>NC_059212.1:14951070-15302988 GCF_020615455.1 Coregonus clupeaformis
GGGTTGCTCAAGTAGTGCAAGGAGACAAGGTTTCAAACAAACCAAGGATTTTATTATAGGTCTTGGGAAATTAACGAAAATATAACAAAAGTCTGTTCTCTTGTGGCTCTTTAAGGGTTAACAGTTCAGGGATGTCTCTTCCACATCCAACATCATAATTCTCACTCGCTCAGATAACTTTTCCCCAGCCTTACTGTAGTCCACGTTGCAGCTAGTGGCCAACCCAGCAAAAAGTCCTTCCAAATGTCTCTCACGTATTTCCACAGGTGCATATATCCAAAGGTGAGTATTTCCCAAAGGTACGTATCTCCAAATCCTTATATTCCTCATGGAAGTGGACGTGCAGCACTCTTGTCCTCCAGAGAGCCCAGGTTGGAGACTGTGTCTCTTCACCCCCACACACTCCCCTCAGTGTGTCTCTTCCCTTCCCAAACCTTCAGCTCATCAGCTCCTCATTTGTTTCAGCTGCGTGGGAAGATTGGCCATAGAGGGGTGGAGTTCCCGACCATACCAGCAGATGGAGCCATAGCTGTCTGGGTTTGCAGCCACCTCAGGGGATGTAACGTCCCTCCAGGACACAGCCTCTCGTGACATCACATCCCTCTCGGGACCGACGCCCTCGCCGGGTAAAGGCAGCGAAGAAGGCATCACGCCGGGAGAGGGCGTCCGCATTGCCGTGGTGCTTGCCAGCCTGCTCTCTCTTCAACTCCTCCACCTCTAGGACCAGGGACTCAGCCTCCTGTTGTCTCTCCTTGAGTTTCTTACTGAACGCATCAGCCTTGGTTTTAGCAGAGTTTAGCTTCTGTTGAGCAGCTTTCAGTTCCCTCTCTCTCTCGCCTCCGCATTCTTCTCTTGTTCTCCAACACCTTGTACTTCTCCTCTGCCTTCTTCTGGACCTCCTTACTACTGCGCAGGGTCTCCCTCACACTCCTCGATGGTCCTGTGCAGCCTCTCCAGCTCCTCCTGTTGCTTAGGGAAGGAGCTCTGTTGGAGTTTAGCCTGGAGGATATCTAACTCTTCTGTCTTCATGTCTAACTGTTGCTTTAACAAACGATACCTCTCAGCGGTCCCCTTCAGACCAGACAGTTCTTTGTCCAGATTCTGTAGCTCCGTCTCTGTGTCGGTCTGGGCACCTGCCATCCCTATCAGAGCCCGGGCGGGGAGTGAGTAACTCGGAGGATTGCACCGGAGCCTTCCCAGGATGAGTCTTGCCTCTCCGGTTTCCGAGGTACTCGGGTTATCCTCTCCTGAGACTCTCGCCAGAGTGGGTAAAAGGCTGGGCAGTCTCGGCCCAATTAGGACAGGGACGGGAGGGAATCAACCACCCCGCCGTCGTGTGTATGGTTCCCCGTGTGCTGGTCATTGTAAGTTCAGTAATGGGGTATTCTCTGGTGTCCCCATGGACACAGGAAACTGGGAGGACTTTCCCGGGGTCAGACACGTTGGGCCCACCAAATCCCGTTACGCACCAGGGTGGCCCGGCTACCAGAATCCAGTAAGGCCTCCACATCATGGTGATTCACAGTTACCGGGCAGGTGGGGGGGTCGATCTGGGCCGCCATCTACGACTCCCAAGAGCGAGGCAAAACGGTGTGTGGGTGCTGAGCTGGAGGACTCGCGAGTGGGCATAGGGTTCATCGGCTGGTTTCCCACACTGCCAGGAGATATGTCCCATCTCCCCACACCGGTAACACTGTCGAGTTTCCCCTCCTGGTGTACTCTTCTTGGACCCGCCTGGTTTCTGGCTCCCCCTGGAGCCGGATAAGTCCTGACGTGGCTGGGTTCGAGACCTTGGGGTCCCCTTTGGACGGGTTCTTCCCCATTTGTGGTGGGGCCGCACTCCTGGGGTCTTTTCGGGAAAGCATTCAGCATCTCCGCTGTGGCCTGGGCACTTTTCCACAGCTTCCACGGTCAGATCAGCCGTGGTCAAGGCCTGTTGACTGATGAACCGCTTTTGCCTCATAAGGCAGGGCGCGTAGGTAACGATCCACCACAACGGCCTCCACCACCGCCGCTGCTGTATTCCTCTGCGGATCCAGCCATTTCCTTGCGATCGGACAAGTTCATGCATCTGCGCCCGAGGAGGTTGGTCTGGTTGGAAGGTCCAGCTGTGAAGCGCTGGGCCATACCAAACTTTGTGAGTCCATATCTGCTGAGGATCTCAGACTTCAGGGCATCATAGTCAGTAACCTGGTCAGGGCCCAGGTCCCGGACAGCATTCAGCGATTCCCGGTTAGAAAGGGGGGCTAACAGACCAACCCACTGTTGCTTGGGCCAGGCTTCCCTAGTGGCCGTGGCCTCAAATGCATGCAGGTATGCCTCAATGTCATCGGTAGCTCCCATCTTAGATATAAAGTTACTTGCCTTTATTGGGCGGGTATTTTGGACCACCCTCTGTCTCTGCAACTGCAATTCCTCTGCCTTCAGAAGGTTGGCTTTCTGCTCCTCCAAGAGAGCCACGTTTGCTTGCATCTGGGCTTGCTGGCCAGCAACAAGGGCTTTCAATATGTCCTCCATTTCAGTCGGGCGGGGAGCCTACGGCCAACTTGGAAAACTGGGTGATCAAACCTTCGGTATCCTCCTCTGACATGCACTATTAACGCTTGAGCGTGCCCGTATTCTCCACCATCTGTGACGTCACGAGGGCTACACAGCTTTCAGCGGGGGTTGCTCAAGTAGTGCAAGGAGACAAGGTTCAAACAAACCAAGGATTTTATTATAGGTCTTGGGAAATTAACGAAAATATAACAAAAGTCTGTTCTCTTGTGGCTCTTTAAGGGTTAACAGTTCAGGGATGTCTCTTCCACATCCAACATCATAATTCTCACTCGCTCAGATAACTTTTCCCCAGCCTTACTGTAGTCCACGTTGCAGCTAGTGGCCAACCCAGCAAAAAGTCCTTCCAAATGTCTCTCACGTATTTCCACAGGTGCATATATCCAAAGGTGAGTATTTCCCAAAGGTAAGTATCTCCAAATCCTTATATTCCTCATGGAAGTGGACGTGCAGCACTCTTGTCCTCCAGAGAGCCCAGGTTGGAGACTGTGTCTCTTCACCCCCCACACACTCCCTCAGTGTGTCTCTTCCCTTCCCAAACCTTCAGCTCATCAGCTCCTCATTTGTTTCAGCTGCGTGGGAAGATTGGCCATAGAGGGGTGGAGTTCCCGACCATACCAGCAGATGGAGCCATAGCTGTCTGGGTTTGCAGCCACCTCAGGGGGATGTAACGTCCCTCCAGGACACAGCCTCTCGTGACATCACAATATATATAATAATTATTATAATAAAGTATAACAATAATATAAAAAATAAAAAAAAGGAAAATAATAAGAGGGAAAGACATTACAGAGTCGTTACAATGGGGAAAAGGGACATCAAAACTACAAAAGCAATTACTCCTCTTGATGTAGTACAGAATAGTAATCCTCTAGTTAATGGTATAGCAAGAGTATCCGAAAAATTGAATAAACGTTGGCCTGACATTGAACAACCATGGCCAGTGGAAGGGACTCTTAACCCAGACGTCATCAAGATAATGCAAGTGCTTGTATCCACGTATAAGGCAGATCAAAAGAAGGAGAAAAAAGGATAGCAACGTAAAGAAAAGAGACAAAGAGAGCTGGGTGTTCTTAAGCTGTTTGAAAATGAAGGACAAAAACTGATAAAAGATACAAAAGATAAGAGAGACAGAGGTACAGAGAAAATGGCAAAAGAGGTGAAGGTGACAGAAAAACTAATGGCAGAAGTCAATACACCTTTCTCACATATGGATTCAGCAAAAACACCCCCACCTTATGAGAAAGAAGCCAAGTTTAAGGACGTTTATCCTCAGCTTCCAGTGATCGTTCAGGAGGGTGATTATTGCATCAGAGATGAAGATGAACGAATAATAGAGAGAGGACAAGCAGAAACGACCATAAAGATGAATCCAAACTCCAAAAGCAGGAAGAAAACGAGATGTCTGGAAACTAAGGGTAGAGTGAGGTTCAGGAGGATGGAACTTGATGATGATGATGATGATGATGATGATGATGATCAGAGTGATTCAGAAGAGATCATGGGTGGATATGACCCTGTCATCAGACAGAGGTTGGCCAGAGCGGAAAGAAGGGGTAATGGAAGTTAAATAAAATAAATAAATAAGTTGGAAGAAGAAGAATACAAGTGATTCGAGTTCTGATGAAATTGAAGATGGAGACAACGATGAAGATTTGGAGATTAAAGGTGCTTCATATTCAAGAGGATTTTATCCTACAATGACTAGCACAGAAGAAATAGAAAGAGATATAGACCGATGCGTATCATACCTGTATAAGGCCAATAATTTAGAAGAAGTAAAAGAACTGGAAGAACAACTCAAGAAGCTAAAGATAAAGAAAAAGAAGCTACTGAGAAAAGAATCCCAAGAATCTGAGAAGAAATATACATTGAGGCCAAGGAAAGAGGGCACTAGTAAGAAAATTATGCCGGTGATCATTCGAGGACAAAACCTAGAATATAAGCCTTTGCAGAATACCGATATGTCAGATATACTTGAGAAGCTGCCTACTCTTCAAGATGGAGCATATCCTTGGATTTCAAAGTTGGAAGAAATTACGGTGGGAACACAGTCTGCCATAGGAGACATTAAGAGACTTTTGGCTAATCTCCTTGGGATTCCAGGCATGGAAGAAATTTTTCAGAGAGCTGGACTTCATAGATATGTGGGGACTGCAGTGAACGACCCTGAATTGTTGGCTGCAAGTAGAAATCGGCTGTGGAGAGCACTGAGAGATACGTTTCCAACAAATGTGCATCCTGACAACATTCTGATTGACCCACTAGGACAACAAGAAAATCCGAGAGCCTACGTGTCAAGAGTTCATCAAGTGTGGAGAAATATTACCGGAAATGATCCAGATGTGAGTCAAATTGAGCAGTCAATCTTGAGAGCTAAACGACAGATGGGACTGCCCTCACCAGTAAGAAGCAAACTGGCAGAGGTGGTTGGACTTGGGAGCATGACAAAAGGTGTCTATACAGATCATATAGCCCATCAAGTGGATCTGTACCGGAAAAAGGAACACAACCAGAAAGAACAGGACCAAGAAACTCTCAGAAAACTCATTCAAATACAACTGGTGGAGAATAAGAAGGAGAAGAAACAAGCTCTGGTTATGCAGAATCAGTGTAAACCAAATCAACAATCACTGCCACAGCTTCAACCGAACCAGTTCCAACCACAATTACCACACCAATAGCGGTACCAGTTGTTTCATATCCACAGCCAGTTTCTGGACAGAGACAGAATTGGAGAGGAAGAGGACGAGAAGGTTTAGGAAGAGGAAGAGGAGGAAGATTCAAGCCACACTTCCAGCAATCTTCAGAAGTGTGTTATAATTGTGGACAGGTTGGTCATTTTGCCCGTGAGTGTAATGGGCCAGAAGGAAACACCAGAGGGAATTTCAGAGGAAGATACAGGGGCCAGTCAAGATCATCTGGAGGACCGGTGAACCCTTATAGGGGCCCGGAGCAAGGATTCTAGAGGTGCCCAGAAGATCCGAAAGGGGGGTGTCAGCTGGTAGCATCAGGACCGGAAAAAGATCCAACAATTGAGGGGAAAGTAAACAAACGACCATTGGAAGTGATGGCGGATAGCGGAGCTGCTTTTACCTGTGTTCGGCCTGAAGATGCTACACATCTCCCTATGTCCAATCAACTAATTAGGACAATCGGATTTGAGGGAGTGAAACAGCTGATTCCTCTTACGGAACCAATTGAACTCTGCTATGAAAATCAGAAAATTACAATACCCATACTAGTATCAGAACATACACCTATTGCATTGTTGGGAAGAGATGCATTGTGTAA
This sequence comes from Coregonus clupeaformis, assembly GCF_020615455.1. NCBI lineage: Eukaryota > Metazoa > Chordata > Actinopteri > Salmoniformes > Salmonidae > Coregonus > Coregonus clupeaformis. Next base: position 14,956,921 of record NC_059212.1, read on the forward strand.
ATTGAACTGTACAATAAAATGTACACCAGACGGCTGTCTGGTAGAGGTGCCAAAGGAAAATGTTTACCAATTGTCGATGACGACAGAGATGGATTCTTCTTCAGTATTCTGGATTGGAAATCTCAGTGAAGATTTTTTGAAGCAGGCTAAGATATGGGAGAAATTCATTGTGACAAACATGCCAGATGCGAGGCTTCCGGAATATCCATTTCATTGTACGCTCAAGTATTTCAAGAGTGCTGCTCAATCGGACTCAGAGGAATGGTTGAGTCATCAACCAAAGAAAGTTCAACTTAGCTCATGTTGCATAATTTTAGGACCACAAGGAGCAGCTATGAAGATAAACACAGACGATTATCTGGATAAAGAATTTGAGATTGAGAAGAGTGTGCCACATGTGACCTTGTTGGTTTCTGAAGGCTATGAGCAGAAGCAAATAGGAGAAATGATGACAGAAGCAGAGAAAGCTGTTTTCATACCGATGAAAGAGAATTTGGCGATTTGGAGGAGTGAAGATCATCGATTTCTCAAAATCATGATTTCGGCTGAAGGACAAGGAGAGCCACAAGCTGTACGGATAACACACAAATCTATTTGCAGTGTGAAGATGGATTCAGACCCTATGAAAGAGGAGATGTTGCAACAAGTTCCAGAATTTTTTGTGGTCTCAACACAGTACCGATATTGGACTTGTGAAATCAGCCCAACCGGTGAAAGTTGAACTTCGACCAGGAGCCAGACCTCCTTGGAAGAATCAGTATCCATTGAAAGATGAAGCAATCCAAGGGATCGAACCACAAATTGAAGGACTTTCGAAAGCAGGTGTTTTAAGGACAACAAAAAATCCTCAGAGTAACACACCTTTGTTACCTGTGAAAAAACCAGATGAAACTTATCGTGTGGTTCATGATTTGAGAGCGGTGAATGAGGTAGTAACTGACTTTCCAGCGGAAGTGCCAGACCCGCATACCTTGTTAGCCCAAATTCCTCCTGATGCGACACATTTTACGGTGTTAGACTTATGTGGTGCATTTTTTAGTGTTCCACTTAGTGTAGAAAGTCAGGGTTTATTTGGGTTCACATATAAGGGACAGTTCTATGAGTACGATCGTTTGCCACAGGGTTTCCGGCATAGCCCTCACATTTTCAATAAAGTATTGAAGGAAGATTTGGTAGGGATAGATCAGATATTGCAAAGCACTGTCATTCAGTATGTAGATGATATAATTATCTGCTCACAGGATAAGGAAACATGTCATAGAGACTCAATTAAATTGCTACAGGTATTGGCAGAAAAGGGACATAAGGTTTCACAGAAAAAGTTGCAATATTGCCAGGAGAAGGTTGTTTATTTGGGTCAGAAAATAACGGACGGAAACAGAAGCATTTCGGATAGTCAATTGGAAGCTATTCGTAAGGCTCCGAAGCCTAGAACTGTCAGAGAGATGATGACATTTCTTGGTATTGCTGGATATTCTTCAGCTTGGGTTGAGAGCTATGCTAGTTTGACAGGACCTTTGAGAGCTATGGTTAAGGATACTGGAAATGGTCAACTCCATAGCAATCTTTCCTGGACACAGGAAGGCCTTGTGGCATTTGAAACGATCAAACAGAGGTTGCAGGAGGCACCTGCACTCACATTACCAGACTACTCTAAGAATGTTTTGCTATATGTGTCTACTTCTACTGGAGGTAAATATGCATGTGCAGTTTTCCTCAGCCTATTTCCTACTACTCTACTGCCTATTCAGAAGTAGAACTAGGACTACCACTGTGCTACAGAGCAATGGTGGGAGTATATTCAATGTATAACAAAGCATCATCTGTTACAATGGGTTACCCAGTAACAATTCTTACCCATCATAGTCTCAGAAATCTTCTGAACTTTGGGAAATATACATTGACTATGCCTAGGCTCAGAGACTATCACAGGCTCTTAGAGCAGGAAGATGTCACCCTAGTGAGGTGTGATACGGTGAATCCAGCCGAGAATTTGCCAACTTCAGAGGATGGTGAGCCACATGATTGTGTCCAAGAAGCAGAGAAATACTCAAGGCTTAGATCAGATTTGCAAGCCTTTCCATTATGTGAGGCAGACCTGGAGTATTGGACTGATGGGTCTTGTTATCGTGTGGGAGATAAATTGTGCGCTGGGTATGCAGTAGTCAAAGCCCAAGGAACTGGATTTGTCGTCGAAAAGGCTGAAGTAATACCACAGCCTGCGTCTGCACAACTTGCTTGTGGGGCTAACAGAAGCATGTTTGTTAGCGGAAGGAAAGCGAGTGACGATATAAACTGATTCAGCATATGCACATAGTGTATGTCATCTGTTTGGAGCAGTGTGGAAAGGTCGAGGGTTTAAGAAAACGGATGGTTCTCCGATACAACATCATGCGCAAATAATGGAACTGTTGCATGCTATGATGAAGCCTAAAGAGATAGCGATAGCTAAGTGTGCAGCTCATAAGACAGATGTGTCAAAAGTCACACAAGGGAACAAAGCTGCTGATGAAGCTGCAAAAGCCGTCACAGGAGCGGACAAATTGGGCAAAGTTTTTCTGGTCACTCATGCAGTGGACTTGGAAGACAAAATTACGCTTAAGGATGTGATTTTGATGCAGGAAGCTGCTTCTACGATCGACAAACAATTATGGCTTGACCGAGGTGCCGTCAAAGATGCTACTGGTCTTTGGAGAAACCATGAGGGGTTGATAGTAGCGCCTCTAGACCTATTAGGTCTGATGATTCAGGAAGCACATGGGTTAGCTCATGTTGCAAGGGGGGGAGGTTAAGAGAAAGATCACAAAGGAGTATGGTTTTTGGGCACCATATTTGCTTGAACAAGTTGACTATGTCATAGGCAGGTGCACAATTTGTCTGAAAAACAATGTTCGCAGGGGTGTGACTGTTCTTCCTGGCCACATTCCTACACCGAGAGGTCCTATGCGTGAGTTGGTTATCGACTTTGTTGATATGATAAAACCAGTTGATGGGAAAAGATACATGTTGGTGGTTGTAGATAGATTTTCACGATGGCCGGAGGCCTGTCCAACCAAGCGAAAAAGATGCTCAGTCGGGTTGCTAAGTTCTTGTGCAAAGAAGTCATAAGCAGGTGGGGACTTCCCGATCGAATATCCTCAGACAATGGGAAAGAATTTGTGGATAAATCAGTGAAATTGATGTTGCAAAAATTGGGAATTAAGCAACGTCTTGGAGCAGTTTATCACCCACAAAGTCAAGGGATTTGTGAAAAAATGAAGGGTGTCTTGAAAAATCGCATTGTCAAAATTTGCCAGCATACGTGTCTAAACTGGATAGCAGCGCTTCCTTTAGCATTAATGGTGTGTCGCTCAAGTGAGTTGCGTGATCTACGTATGACACCCCATGAACTGGTCACAGGAAGAAGGATGCCTACGCCTTGTTTGCGAACAAGCGGAAAGGGTCCAAGCTTGGCTCTCTTGGAAGATGAAATGAGAGCGTACGTTACATATATGGCCAATTTTCATAAAAAGCTGTCCACTTATGTTTCTGACAGGCAAAGAAAAGAAGAGGTGCAGGAGAAGCTTGGTGAGCAAAAAAGGAGTACAGTGCAACCGGGGGACAAGGTGTTCGTGAAGGTATTTAGAAGGAAGTGGTATAACGAACGTCGTGAGGGACCATTTGAAGTTGTTCGTAGTACTGGAACAGCTGTCCAGGTTAAAGGATCTCCAACGTGGTATCATTTGTCACATTGTGTTAAAGCGCCTGGAGAAGTGGTGCCACGCACAGAGAGACAGGATGTTGAAGGCTCAAGAGAGCAGGATGAAGATAGGGAAGAACAGGTGGAAGGAGAGATGCCTGACAATATCCAGAGTCAAAACCCAGAAGGAGAGATTGTTCATGTTGTGGACAACATTGATGATAATGTGTACACTTCTGATGATGCCAGAGATGACTCTGCAATGGATGGAAAGGAAAAGAGATTTGGGGACATTGATTTTCAATACGTCCCAGACACAACAGGGAATATTTCAGTGGAATGTGAAACCGCGGAGATCACCAAGGGCAACTCTGTTACAGGAGAAGCTGATGATTCAGTTAGACAAAGTAGGCCCAGACCAGCTAGGAGAAAATCAGACCAAAACGTTACGAAAACTAGGGTTGAAGTAACCCTAGGAAAGTCAGCTCAGCTTCCATGCCAGTGCACGAGAGAGAACAGTGGTGAAGGGAAATTTAGAGTTCAGTGGGAAGATAACTATGGCAGGAGTTTAGATCTGTTAGGAGCAGTTGCATTGAGAAAGTATGCGTTGCTGAATGATAAGAGAAGAATGAAGATTGAGGGTGATTGTACTCTCTATGTGTACAATTCCCAGCAGGAGGATCAAGGTGATTATAAATGTATTTTTTATAATCCACAGTTTGAAAGTGAGGGATTAGAGTCGGGACTGAGAGTTAATGTAGTGACACTAGTGGTGATAGATGGAAATACAAGTAAAGAGCTCCAAGGTGTAGGGAAAATAGATGAATCCACAACAATTACATCAACACTTCAACCTAATGCAACAACAGTGAGAAGCAATTCAACTCTTTCAACATTGACAGCTATTAAAGCTATGAATGTATCACATTTCATTACAATGGCGCCTCAGAAAATCGCTCCAACACCAATTTTAGAAGAAAAGACTGTCATTAGGGCTAGGATGGGTGGTACAGCTCATCTTCCTTGTAGATGTGAGAGACGGAGTGGGGGTGGTGACATTCCTCCCACGTGGAGAGATAATTATGGAGAAGAAGTGTTGTTATCAGGACTAGAAGTAGAAGCTGTGCCCCCTAGTCAAAGGAAGTATATTTTGTACAACGATATGAAATGGAAGAGGGTTATGAGTGATTGCTCACTTATTTTGCGTAATATTACATGGGAAGATCAGGGAGAATATACTTGTACTTATTTAGAGCCAGCATTCAAATTTGTTCCGGTTAAGAATTACTGGCTAGAAGGCTATGTAACCCGTAAGGTGACGCTTATGATGGAAGATTTAAAGTCTGTTGAAGTTTCCACAGTCACCAAAGGAGTTCAGGAGCAGTGTATTACAGTAGCTACTCCAACAATAAATAATACACAGAGGACATCTGTAACTTTGCCACTGGACCTAATTAAAAGTGTTAATACATCAACTAAAGCCACTATTTTAACAACAACTTTGGAAGAAATGAATGTTACAACAGCGATAACACGCCCCGGAAATGTGACACAGACACCAATAACAACTTTTCTGAAACTAAAGGATGTAGTAAACGTGACTCAGAAGTCTATGATACAGATGGAGAGTGCTGTAAATGGTAGTAAGGATAGTGTTGAAATAGGAGAACAGATGGTAGCAGTGAATCATGTACATTCATCTGCAATAATGGAGAATACTATCCCGGGGGTACAGGATGAGTTCTTTAATTTTGATGGAAGACAAGAAGATATATCTGATCAATACCGCTCGTTAGGGAAGAGAGAAACTAAATGGAAGGCATATGGATTTGATTCTTCTGTTTTGCAAATTAAAGATGGATGGGCAGGTAGGAATCTATGGTTCCAGCAGTTAACTCATTCTGTAAGATCAGTGAGGAATCTTGAGGGTCCATGTCTGCTGAGAATTCCATCACCAGGCACATGGGGTTCAATCTTAGAGACAGTGGCTCAACCTCTATCAACCGCGTGTCAATCTTATGCTTTATCATGGTTGTTGTATCAGCAACAATCATTAACAGATATGATGATGTCATTGTCGAAGCATTTGTTTAGGCCTAGGTTTAATTGCTCTTGGTTAAATGATTTACCCTATGTCAATTTGTTAGATCAGAATGAAAATCAGTTAACAGCGATTCCTGAAGCATTGGAGGTGAAACCAGTAAGGGCTAGAAGCTGTTTTTGTTCAAATAAAACATATGATGGACCGGGTATGTTTATGGGAATATCAGATTGTGATGATTATATGATGACTTTGGGTAAGCATGAACGTAAGGTTAGTGGTGAGACATATAAAGTAACTTTTTATGTTCCATTTAGTAAGAACAGAAGGACTTTGATGGTAAAAGATCAGCTTTTGCCTGGAAATGTGACTATTGGGAATTTTCGAGATATTTGGTGGGTTTGTGGTGATAAAGCATATATATTCTTACCCTATGGATGGACAGGATGTTGTTACATGTCGACGTTGAAGCTTCCATATGAGGTTTATACTATTCAAAAGGGAAAGGCATCGGACACTGCTAAATCTGATTCTAGGTCTGGAAATGGGGTGAAAAGGGAAATGGCACAATTTCATAGTTTGGAGTCCTACCATTGGAGGATAAGTCTAGGAGAGAAGTGGGGACTTTGACTTTTTCCATGGTATGGTGTAACATTTTTGGCAGATCACATTGATAACATTACCTATACTTTGCAGGGTTTTGCAAATGAAACGATACGAGGGTTTGGTCTTCTGTCAAATACTCAAAGAAGTCACAGACTGACGTTGTTGAAACATGATATGGCTCTTGACTATATTTTAGCCAAACAAGGTGGCTTATGTGTGGCTATGAATCTGACGGGAGATGATTGTTATACTTTGATCCCCGATAGTTCCGATAATATCACTAGTGTTATAGATGCATTGAAGAGTATAAGGGATGCGTTTGGTAGATCTGAAGGAGCTGGATGGTCAGCGAAGGCTTGGTTGCAAGATCAATTAGGCCCAGTGGGAGCAGTGATAGTTCAGATTTTAGTAGCAGCTCTTATAGCGCTGTGTGTAATGTTTTGCTTTTGTACTCTGTTATTGACTTTTGCGAAGGCTATGATATTGAGATGGGTTGGAGTTGTGATGCCTGGGGACAACACTCAGATGCCGTTGTTAACTGTTACTGAACTGGATGGAGATAAACAAGTAGGACTAGATGGAGTATTGATGGATAGATATCCATTTTGAATATCCGATCATTTTTCACGTCTTTAAAGGGGGAAATGGGATGTGATTCATTTTATATATAATTGTATATATCATTCTTATATTATAGCTGATATTGATGTTTTAATTTGCATGTGTTGTTTTGCAAAATATACTGTTTGGTCTTTTCTTTTCTTCCAGAAGCATATGGGGGAATATGTAGAGGGACTCAACTACTCAAACATGGACAATATGAATGGACTGGAGGAAGTGGAACAAGGAAGGTGTGGAAATTTTCAGATTCCATCATCCGACGTCGCATTGAAAGTCGACACTGTGGAGGAGATGAAGTGTAGTGGACTACATTCCAGTGTTATATTCTTTCTGTATTAATTTTTGAAGAATTATGTTTTCTGTTGTTGGGTACATGTGGGGACCTCGGATGTTTTTGTTTATTTCGTTGAAGCTTAGGGATATTGGGTCTAGGCAGGGACAGAGAGAATCCACAGGAGGGTCCGATGGGTCGACCAGCCTGAATGTGGACATTTTGATTGTATTTTGTTTGCTGGGGTTTTCATATGTATTCAATTGCATCATAGCTTAAAATGTATTGATAAAGATTTATAAATTGATCTGGAGTACTTAGGTGGTCGCCTAGGGCAGAGGGGCCGTGAGAGAATTTTCCTGTCTTGACTGACTGATGGATATTTGGAATGAAAGCTGCCAGACAGGTTTTTCGCTCTTACACTCCATAACAATTTATTTACACTCCATAACAATTTATTTACACTCCATAACAATTTATTTACACTCCATAACAATGTATTTACACTACATACAAAAATGTGTCTATATAAACATGTGTTTACTTTCCATAAATTTGGATTTATTGCTAAAGTTACTCAAGAAAGAAAAAGAAAAAAATGGTTATTTGTCATAATCCTATTCTCTTTGTTTTCGAGACTTAATTAGTCTCGAAGGGGGGAAATATGTAGTGTCTTAGGGTCTATGATTGTGCTGACGTTTGCAAAAAGTGTGTTAGAGGAAACTTGGCTCTGCTTGCTGAAACATCTGGAAAGCATTACTAAATTCCTGGAAAAAAGGATATGGGAAGATATGTAGAAAAGCCAGGGATTGGTGTATTAAAATCACGCCATACTATGTCACACAGGATATAAATGCCAGGTCTTGAACAAGGGGAATAGCAAATTACAGAATTGGCTCCGGCTGTTCTTCAGATATCTGCAGGTATCTGTAAATCTGACGCTGAAACTCTTTGTTATAATAAACCTTTATAAACAAAGTACAGTGTCAGCGGACTTTTTATCATCACGGCATTATCAGCAACGTTTGTCTTTTCATCACAAGGACACTAACATTTCCACTACAATAGTTACTCCACAGTACTAACATAAATGTCAGCGTGAAAAGAAGGAAACCTGTACAGAATAAAAAATATTCCAAAATATGCATCCTGTTTGCGATAAGGCACTAAAGTAATGCTGCAAAAAATGTGACAAGAAAATTAACTTTTTGTCCTGAATACAAAGCGTTACCTTTGGGGAAAATCCAACACAACACATCACTGAGTACCACTCTTCATATTTTCAAGCATGGTGGTGGCTGCATCATGGTATGGGTATGCTTGTAACTTGCAATGACTAGGGAGTTTTTTTAGGATAAAAACAAACAGAATAGAGCTAAGCAAGGGCAAAATCTAAGAGGAAAACTTAGTTCAGTCTGCTTTCCAACAGACACTGGGAGACAAATTCACCTTTCAGCAGGACAATTACCTAAAACACAAGGCCAAAAATACACTGGAGTTGCTTACCAAGACGACATTGAATGTTCCTGATTGGCCTAGTTACAATTTTGACTTACTGTACATCGGCTTGAAAATACACTGCTCAAAAAAATAAAGGGAACACTAAAATAACACATCCTAGATCTGAATGAATGAAATAATCTTATTAAATACTTTTTTCTTTACATAGTTGAATGTGCTGACAACACAATCACACAAAAATTATCAATGGAAATCAAATTTATCAACCCATGGAGGTCTGGATTTGGAGTCACCCTCAAAATTAAAGTGTTAAACCACACTACAGGCTGATCCAACTTTGATGTAATGTCCTTAAAACAAGTCAAAATGAGGCTCAGTAGTGTGTGTGGCCTCCACATGCCTGTATGACCTCCCTACAACGCCTGGGCATGCTCCTGATGAGGTGGCGGATGGTCTCCTGAGGGTGGGGGTCACGCCCGGAGCCGGATCCGCCGCCGAGGTGGAATGCCCACCCGGTCCCTCCCCTGTGGTGTTTGGTTGGCGCGGTCGCAGTCCGCGCCTTTGGGGGGGGGGGGGATACTGTCACGCCCTGGCTCTGGGGACTCTTTAATGTTGAGCCAGGGTGTTAGTTTCTATGTTTTGTGTTTCTATGTTGGCCGGGGTGGTTCTCAATCAGAGGCAACGTGAATCAGCTGTTGCTTGTTGTCTCTGATTGGGAACCATACTTAGGTAGTCGTTTGGCATTTGTGTCGTGTGGTATCTTGTTCCGTGTAAGGTTTATGTTTGGTAACCTTGGACTTCACGTATCGTTTGTTGTTTTGGTTCGTTGTGTGTACTCAATAAAAAGATGTACGCATATCACGCTGCGCCTTGGCCCGCTTCATTAAATGACGATCGTGACAAGGGATTACATTGGATTTTCTTCCTACAGATCTACACAACCTAATCCACATTTTCAAAGTGAAAGGAAATTATATACATTTTTCCAAATTAATAATAAAATAAAAAAACTAAGATGTTTGCATATGTCGTCACACCCGAAAGTTGTACAATCACTTTGGCACATTTTTCAGATATAAGTGGTATATTTTCAAAACTCTTAGTACAAAACTGATAACACTTGTAATTCCCCCTATTTAATGTTCAGAACCATTGATTGAGCATTCATTGGAGTTGAACACATCTTTGCGAGGCAAAAAATAGATGGTAAAATTGTCTAAATTAATATTTTTGAAGTGCTGAATACAAGGAATAACAGGGTAAAAAGTATTTCACACTGTATTTAGCTATGTACCAGTCAGTGGAGGCTGCTGAGGGGAGGATGGCTCATAATAATGGATGGAACGGAGTAAATGGAATGGCATCAAACACTTGGAAAACATGTGTTTGATGTATTTGATATCCTTTCACTGATTTCGTTCCAGCCGTTACAATGAGCCCGTCCTGCTCAATTAAGGTGCCACCAACCTCCTGTGGTACCAGCATGAACATTTTTTCACGTTTACAAAAAAAAATTCTTATCATTATTATTTGTTTGTATCCAATGTCAAGTTTGGAGCATGTTGAGAAAAACGTCAGTCTTACAGTTTAAGTATCCTTCTACAGTACATAAGTATAAGAAATCATCAGATGCCTCCCGAGTGGCGCAGTGGTCTAAGGCACTTCATTGCAGTGCTTGAGGCGTCACTATAGACCTAGTTTCGATCCCAGGCTGTGTCGTGACCGGGAGTCCCATAGGGCGGCACACAATTGTCCGGGTTAGGGAAGAGTTTGGCCAGGGGGGCATTACTTGGCTCATTGCGCTCTAGCGACTCCTTGTGGTGGGCCGGGTGCCTGCAGGCTGACTTCAGTTGAACTGTGTTTCCTCTGACACATTGGTGCTTCTGGGTTAAGCGAGCGGGTATTAAGAAGCGTGGTTTGGCGGGTCATGTTTCACGCATGACTCGACCTTCACCTCAAAAGAAACTAAAGAAAAACTCAAACCAAATTTAAAGACAGGAAGCAAACCAAAAATGTGGAGCAAAATGAAATCAGATAAAGGACTGTTTGTCTAGAAATCAAAATAGGGCGCGCCAACTAAAGATTTTAACCCTCCGCATATATCAAGAGCACTGGGCCAGCGACTCTTAAATAGTACCTGGGCCAGTACAGGTGAAACGCCTTCCCACTAACGAGATGGCAACCAGCACAGGTGTAACACATACTGACTAACGAGGTGACACCAATCGGTGCACCCTACGTGCTAACAAGCTATATGTGCTATAGTCCAACCTATCAATGAAATTCAGATATTATTTTACTGTGATTTTCAATCCAAGGATTTCAGCAGTGCATTGTACACTACACCATCATTTCAAATGGTAGCACATAGAGTGACTCTTTCCACTTTGCCCTACTGTATTGAAGCAATCAGCCATACATTGCCTTCGGAAAGTACTCAGACCCCTTGACTTTTTTAAAAATGTGTTCCTTTATAGCCTTATTCTAAAATGGATTAAATAAAACAATTTCCTCAGCAATCTACACACAATAACCCATAATGACAAAGTGAAAACAGGTTTTTTGACATTTTTGCAAATGTATTTGACATAGAAATTAAAACATATACAGGTTGAAAGTAATGACTAAATGTTCCACCCTTAAATATAGTTGTGAAATGTTCTTGTTTTAAGTATGATTAGTACTTTCTTAGTAGTGACTAATTATTACACCCCGAAACTGTGTGAGAATCTACTACCTGGTAATGGGTGAGTGTAGGACCAGTAAAGATTATGACATTGTGCTACTATTTAGCAATGTGAGTAAGAGTTAGGCCAGACAACAAAGGACAAGGAGAACTGTCTACAGGCAACTGAGAAACCAAGATAAAGAGGCCTCCCAATTTAGGGAGGAGAGAGACTATGATAAGAAAATGTGTGTGTATGTATGTGTATATATGTGTGTGTATGTATGTGTGTGTGTATATGTGTGTATATGTGTGTATGTATGTGTGTGTGTGTGTTTGTGTGTGTGTGTGTGTGTGTGTGTGTATGTGTGTGTGTGTGTGTGTGACCTGATGGTCAGGAGAGCAGTTTTAAAGTGGAAAACTATAGCCCACCTGCAGAGGGTGGGATTTTTGTATGAATATTGTACGACCATTTTGTGGCAGAATTCTCAATGAATAAAGATCTCTGACTATTGCAACTGGGAGCTCTGTCCGTTTCTTGATCCAAAAGCCTTACAACCTTTTGGGAGACGCACAGAGACACTGAAATAGTTTGTTAAATAATTCTCATAACAGTATTAATACCTTATTATTTACATAAGTATTCAGACCCTTTGCTATGAGACTCGAAATTGAGCTCAGGTGCATCCTGTTTCCATTGATCATCCTTCAGATGTTTCTACAACTTGATGTGAGTCCACCTGTGGTGAATTCAATTGATTGGACATAATTTGGAAAGGCACACACCTGTCTATATAAGGTCCCACAGTTGACAGTGCATGTCAGAGCTCCGAGACAGGATTGTGTCGAGGCACAGATCTGAGGAAGGGTACCAAAACAGCATTGAAGGTCTCCAAGAACTCAGTGGCCTCCATCATTCTTAAATGGAAGAAGTTTGGAACAACCAAGACTCCTCTTCCTAGAACTGGCCACCCAGCCAAACTGAGCAATCGGGGGAGAAGGGCCTTGATCAGGGAGGTGACCAAGAACCCGATGGTCACTCTGACAGAGCTCTACAGTTCCTCTGTGGAGATGGGAGAACCTTCCAGAAGGACAACCATCTCTGCAGCACTCCACCAATTAGGCCTCTATGGTAGAGTGGCCAGACGGAAGCCACTCCTCAGTAAAAGGCACATGACAGCCCGCTTGGAGTTTACCAAAAGGCACCTTAATGACTCTGACAATGAGAAACAAGATTCTCTGGTCTGATGAAACTAAGATTGAACTTTTTGGCCTGAATGCCAAGCGTCACATCTGGTGGAAACCTGGCACCATCCCTACGGTGAAGCATGGTGGTGGCAGCATCATGCTGGGGGGATGTTTTTCAGCGGCAGGGAGAATTGTCAGGATCGAGTGAAAGATGATCGGATCAAAGTACAGAGAGATCCTTGATGAAAACCTGCTCCAGAGCGCTCAGGACCTCAGACTGGGGCGAAGGTTCACCTTCCAACAGGACAATGACCCTAAGCACACAGCCAAGACAACGCAGTAGTGGCTTCGGGACAAGTCTCTGAATGTCCTTTAGTGGCCCAGCCAGAGCCTGGAATTGAACCCGATTTAACATCTCTGGAGAGACCTGAAAATAGCTGTGCAGTGACACTCCCCATCCAACCTGACAGAGCTTGAGAGGATCTGCAGAGTAGAATGGCAGAAACTCCCCAAATATGTTACACCCTGAAAAAAGGGAAGAAATAATCACGAACGTGACGCAGTTATGTTTCCTCACTGACAAATTTAGTGTAATGATTTTACAAAAATACCACATTTTACAGAACAACAGATCTACAGGAACCAGAGATTTGTAGGGTACAAAGCTTATTCAAGTCACAACAGCATAAACTGTAATTCACTAAAACATATACAAATGTTTCAATATAACTGTCAAACACAAAGTAGCTTTAGCTCAGTAACCCATAACTACATTTATCAACCATGTCAACAAAGTATTCGAAACACATTATACAAATAACCCCAAATATATTATTAACAACGCACATGTTCATTCACAATTAGCATAAAATGGCAGCTACTCTCAGTACGAAGCTATCGCTGCAACCAAGCAGATTACAGTCACACACGCACCTAATAACTCTCTTCAACTTAACTCTAACTTCCTCAAGATGTTACTAACACATACCTTAAACTCTCTTCACAGGTTAGCAAGTTATTACATTCAAATTAACTCGTTTCATATCAATAACGTACCTGAAAAAGGGAAGAAATAATCACGAACGTGACGCAGTTATGTTTCCTCACTGACAAATTTAGTGTAATGAGAAAAAGACCGCGATTTCCCCAGGAAGTTGGGTGGAGACCAGAGCAATCGATCTCAGGCTCATAGATTAAGAGCATTTAGTAGATCACAGATGAACACTTTTACCCTTAAATTAGGCACCACAAAATAAAGTAGTCAATATAACATTTACACATTCCTCTTACAATATTAACCCTTTGACTCTTGACGGATTTTAAACACATTTATGCATTTTATCAATCTCTATGAACTAGTACTGGATGCATTCTCTTTTAACCTTAGATATTTTAAGATCCTTACATACCATGAACTTACTAATACTTTTTAGTGTATAACAGGCTATGAATATGTCCTTTAACCTGTCACACTCTCCCCGACAAAATAAATGTTGTCCCAACATTACCAACATTATCTTCTTAAACAGTCTATAAGCACTGGACGTAGAAAATCCTCTTCTGTAAGCTAGTCCTTGAGCAGAGGTCAAAGTTCACAGTTCAAATAGAACCAAGAAATTATATTCACAGTCCATATCTGTTGACCAGCTGTATAAACAGTCCATAAGCAGTCTTTTCTCATACTATTGTCAACAGTCCATCAGTTTTAATGATCTATATGCATAGTCTGCTAATTGTCTTGTGAAAGTCTGTGAAATCAGTCAGTAGTCCATGGTCAAACATGTCAACTCTGTCTGTGGCCTCAAGTTTGCTGAAGTCCATACATGTAGGGTGGCTGAAGGTAATATCGCTGTAGTGATGGCAGCCATGGAACCAGTCCTGGTGCAGGGTAGACAGGGAACAACTGTGGCTGTGGCTGGATACTGTAGCAGGAAGGGGATACCAAGCTGATCATAGGTGATACGTCTTGGAGGGTGTCTCTCTCTTTGTGGCAGCTGGTAAGCTGGTTCCTCCGGTTCAGCAGCAGCAGTTAATGAAGGAAAGGCACTTAGTGGACGATCATCCAGCACATTTTCAGCAGGCAAGTTCATCTCCTCAGCAGGCAGTTCTTTAACTGTTGTTTTCTCCTCCAGCTGATTTTCAACAAGCGGCTGTGCTGGTAGCATATCAGGAACTGGCACCGCAACTGTTTGTTTCACTGGTGGGGGCCTGTTTTCCGACTCTCTCGCTGGTTCAGCATACCTCTCAGGCACTGTAGGAAATGTGGGGACCTGTAGCGGCTCATGATGAAGGTCATATTCATCCCCGCTGTCTTCATCAGAATCTAGAGGCTGTGATCCAGGCTGATGTCTCTTTTTCTTACTTTTGTCATCTTTAGTCATTTCTGGTTGTCTCTCAAAAGGTAAGTAGTCACAGGACATGAGCAGGTTTCTGTGCAGGACCCTGGAGCGTCCCCTACCCTTTTCTGGTCTCAACTCATAAATCGGCAGGTCTGAACCCATTTGTCTCACTACTGTGTGAATTTGATCTTCCCAATAGTTACGGAGTTTGCCTGGTCCTCCTCTTGGTGTCAGGTTTTTAATCAGAACTCGCTCGCCAGGCTGTAGCACTGAACTCCTAACTTTAGTGTCATAGTACTTTTACTTCTTTCAGCAGCTTTCTGAGCATTTTCTTTGCAATGGCGTATGCTTCTTCCATTCCTCGTTTCCAGTTCTCCACGTAGTCTCGCTGGTTACTGGAACCTGCCTCTGTGCACAATCCAAAGAACATATCAACTGGAAGCCTGGGTGATCTCCCCAAACAGAAGATAAAATGGTGAATAGCCAGTCACTTCGCAACGGGTGCAGTTATAGGCATAAACCAGTTTGTTTAGAGACTCCTTCCAGTTTGACTTTTGTGTCTCAGTTAGTGTCTTTAGCATTTGCAACAATGTTCTGTTCATTCGTTCCACTTGACCGTTCCCCATCGGGTGGTAGGGTGTTGTTCTGGACCCCGCCATGCCACTGAGTTTCTTTAACTGATGGAACAACTGATTTTCAAATTCTCCCCTTGGTCATGGTGGATGCGGGAGGGGAACCCAAACTTCAGGGCAAAGTCATTGAAGATGAGATTTGCAGCAGTTTTTCCTGACTTTGATGTGGTGGCGTAGGCTTGAGTGTAACGTGTAAAATGATCAACAATCACGAGGATGTACTCATATCCCCCTTTGCATCTGTCGAGATGGAGGAAATCTATACATACCAGTTCAAATGGCTGTGTTGTCACAATGTTTGTCAGAGGAGCTCTTGTTTCATGGCCTGGCTTTTTCTGCTTGACACAGCTACAAGTTTTAGTCACATAGTGCTCAATGTCAGATTGCATATAAGGCCAGAAGAAGCGGTCACGTACTAGTGATACAGTGCGGTCAGTACCTTGGTGTCCCATGTTATTGTGCAACTCTTCCATCACTTTACCTTTGTACTGCTCTGGTAGAACTAACTGCTTGCGGGCTGTAGTGATTCTGTAAAGAATACCATCACTGTCGATTGTCAATTTGTCCCATTCTCTGAATAGGCATTTTGTCTTTGGACTGAATTCCTTTTGCTCTTTAACTGGCGGTTTGGAACCAGACAGCTTGAAATCGAGCACAGGACGGATGACCGGATCAGACTCTTTGTGCCTCTCTTATCCCCTCTTTTGGGATCGAGCTGATTGTTGCTGTAGTTGTCTCTCCTTCAGCTGATACCGACATAGATGCAGCTGAAATTGACCAAGGCACAAAAGGCTCTTTCTGTACCTCTACTGCTTGTATAGTGGCGGCAATGGTGTCTGGTGGAAGCTCCTCAGAACATTCTCTCATCAGTGACTCTACATCCAGTGGCATCCTCGACAAAGCATCTGCATCACCGTTCTCTCTGCCTGGCCTGTACTTTATTGTAAAGTGAAATCAGCCAATTCTGCAACCCACCTGGAAGTGGTTGCGTTCAGTTTTGCAGTAGACAGAATGTAGCTGAGCGGGTTGTTATCACTGTATACAGTGAAGGTCGGAGCATAGTACAAATAATCATGGAACTTATCAGTGATTGCCCATTTCAGAGCTAGAAATTCTAGCTTGCCAGAGTGGTAGTGATAGTTCTTCTCAGCTGCTGTTAAGGTTCGAGAGCCATAAGCAATGACCCTAAGCTTCCCATCTTGCTCTTGATAAAGAACTGCTCCAAGCCTTGATGTGACGCATCAGTGTGTACAACAAATGGCTGAGTGAAGTCAGGGAAACCTAAGACTGGTGGGTGAAGCAGACACTCAATCAGCTGTTCAAGTGCCTGTTGATGCTGGTCAGTCCACAGGATTGGCTTGTTTGAGGGCACCACATGACTTACTTTCTTTGTTTTTGCTTTCCGTGGGTGGTCAGGTAATTTCTCTGAATCTGCTTTCAGGAGGTCATACAGACAGCTGGCCCTCCTAGAAAAGTCTTTGATGTACTGTCTGTAGTAAGTGAGTAAACCAAGCATTTTTTCTGAGCTGGCCCACAGTCTGTGGTCTGATCTCTTTCAATGCTCTTACTGCTTCAAAATCGGCTGGGTCAACTTTGCTGCCGTCTGCAGACACTATTCTGCCCAAATAACGGACCTGGGGTTTAAAGAGATCACACTTACTTGGCTTGAGTTTGATGCCATACTCTCTGAGACGCTGCAAAACCTTTTGCACATCATTCACATGGCTGTCGAAAGTTTTACTGAAAACTAGCGTGTCGTCCAGATAAGGAATGCAGATGTTGTCCCCGAGCCCTTCCAAACATTCCTCCATACAACGCTGAAAAGCTGCAGGAGCGTTCATGAGGCCGAATGGCATACGTATCCACTCATAGAGTCCCCATGGGGTCACAAATGCTGTCAGTGATCTGCTTTCTTCCGAGATGAACCCTTGGTGATATGCTTTTCCCTGATCTAAAAGGGAGAACCAGGAATTACCACCTAAACTGTCCATGATGTCCTGGACCCGAGGGATGGGCTGGCGGTCGGGATGTGTCTTTCTGTTCAGGTCTCTGTAATCTATACACAACCGGAGGGTCCCGTCCTTCTTCCTAACACACACGACAGGTGAAGAATATGAAGAGTTTGACTTCCTAACCCAACCCTGGGCTATGAGGTCATGAAGGTAACCCTTCATCTCCTGATACAGTGGCCTGGGCACTGACATGTATGTGCGCTTGACTGGTTCAGAGTCCTTTAGAGAAATAGTCATTTTCAATCGTTCAATGCAGCCAATGTCATTGTCTCGATCTGGAGAAGGAGTGACACTCTTCTCTAAGCATTTTCCTAACAACCTCTCTCTGTTCTTCGGTTAGGTGACTTAAACCTACTGGTGGATCCCACTGTTCAGTAGCAGTACATGGAGTTTGAACACTAGTGTGATTCACTGTGGCTGGGGTGACAGCTTTTTCAAAGACTTGGGCAGGTAACACAGTCATAATGGTTTGTACTGTACCGATTATGGTGCGTCCTAGCAGGGCAATGTCGTGGTCAGTGGGGTTAGAGACATCAAGCATGACAACTGGAAAGACACCTTTCTTAACTCTGACTAGTGTGTCAAAGAACTCAAGTTCATCTGGCCACTGCGGGTTCAGGTCTGGCTGGAAAAGCATTGTCATGTCGTCTTTGAAAGGCTGGGAAGCTACACGGCACTCAATCTGAATGCTACTGTGTTTTGGTACAGCAACCTTCTCTTTCTTGGTCTTCACCGCGTATTCATCTGTCTGTTCTGCGCTAACAGCCTGTATAAAAGCCCTCACCTTATTTCTTTTGAGGCTTGGGAAAGCTTTTTTCACTGTACTGTACCGTTTAGTCTTTTCGGGTCATTGTCAGGATGTGCTCAATAACATTGAAACCTATGATGGGATGAGATAGGTGACAGCCTTTCATTACCAGCACTGGGATGATCAGTTCCTTCGTTTGGTCAGTTTCAGAGGCTAGCCGAAAAGTTGTTTCAATCCATCCCAGGTACGGCATTTCAGTCCCATTTGCTGCCGTCAATCTTAGATCATCAGGTGAGTCCAGAATTTCTGAAACATCCCTCAGCCTTGCGTTTGGGAGAGATTCCGCTTTCCATCGTTCATCAATGACCGATACCTGAGAGCCTGTGTCCCATAGAGCTTGGAGGTGGTGGCGATTCAGGTGACACTCAACAAGGCACTGTCTACCGACTAGCGAGGTGACCTTATGGGGGTGGCAACCTTGAGCTAGGGATGGTAAAGAGTGGGCATTTTCTTCTGTACAGGAAAGCTTTTCACAGGTAGAGTCCATTTTCAGGTGAGTGCATTTTTCCTTATGTTTAGTCCAATGTTGGTTTTGACATCCTTTGGAACAGTACAGTGTCTCTTTACATGATGAACATTGTTTCAGGTTCTCAAATGACTCTTCTCTGGCACAATTTGCACATTTCTGGGACTTTTTGGTAGCTATGGTTAACACTTGTCCCTCAGCGGTAACCCTTCCCCGTTTAAAGGGGCCTCTTTGGATGGTCTGACTCCCGGATTTTACATCCAGCTTGAAAATGTTCTCCACTCCCACATCGGAAGCAGTGTGTGCAGCGTGCATCTGTTCTGGCCTGCTGGCAGACAAAACACCTCCTTGGAGCTTGAGCAGAGCGGTTGGTATACAGGTTAGGTGCATATTGATACTGCGCAGGGTCAGGTGCATGGGGCTGACTGTAGTTGCTGTAATACTGCTGCTGGGAAACAGGTGGCTGGGGGTCCCTATCTGGCCTCCTAACTGGAAGTGGGGCATGGGCATAAGGCGATGACTGAAACATAGGCTGCTGTAATGTCTCCTTAATCTGAGCAATCTCTGCACTGAGACCTTTTAGGGAAGCTACACCTGTCTTAAGTTCAGCTAACTCTGTTAACAGTTCTGCGGGTATCTTAGCTTTGGCTTCCTTCACAGGACACTTTGCAGATGGCGTATCTTCTAACTGGACTACACTTACAGTTGTAGCAGGCTGTGGGGCATTAAAAACGCTTTTTGTTTCGGTCTTTCTAACTCATTAGCACAAGCAATGTTAAGCTTCTCTAGCAAAACCTCATCTGATGTTTCCCGCTATCAAGCAGGAGAGGCTGCATGTCTATCCTGATACTGTCACTCTGGAGACCTGTAAGGACTGTGTGTAAACACATGCGCTGGACTAGAGCAGGGTCATACTTAAGCCCTGATTCTGACTCCTGGGACGCAAATAGTACTTTCTGCCTCAAATCTAAGACGCGCATCAGGAAGCTTTGAGGGGTCTCCTTGCTATGCTGTGCTTCTGAAGCTAGCTGTTTGTAAAGCTCTGTTGCACTCTTCTCTTGGAAGTGGGAACGCAGGATGCATCTAAGTGTGGGAAGAGTTAGCTGGGGTTTACCTTCCAAGTAGCTGCGTAGCTGTGAGCCTGGAGAAATAGCCCTGATTACTGCGTCTACTATTTCTACCTCAGGATAGCCTCTGTTAAGTCCATTCTCAATCTGATGGGCAAGGCTGGAAAAAGTCAGTTTATCTTTCTGGCCCGGTTCACCTATCTGACCAGAAATTTTTAACTCTTTGCGCCAGTATGAGCCGGGCTGTGCACTGGGTGAGAGCTGCATGCTCCTCTGAAGATGGGCAGGGGGTTGGGGCTGGCGCAGAGAATCACTGGCTTGGTCTGCAGTACTCTGCTCAGTTCCCACCCCTTGTTGTGGGGTTACAGTTCTCAGTCCCTCTATTCTGTGATGTGTTCTGGCTGTTTCAATATCATGGTCAGTTTGCCCTGTCTTGCTATCTATGCCACTGATCATCTCTGTCATTTTGTCTTTAAGTAACAATAATTCCGACATGCCGCCATCTTCTAACTCTGCAACTTCCTCTCTTTCAAGGAACATCATAATGTGAGTCATCAGTGATATGCGGGATTTGTCTTGAACATCTCTTCTCTGTTCGCCTGATATGTCAAGGAAATCACATACGTCTAGTAACTTGTCTTTAGTCAGGGTGTGCAATTCTCCTACTACCTCTTCCTGTAGTTCTTCCAAGGCGGTTGTCATGTTGACAGGACAGGAGGAACCTTTACTGTGCAGGAGTTGACTCTGAATTAGATGGTCCTTACTGTCTCTGATGGTCTCTCAACGGCCTCAGTTGACACGTACTTAACCCCCAACTTCCAGCTCCCCTCGAACAGCAACACTTTCCTCACTGCAGCCTGCCTGGGTTGTTATGTAGGGATTTAGCTGGCTCGGAATTCAGCGACCAGGATGTGGAAGCCGGACATCTGAGCAGCAATCTCAGCGGAGCCTCCAAAATGTTACACCCCCTGAAAAAGGGGAAGAAATAATCACGAACGTGACGCAGTTATGTTTCCTCACTGACAAATTTAGTGTAATGATTTTACAAAAATACCACATTTTACAGAACAACAGATCTACAGGAACCAGAGATTTGTAGGGTACAAAGCTTATTCAAGTCACAACAGCATAAACTGTAATTCACTAAAACATATACAAATGTTTCAATATAACTGTCAAACACAAAGTAGCTTTAGCTCAGTAACCCATAACTACATTTATCAACCATGTCAACAAAGTATTCGAAACACATTATACAAATAACCCCAAATATATTATTAACAACGCACATGTTCATTCACAATTAGCATAAAATGGCAGCTACTCTCAGTACGAAGCTATCGCTGCAACCAAGCAGATTACAGTCACACACGCACCTAATAACTCTCTTCAACTTAACTCTAACTTCCTCAAGATGTTACTAACACATACCTTAAACTCTCTTCACAGGTTAGCAAGTTATTACATTCAAATTAACTCGTTTCATATCAATAACGTACCTGAAAAAGGGGAAGAAATAATCACGAACGTGACGCAGTTATGTTTCCTCACTGACAAATTTAGTGTAATGAGAAAAAGACCGCGATTTCCCCCAGGAAGTTGGGTGGAGACCAGAGCAATCGATCTCAGGCTCATAGATTAAGAGCATTTAGTAGATCACAGATGAACACTTTTACCCTTAAATTAGGCACCACAAAATAAAGTAGTCAATATAACATTTACACATTCCTCTTACAATATTAACCCTTTGACTCTTGACGGATTTTAAACACATTTATGCATTTTATCAATCTCTATGAACTAGTACTGGATGCATTCTCTTTTAACCTTAGATATTTTAAGATCCTTACATACCATGAACTTACTAATACTTTTTAGTGTATAACAGGCTATGAATATGTCCTTTAACCTGTCACAAATACAGGTGTGCCAAGCTTGTAGCGTCATACCCAACAGGACTCGAGGCTGTAATCACTGCCAAAGGTGCTTCAACAAAGTACTGAGTAAAGTGTCTGAATACTTACGTAAATATGATATTTCAGTTTTTTTATTTTAAATAAATATAAAAAATGTCTAAATCCGTTTTTGTTTTGTCATTATGGGGGATTGTGTATAGATTGATGAGATACATTTTTTTTTTAAATTAATTTTAGAATAAGGCTGTAACCTAACAAAATGCGGAAAATGTCAAGGGGTCTGAATACTTTCTGAAAGCACTGTATATGATTTGGTTTAACCTTTCAACCTAAATTGATGTCAATAAATACATTTATAGGGTAAAAATCTAGAAATATAAAGGGTTCATCAGTTCTCAAACTGTAAACGTAAACTAGGCACTATACCATTTTGGTTCAGTAGTTATCCATTTTGAGCAGTTTGATTAATGTATGAAAATTGAAATAGCGATTTTGTGCAGTGAACAAATGACTGAATTTCTTTGTTGTACTCAGTCAATTGAAAATGTGCTTAAGAGTTGTGAAACATGAGACATGTTGATCTGTTTAGAATTCTGTGCTTAGAGTTGTGAAAATATACCACATACTTGTGAAAATTGCACCAAAGTCATTGAAAAATAACTGCAATCAGATATCTGGTGACTTGTGAGTATATTTAATATAGTATTACAGTGGGGGAAAAAAGTATTTAGTCAGCCACCAATTGTGCAAATTCTCCCACTTAAAAAGATGAGAGAGGCCTGTAATTTTCATCATAGGTACACGTCAACTATGACAGACAAATTGAGATTTTTTTTCCCCAGAAAATCACATTGTAGGATTTTTTATGAATTTATTTGCAAATTATGGTGGAAAATAAGTATTTGGTCAATAACAAAAGTTTCTCAATACTTTGTTATATACCCTTTGTTGGCAATGACACAGGTCAAACGTTTTCTGTAAGTCTTCACAAGGTTTTCACACACTGTTTCTGGTATTTTGGCCCATTCCTCCATGGAGATCTTCTCTAGAGCAGTGATGCTTTGGGGCTGTCGCTGGGCAACACGGACTTTCAACTCCCTCCAAAGATTTTCTATGGGGTTGAAATCTGGAGACTGGCTAGGCCACTCCAGGACCTTGAAATGGTTCTTACGAAGCCACTCCTTCGTTGCCCGGGCGGTGTGTTTGGGATCATTGTCATGCTGAAAGACCCAGCCACGTTTCATCTTCAATGCCCTTGCTGATGGAAGGAGGTTTTCACTCAAAATCTCACAATACATGGCCCCATTCATTCTTTCCTATACACGGATCAGTCGTCCTGGTCCATTTGCAGAAAAACAGCCCCAAAGCATGATGTTTCCACCCCCATGCTTCACAGTAGGTATGGTGTTCTTTGGATGCAACTCAGCATTCTTTGTCCTCCAAACACGACGAGTTTAGTTTTTACCAAAAAGTTCTATTTTGGTTTCATCTGACATTCTCCCAATCCTCTTCTGGATCATCCAAATGCATTCTAGCAAACTTCAGACGGGCCTGGACATGTACTGGCTTAAGCAGGGGGACACGTCTGGCACTGCAGGATTTGAGTCCCTGGTAGCGTAGTGTTTTACTGATGGTAGGCTTTGTTACTTTGGTCCCAGCTCTCTGCAGGTCATTCACTAGGTCCCCCTGTGTGGTTCTGGGATTTTTGCTCACCGTTCTTGTGATCATTTTGACCCCACGGGGTGAGATCTTGCGTGGAGCCCCAGATCGAGGGAGATTATCAGTGGTCTTGTATGTCTTCCATTTCATAATAATTGCTCCCACAGTTGATTTCTTCAAACCAAGCTGCTTACCTATTGCAGATTCAGTCTTCCCAGCCTGGTGCAGGTCTACAATTTTGTTTCTGGTGTTCTTTGACAGCTCTTTGGTCTTGGCCATAGTAGAGTTTGGAGTGTGACTGTTTGAGGTTGTGGACAGGTGTCTTTTATACTGATAACAAGTGCAAACAGGTGCCATTAATACAGGTAACGAGTGGAGGACAGAGGAGCCTCTTAAAGAAGAAGTTACAGGTCTGTGAGAGCCAGAAATCTTGCTTGTTTGTAGGTGACCAAATACTTATTTTCCACCATAATTTGCAAATAAATTCATAAAAAATCCTACAATGTGATCTTCTGGATTTTTTTTCCTCAATTTGTCTGTCATAGTTGATATGTACCTATGATGAAAATTACAGGCCTCTCATCTTTTTAAGTGGGAGAACTTGCACAATTGGTGGCTGACTAAATACTTTTTTCCCCCACTGTATTTACAAGCATGCTTTTTATATGTTTCATTATTTGTATTTTCTCTATCCACAGTAAAAAAAAAAAAAAGCCCAACATCAGAATGCTCAGTGCAGTGGAGCCATATCCCGCCATTCTGCAACCCACATCCTTGTTCTGAACAATCAACATATCTTTATCTTTCACTTCATCAGCAGGAGGAAACACCTGGAATAGCTCTCATCATGGAAGCTAAAATATAATTCAACTATGTATCATGATTAGTCATTGAATTGTAATCATTTGGTATCTAGTACTATTGTAGCAAAAGTGTAATACATTTCAGTCTGAGTTTGTTGACTGAATGTGTTGAATGACTAAAGTAACAGTAAGTTGAAAAATGTCACTATTTGGCACCTAGTGAACTGCAGAAGCCTGTGTAAATAGAAGTCTCTGCAATAAAGCACCCAGTAACTGTTTGTATTCACAATTTGAATATATACATTTACATTTTACATTTACGTCATTTAGCAGACGCTCTTATCCTTGATGGAAATAAAGATAGGGAAGTTCAGATTTAAATGCAAATATTAAACCATTTTCAACTTGGTTGGTGTGTAAGCGTGTGAGTGGGAGGGTGTGTGTGTGTGTATATATAAAAACATGTTTTAAAGATTCATAGTACATGACAGGTAGAGACTGAGTACTTAACAACAATTAACTTGCTAATGACACACCTATTCTCAATGTCTATTCAGTAAAACCTGTTAAGGTGATTGGCAGTAGTGCGTCAATTGAATGCATTCATTGTAAGGTAATTTCCTCAAGCTGTATACTGATTAACATGCAGATTCTCAATGCTTATTTGGGGAACAACGGACACCTGCATAAATAGAGCTCTCTGCAATAAGGAAAGACCAAGTCAGTTGCACAACTGAATGCATTCAACCAGAATGTGTCTTCTGCATTAAACCCAAACCCTCTGAATGAGAGTGGCATGGGGGGCTGCCTTAATCGACGTCCATGTCATTGGTGCTTGAGGAGCCGTTGTTCTTAACTGACTTTTCCAAGGGCAGAACGGCAGATTTTTTTCACCTTGCCGGCTCGGGGATTCAAACCAGCAGCCTTTCACTTACAGGCCTAGCACTCTTTATTGCTAGACTACCTTGCCACCCAAGATTTGTGAGTATATTTAATATAGTATTATTTACAAGGATTCTTTTTATATGTTTTATTATTTGTATTTTCTCTATCCACAGTAAAAAAGCCCAACATCAGAATGCTCAGTGCAGTGGATCTCATATCCAGCCATTCTGCAACCCACATCTTTGTTCTGAACAAACAACATATCTTTATCTTTCACTTCATCAGCAGGAGGAAACACCTGGAATAGCTCTCATCATGGAAGCTAAAATATAATTCAACTATGTATCATGATTAGTCATTGAATTGTAATCATTTGGTATCTAGTACTATTGTAGCAAAAGTGTAATACATTTCAGTCTGAGTTTGTTGACTGAATGTGTTGAATGACTAAAGTAACAGTAAGTTGAAAAATGTCACTATTTGGCACCTAGTGAACTGCAGAAGCCTGTGTAAATAGAAGTCTCTGCAATAAAGCACCCAGTAACTGTTTGTATTCACAATTTGAATATATACATTTACATTTTACATTTACGTCATTTAGCAGACGCTCTTATCCTTGATGGAAATAAAGATAGGGAAGTTCAGATTTAAATGCAAATATTAAACCATTTTCAACTTGGTTGATGTGTAAGCGTGTGAGTGGGAGGGTGTGTGTGTGGGTGTATATATAAAAAAAATGTTTTAAAGATTCATAGTACATGACAGGTAGAGACTGAGTACTTAACAACAATTAACTTGCTAATGACACACCTATTCTCAATGTCTATCCAGTAAAACTTGTTAAGGTGATTGGCAGTAGTGCGTCAATTGAATGCATTCATTGTAAGGTAATTTCCTCAAGCTGTATACTGATTAACATGCAGATTCTCAATGCCTATTTCGGGAACAACGGACACCTGCATAAATAGAGCTCTCTGCAATAAGGAAAGACCAAGTCAGTTGCACAACTGAATGCATTCAACCAGAATGTGTCTTCCGCATTAAACCCAAACCCTCTGAATGAGAGTGGCATGGGGGGCTGCCTTAATCGACGTCCATGTCATTGGTGCTTGAGGAGCCGGTGTTCTTAACTGACTTTTCCAAGGGCAGAACGGCAGATTTTTTTCACCTTGCCGGCTCGGGGATTCAAACCAGCAGCCTTTCACTTACAGGCCTAGCACTCTTTATTGCTAGACTACCTTGCCACCCAAGATTTGTGAGTATATTTAATATAGTATTATTTACAAGGATTCTTTTTATATGTTTTATTATTTGTATTTTCTCTATCCACAGTAAAAAAGCCCAACATCAGAATGCTCAGTGCAGTGGAGCCCATATCCAGCCATTCTGCAACCCACATCCTTGTTCTGAACAATCAACATATCTTTATCTTTCACTTCATCAGCAGGAGGAAACACCTGAAATAGCTCTCATCATGGAAGCTAAAATATCATTCAACCATATATCATGATTAGTCATTGAATTGTAATCATCTGGTATCTAGTACTATTGTAGCAAAAGTGTAATACATTTCAGTCTGAGTTTGTTGACTGACTGTGTTGAATGACTAAAGTAACAGTAAGTTGAAAAACATCACTATTTGGCACCTAGTGAACTGCAGAAGCCTGTGTAAATAGAAGTCTCTGCAACAAAGCACCCAGTAACTGTTTGTATTCACAATTTGAATACATGGCCCCTTGATGGAAATAAAGATAGGGAAGTTCAGATTTAAATGCAAATATTAAACCATTTTCAACTTGGTTGGTGTGTAAGCGTGTGAGTGGGAGGGTGTGTGTGTGGGTGTATATATAAAAAAAATGTTTTAAAGATTCATAGTACATGACAGGTAGAGACTGAGTACTTAACAACAATTAACTTGCTAATGACACACCTATTCTCAATGTCTATCCAGTAAAACTTGTTAAGGTGATTGGCAGTAGTGCGTCAATTGAATGCATTCATTGTAAGGTAATTTCCTCAAGCTGTATGCTGATTAACATGCAGATTCTCAATGCCTATTTGGGGAACAACAGACACCTGCATAAATAGAGCTCTCTGCAATAAGGAAAGACCAAGTCAGTTGTACAACTGAATGCATTCAACCAGAATGTGTCTTCCGTATTAAACCCAAACCCTCTGAATGAGAGTGGCATGGGGGGCTGCCTTAATCGACGTCAATGTCATTGGTGCTTGAGGAGCCGGTGTTCTTAACTGACTTTTCCAAGGGCAGAACGGCAGATTTTTTCCACCTTGCCGGCTCGGGGATTTAAACCAGCAGCCTTTCGCTTACAGGCCTAGCACTCTTAATTGCTAGACTACCTTGCCACCCAAGATTTGTAAGTATATTTAGTATAGTATTCTTAACAAGGATGCTTTTTATATGTTTTATTATTTATATTTTCTCTATCCACAGTAAAAAAGCCCAACATCAGAATGCTCAGTGCAGTGGATCTCATATCCAGCCATTCTGCAACCCACATCTTTGTTCTGAACAAACAACATATCTTTATCTTTCACTTCATCAGCAGGAGGAAACACCTGGAATAGCTCTCATCATGGAAGCTAAAATACCATTAAACTATTGACCATGATTAGTCATTGAATTGTAATCATCTGGTATCTAGTACTATTGTAGCAAAAGTTGAATTGCTACAATAGCTATTTTGCACCAAGTGATCCACAGAAGCCTGTGTAAATAGAGCTCTCTGCAATAAAGCACTCAGTAACTGTTGGAAAACCCTGATTTCGAGAATACTTATTTGTATTCACAATTTCAATATATGGCCCCTTAATGGAAATAAATTATACAGAAGTTCAGATTAAAATGCAAATATTAAACCATTTTTAACTTGGTTGGTTTATAAGCGTGTGAGTGGGAGTGTGTGTGTATTTCTTTAAAAAAATGTTTTAAAGATTCATAGTTCATGACAAGTAGAGACTGAGTACTCAACAACAATTAACTTGCTAGTAACACACCCATTCTCAATGTCTATTGCATCAATCGGTGGTGGACACCATGATATACAGTAGTTTAGTAAAGATGTTAGGTACTGTGGGACATTTTGTAAAAGGGCTTTATAAATTAAAACATAGCTTGTATCAACCTACGTGACATCAAAGATGACGACATACAGTGCCTTACAAAAGTATTCATCCCCCTTGGCTTTTTTCCTATTTTGTTGCATTACAACCTGTAATTTAAATTGATTTTTATTTGGATTTCATGTAATGGACATATACAAAATAGTCAAAATTGGTGAAGTGAAATGAAAAAAATAACTTATTTCAAAATGAATGCCCATAAATAAGATCTGGTGCATCCAATTACCTTCAGAAGTCACATAATTAGTTAAATAATGTCCACCTGCACCTGTGTGCGATCTAAGTGTCACATGATCTCAGTATATATACACCTGTTCTGAAAGGCCCCAGAGTCTGCAACACCACTAAGCAAGGGGCACCACCAAGCAAGCAGCACCATGAAGACCAAGGAGCACTCCAAACAGGTCAGGGACAAAGTTGTGGAGAAGTACAGATCAGGGTTGGGTTATAAAAAAATATCTGAAACTTTGAACATCCCATGGAGCACAATTAAATCCATTATTAAACCTGCCAAGAGAGGGCCGCCCACCAAAACTCATGGACCAGGCAAGGAGGGCATTAATCAGAGAGGCAAAAAAGAGACCAAAGATAACCCTGAAGGAGCTGCAAAACTCCACAGCGGAGATTGGAGTATCTGACTATAGGACCACTTTAAGCCGTACACTCCACAGAGCTGGGCTTTACGGAAGAGTGGCCAGAAAAAAGCCATTGCTTAAAGAAAAAAATAAGCAAACATGTTTGGTGTTCGCCAAAAGGCATGTGGGAGACTCCCCAAACATATGGAAGAAGGTACTCTGGTCAGATAAGACTAAAATTGAGCTTTTTGGCCATCAAGGAAAACGCTATGTCTGGCGCAAACCCAACACCTCTCATCACCCCGAGAACACCATCCCCACAGTGAAGCATGGTGGTGGCAGCATCATGTTGTGGGGATGTTTTTCATCGGCAGGGACTGGGAAACTGGTCAGAATTGAAGGAATGACGGATGGCGCTAAATACAGGGAAATTCTTGAGGGAAACCTGTTTCAGTCTTCCAGAGATTTGAGACTGAGACGGAGGTTCACCTTCCAGCAGAACAATGACCCTAAGCATACTGCTAAAGCAACACTCTAGTGGTTTAAGGGGAAACATTTAAATGTCTTGGAATGGCCTAGTCAAAGCCCAGACCTCAATCCAATTGAGAATCTGTGGTATGACTTAAAGATTGCTGTACACCAGCGGAACCCATCCAACTTGAAGGAGCTGGAGCAGTTTTGCCTTGAAGAATGGGCAAAAATCCCAGTGGCTAGATGTGCCAAGCTTATAGAGACATACCCCAAGAGACTTGCAGTTGTAATTGCTGCAAAAGGTGGCTGTACAAAGTATTGACTTTGGGGGGTGAATAGTTATGCACGCTCAAGTTTTCAGTTTTTTTGTATTATTTCTTTATTGTTTCACACAAAAAAATATTTCGCATCTTCAAAGTGGTAGGCATGTTGTGTAAATCAAATGATACAAACCCCCCAAAGATCAATTTTAATTCCAGGTTGTAAGGCAACAAAATAGGAAAAATGCCAAGGGGGGGTGAATACTTTCGCAATCCACTGTAGGGAATAGAGTACCATTTGGGATGCTGACACAGTCTCTGATCTGATCTCAGACCAGCACGAATGGATTCTCAGCAGCTCCCTAGGGAAAGCATTGTGCCTGTATCTCACTGTTAATACATGTATACAGTGCCTTGCAAATGTATTCATACCCCTTGGATTTCTTCACATTTTGTGTTACAAAGTGGGATTAAAATGGATTTAATTGTATTTTTTTTGTCAACAATCTTCACAAAATACTCTGTAATGTCAAAGTGGAAGATTAAATAACTTAAATATAGTTGTTGCATAAGTATTCAGCTTTCTGAGTCAGTACATGTTAGAAACACATTTTGCAGAAATTACAGCTCTATGTGTCTAAGAGCTTTACACACCTGGATTGTGCAATATTAGCCCATTATTCTTTTCATAATTCTTCAAGCTCATTCAAGATGTTGGGGATCATGGCTAGAGAGCCATTTTCAAGTCTTGCCATAGATTTTCAAGCATATTTAAGTCAAAACATTCACTGTCTTCTTGGTAAGATTTGGCCTTGTGTTTTAGGTTATTGTCCTGCTGAAAGGTGAATTCATCTCCCAGTGTCTGTTGGAAAGCAGACTGATGCAAGTTTTCTCTAGGATTTTGCCTGTGCTTAGCTCCATCCCGTTTATTTTATCCTGATAAACTCCACAGTATTTGCCGTTTTCAAGCATATCCATACCATGATGTAGCCACCACCATGCTTGAAAATAAGGAGGCAGCTAATCAGTGATGTGTTGTGTAAGGTTTTGCATTTAGGCCAAAAAGTGTTTTCCTTTGTTGTGTTTTTTTTGCAGTAGTACTTTAGTGCCTTGTTGCATACAAGATGCATGTTTTGGAATATTTTGGTATATCATTCTGTATATTTGTATTCTTCTTTTCACTCTGTCAATCACCAATGGCCTCATGGTAACATCCCTGAGCAATTTTATTCCTGTCTTGCAGCTCAGTTCAGAAGGATGACTGTATCTTTGATGTGTCTGGGTGGTTTAATACATCATCCACAGCATAATTATTAACTTGACCATGCTTAAAGAGCTATTCAATGTCTGATTTGTTATTGTTACCCATCTACCAATCACTGCCCTTCTTTATGAGGCTTTCGAAAAGCTCCCTGGTCTTTGTAGTTGAATCTGTTCTTGAAATTCAATATTTGACTAAGGGACCTTACAGATGTTGTATGTATGGAGGACATGTCAACCCCTATTATTTCACACAGAGTGAGTCTATTTAACTTATTATGTGATTTGTTAAGCCACATTTTACTCCCAAACTAATTTAGGCTTGTGTAAACAAAGGGGCTGAATATTTTAATTTATATATTTATTTGACCTTTATTTTATCAGGGAGTCATACTGAGACCAAGGTCTCTTTTACAGATGAGCGCTGAATTACATAAATGACAGAAAATACACATCAAAATATAACTACAAACTGCAAGCAGAAAGAAAGAAAAACAAAATCATTAATCATTAATAAGGTCATCAATCAGCTTTCTGAATTGCCCTAGAGGCACCAAAACAACATATTTAAGAGCATTTTGAAGATTGTTCCACAAAGAAGGTGCAAGACAACTAAAAGCTGATTTAACTAACTCAGTAGAGACCAAAGGAATTTCCAGAGTTAGCCATCCCTGAGACCGGGTGTGGTAACTCGTATGTCTACCCTGTAAAAAAAATATTTAAAAATCCTGTAGTAATACGGTAAAAAGTCTGGCAGCAAAGTTGCCAAACAAAAGCTGTCAAATAACAGACACATATTGTAGAAAAAACAACATAGATAAACTGTAATATGGTAATTTACTATACCTTAAACACAGTATACTGAATGATTGTTTTTTTTTTTACAGACATTGACCCTTATTCCCCCCACAAATCCAATTTACTTAACTGGTATGGAACATCAAAAAAGTGTATTGTCCTGTTGAAAAACTGAATTAACTCATTAATATACACTGAACAAAAATGTAAACGCAACATGTGAAGTGTTGGTCCCATGTTTCATGAGCTTAAATGATCCCAGAAATTCTCCATATGCACAAAAAGCTTATTACTCATACATTTTGTGCACAAATTTGTTTACATCCCTCTTAATGAGCATTTCTCCTTTCCCAAGATAATCCATCCACCTGACAGATGTGGCATATCATATATGAGGACCATGCCTCAGGACTACCTGGCCTGATGACTCCTTGCTGTCCCCAGTCCACCTGGTCGTCCTGCTGCTCCAGTTTCCACTCTTCTGCTTGAGGCTATGGAACCCTGACCTGTTCACCGGACGTGCTACCTTGTCCCAGACCTGCTGTTTTCAACTCTCTCTCTCTACCACACCTGCTATTTCAACCTCTAAATGCCCGACTATGAAAAGCCAAGTGACGTTTACTCCTGATGTACTGACCTGTTGCAACCTCTAGAACCACTGTGATTATTATTTGACCCTGCTGGTCATCTATGAACGTTTGAACATCTTGGAGAAAAATCTGGCCTTAATGGCCATGTACTGTTATAATCTCCACCCGGCACAGCCAGAAGGGGACTGGCCACCCCTCAGAGCCTCGTTCCTCTCTAGGTTTCTTCCTAGGTTTCTGTGTTTCGAGTTTTTCCTAGCCACTGTGCTTCTACATCTGCATTGCTTGCTGTTTGAGGTTTTAGGCTGGGTTTCTGTATAGCACTTTGTGACATCTGCTGATGTAAAAAGGGCTTTATAAACAAATGTTGATTGATTGATTGATCCAGAAGCTAATTAAACAGCATGATCAATACAAAGGTGCACCTTGTTCTGGGGACAATAAAAAGGCCTCTCTAACATTTGCATATTTGTCACACAGCACAATGCCACAGATGTCTCAAGTTTTGAGGGAGCATGGAATTGGCATGCTGACTGCAGGAATGTCCTCCAGCGCTGTTGTCAGAGAATTTAATGTTAATTTCTCTACCATAAGCCGCCTCCAACGTTGCTTTAGAGAATTTGGGAGTACGTCCAACCGGCCCCACAACCGCAGACCACGTGTAACCACGCCAGCCCAGGACCTCCACATCCGGCTTCGTCTGAGACTAGCCACCCGGACAGCTGACGAAACTGTGGGTTTGCACAACCAAATAATTTCTGCACAAACGGTCAGAAACTGTCTCAGGGAAGCTCATCTGCGTACTCGTCATCCTCAACAGGGTCTTGACCTGACTGCAGTTCGGCGTCGTAAACGACTTCAGTGGGCAAATGCTCACCTTCAATGGCCACTGGCACGCTGGAGAAGTGTGTTCTTCATGGATGAATCACGGTTTCAACTGTACCAGGCAGATGGCAGACAGCATGTATCGAGGAGGCGGGTGAAGTGGAGGGACGTATATACCCCTGGCCCAGGGACTCGGAGACTTATGTTTCCATAGCCTCAGTTTCAGCCTGCGACAGGGGGTACACATGACTCCTGGGAGGTACAGCGTCTACCCGAAGGTTTATCGCGCAATCCCCCGCCCGATGAGGTGGTAATTTAGTCGCACACTTCTTAGAAAACGCGTGCGCCAAATCAAGGTATTCGGGGGGAATGCGCACGGTGGAGGTACTGTCTGGACTTTCCACCGTGGTTGCACCAACGGAAACATCTAGACACCTACCCTGACACTCTTGCGACCACCCCGTGAGAGCCCTCTGCGGCCATGAGAAGGTGGGGTTGTGGAGTGCTAGCCACGGGATACCTAATACCACAGGGAAAGCAGGAGACTCAATAATCGAAAAAATTACCTGCTCACAATGTGTCTCCTGGGTGATCATGGTGACTGGTATCATGACTTCCGTAACAAACCCAGACTCTAATGGTCGACTATCGAGTGCTCTGATGGGGAGTGGAATAGATAGGGGAACCAATGAAATGCCTTGACGGCGTGCGAATGCCCTGTCCATAAAGTTCCCAGCTGCGCCTGAATCGACTAGCGCCTTACACTGGGGAACTACCATGTGGTCGGGAAAGTGTATAGGTAGGGTACAGTGCGCAGCAGAGGGCTCTGAACAAGTGTGGGTGTTCGATACCTGGCGTGATGCGTGAGTGCCCTGCCTGCCGCCTCCAGGCCCAAAAGAACGTTGACTACGACATGTGGTGTACTGTCCCTTCGTGCCACCAGAGTGGCACTGTCGCTATCCTCCTCCGCTCTCTCGGCCGGCGGCTCCACCCAGCTCCATCAGCTCGGGATCCGAGTCGTCTGGGGGTGGAAATGGGCAGACCCCTACCAGGACGTCCTCTGGCTGACAGCAGGTTGTCCAAACGAATGGCCATGTCCACCAGTTTGTTGAAAGACAACATGGTGTCCCGGCAGGCTAGCTCCCGTCGGACGTCCTCCCGCAGATGGCACCGGAAATGGTCGATCAGGGCCCGCTCGTACCACCCGGACCCCGCTGCCAGCGTCCGAAACTCCAACTCGTCCTCCAACGCGTCCTCGTCCCCTGCCTCAGAAGCGAGCAAACTCCCCGTAGTCCTCCAACGCGGCTCCTCCTTCGTTCCACACCACGTTGGCCCACTCCAGGGCTTTCCCACAGAGGCAGAAAACGAGAAGAAACCTTCTCCCGCTCCGATGGTGCCGGCCTGATCCTGGAGAAGTACAGCTCCATTTGGAGGAGGAATCCCTGGCACAGCGCCGCCATCCCATCAAACACCCGTGGTCTGGATATCTAGATCCTTCCGGGTGCTGGGGTGTAGGTTGACCATGCTTAAAGAGCTATTCAATGTCTGATCCGGTTGACCAGCTGGTCTCAACAGATTGGGTCCTCTCCTTTCCAGGCATTGGACGACCTGAAGAACCCGATCCATTGCTTCCCCCAAGCTGGCCAGCATCGTGGAATGCTCCTGGACCCGTGCCACGACTCCAGGCATGCGCTCTTCTCCCGCTGACTCCATAGCGGGTGGGTGATTCTGTGATGAGTGTGATGGAAAGGAGTCAGGCGCAGGAGGGTAATCACCGAATACAGAGTTTATTCCTTCGTAGACACACAAATGCGCTCAAATAGCGATAAAAGAAACAGGCACATGGGAAACTATCATCCCTGGCAAATGCACTGTAACGGATATCCAATAATACATAGGCACAGGGGAAAATCTACCCTGGCAACAACTAGTTATGAGTAGCTCCACCGAGCTACACTACTCTCACACATAACAATCACCCACAAGGACAAGGGGGCAGAGGGAACACTTATACACGGACTAATTAGGGGATTAGAACCAGGTATGTGTGATTGACAAGACAATACAATTGTGATGATGATTGGGCGGCAGTGGTTAGTAAGCCGGTGATGACGAATGCCGAAGCCTGCCCGAACAAGGAGGGGAGGCAGCCTCGGCCAAGGTCGTGACAATTTATTTAAGCTTTTATTTCTTTCATCACATTCCCAGTGGGTCAGAAGTTTACATACACTCAATTAGTATTTGGTAGCATTGCCTTTAAATTGTTTACCTTGGGTCAAACGTTTCGGGTAGCCTTCCACAAGCTTCCCACAATAAGTTGGGTGAATTTTGGCCCATTCCTCCTGACAGAGCTGGTGTAACTGAATCAGGTTTGTAGGCCTCCTTGCTCGCACACGCTTTTTCAGTTCTGCCCACAAATGTTCTATAGGATTGAGGTCAGGGCTTTGTGATGGCCACTCCAATACCTTGACTTTGTTGTCCTTAAGCCATTTTGCCACAACTTTGGAAGGATGCTTTTGTTCGTTGTCCATTTGTAAGACCCATTTGCGACCAAGCTATAACTTCCTGACTGATGTCTTGAGATGTTGCTTCAATATATCCACATCATTTTCCTTCCTCATGATGCCATCTATTTTATGAAGTGCACCAGTCCCTCCTGCAGCAAAGCACCCCCACAGCAGGATGCTGCCACCACCGTGCTTCACGGTTGGGATGGTGTTCTTCGGCTTGCAAGCCACCCCCCTTTTCCTCCAAACATAACGATGGTCATTATGGCCAAACAGTTCTATTTTTGTTTCATAAGACCAGAGGACATTTCTCCAAAAAGTATGATCTTTGTCCCCACGTGCAGTTGCAAACCGTAGTCTGGCTTTTTTATGGCGGTTTTGTAGCAGTGGCTTCTTCCTTGCTGAGCGGCCTTTCAGGTTATGTCGATATAGGACTCGTTTTACTGTGGATATAGATACTTTTGTACCTGTTTCCTCCAGCATCTTCACAAGGTCCTTTGCTGTTCTGAGATTGATTTGCACTTTTCGCACCAAAGTACGTTCATCTCTAGGAGACAGAACGCATCTCCTTCCTGAGTGGTATGACGGCTGCATGGTCCCATGGTGTTTATACTTGCGTACTATTGTTTGTACAGATGAACATGGTACCTTCAGGCGTTTGGAAATTGCTCCCAAGGATGAACCAGACTTGTGGAGGTCTACCATTTTTTTTCTGAGGTCTTGGCTGATTTCTTTTGATTTTCCCATGATGTCAAGCAAAGAGGCACTGAGTTTGAAGGTAGGCCTTGAAATACTTCCACAGGTACACCTCCAATTGACTCAAATGATGTAAATTAGCCTATCAGAAGCTTCTAAAGCCATGACATCATTTTCTGGAATGTTCCAAGCTGTTTAAAGGCACAGTCAACATAGTGTATGTAAACTTCTGACCCACTGGAATTGTGATACAGTGAATTATAAGTGAAATAATCTGTCTGTAAAAAATTGTTGGAAAAAGTACTTGTGTCATGCACAAAGTAGATGTCCTAACCGACTTGCCAAAACTATAGTTTGTTAACTAGACATTTGTGGAGTGGTTGAAATACTAGTTTTAATGACTCCAACCGAAGTGTATGTACACTTCCGACTTCAACTGTATATCTTTTTATACCTAAAGTTCAGAATCAAATCGCTAAATTATCCATGGTATGACCATCTTAAAACAATTCCATATGTTATCTTAGGGGAATGAGCCATCTGATGAATGAGTAATGAATGAGACATCTGATTCGATGAAGGATGACGCTGAGTTCGCCTTTTTGGACAAAATGTCATTTAAGGTACTCCAAAGCTTTTTACAATAATCCTTTATATAATGTCTCTTTTTTTTGTAATACAGTTTCTTCTTCTTTTTGTTTAGTTTAGTCACATGGTTTCTTAATTTACAGTATGTTTACCAATCGGCTGTGCGGCCAGACTTATTTGCTTGTCTTTACTTTCTTTATTATTAGATGAGTATAATGTTATATGTAGATGAGTATGATGTTATATGTAGATAAGTATAATGTTATATGTAGATGTGTATAATGTTTTGTTGGAAAGACGTGACAATCTCGACCCATCCTCATGATAATAGATACATGACACACAGATAATTTCCTTTGTCTTTACTTTTTCTATATGAGATGA
This sequence comes from Coregonus clupeaformis, assembly GCF_020615455.1. Lineage (NCBI taxonomy): Eukaryota > Metazoa > Chordata > Actinopteri > Salmoniformes > Salmonidae > Coregonus > Coregonus clupeaformis. Next base: position 14,994,132 of record NC_059212.1, read on the forward strand.
GTATTATGGTATGTGTTGAAATGTAATAATGATCTGGACCTAAAGTTGCTGTTCTGTTAGTTTATAGATGTAATATTGTCAAGGGAAAACCTCTGCTTGTCAAAATGTGGGTGGGCTGTGGAGGTGAAGACAGTCTTTTGCTCCCTCATCTGCGCTTCCTTCCTCCTTCCCTCTCCCACATCCTCTGCCCGCCCCCACAGAGTGTGGGGAATGAGCAGAGAAAGGTAGTAGCAACTAAGGCAACAGACATACTCACAAGCAGAGGATTCACACGCTCTGGACAGAGTGAGGTTCACACACTCACACACAGCTTAACTGGCAGCTGCTGCCGCTGCTTCTGAAAAGTGTGTGTTTGTGACTCCACTCTAATCACTCCAGGGAGAGGTAAACGGAAAAACCTCCAGAGCTATACAAGGAAAGAATATGTACAGGAGGGAAGAGAGCGAGAACTCAATTCACTGAACTCAACAGGAGGTGGTCATTATTATGCTACTGGGACTACTTCTTCTTACAACTAGTCACTTGGATACATAGCAGCAGCAGTGATATTTTCTCTCAGTGGTAAGTGGCATGGTGTGGTGTGCTCAGCAGTGACTCTTTCAAGTGTGAGATCTATTTATACGACCTGTGACTTTGGAGCTACGCTGACAGAGAAGGCTCACTTTCACAGAAGCTGGTTTTAGATAGAGTTAGTTGTGTGAGTAAAGAACCCACCGGGCGGCTGTTTCAATTTGCACTCCCATGAAGCGTTTCAAGTGTTGAGTACAGGTTTGTCAGTGTGTGTGTCAGTGTGTGTGACTGAATGGGTTGAAGGCATGCTTTTATTATCAAAATATTAGAATAATCTATTTAAACTGTTTCTGGGCGGCAGGTAGCTTAGTGGTTAAGAGCGTTGTGCCAGTAACCAAAAGGTTGCTGGTTCTAATCCCCGAGCTGACTAGATGAAAAATCTGTCGATGTGCCCTTGAGCAACGCACTTAACCCTAATTGTTCCTGTAAGTTGCTCTGGATAAGGGCGTCTGCTAAATTACTAAAATGTATACTGAGGATTGTAATACCCTCGAAAGAGGCCAAACAAACTATGTCAGGTTCATTTTATTTCACCCAAGATGGAGTAAGAAATGTTCATGGTAAATAAGTTGATTTGAAGTTGGTTGTCATGTGAGCAACTGTAAAATGAGCTTCAGTGTTTTCGTATTCACCTGGTCAGTCTATGTTCCTAATGTTTTGTACACTCAGTGTATTTCCACAGTATGAGATTGGAATAATACTGTGAAATTGTGAAAATTATGATAATGCCCTTTTAGCGTAAGAGCTGTTTGAAAAGATCGCCTGAAATGCCTGCCTGTTTTGGTGGGATGGACCTTTGGCCTGCCTGGTGAAATCACCAGGCAGTAAATTAGTTAATAGACCAATAACAAAGACCACTCTGCCAATAACAGCTAGTTTTCAGTTTTCCCCACTCAGACCACTCCCAGACGGTCCTAGCTAAATTCTTGATTGAGAAATTGCTTTTTACTAAGAAGCTGTTTCTTTCTTACCATTTTAATTGAAAACAATCACAGTAAGGTACTTAATTGTTATTGAGAAATGATTTGATATTGAGATAAAAACAGCTGCATTAACTTAATATGCCATTTAGCAGACGCTTTTATCCAAAGCGACTTACAGTCATGCGTGCATAAATCTTTTTGTGTATGGGTGGTCCCGGGGATCGAACCCACTACCCTGGCTTTACAAGCGCCGCGCTCTACCAGCTGAGCTACAGGGGACCACCACCAACTTCAAACCCAGGACAATACTGATATTTCCTGAATGACATGTTTGAGTGAACAAGATACATGTGCGCAACCAATCACAGTGTGGAATTTACTTGAAAGGTTAAAAATAGATAGAAAGGAAGTAGCTTAAGTAAAGGTAAGGACATACCACATATTACAAACCACACACACCTATTAGGTAAATCATGTTTGACTTCCAACAGTTGCCAAACAAAACCTGTAGAACAAGTTTTACTGGCAGACATCAATGATGAGACTTGAGAGGTGAGACACACCTTTGTCTTTGTTGGATTTGTTAGACCATGACAAAGATGTCAAAGATGTCTTATGTCAAAGACACCGGTACACACACAATTACATGGAGCGCATTGCATCGTAGTAACACAACATTGACTGCTATTCAGAGCCATATATTAAAATATTTATTTAAATATATGGCTCTAGTGCTATCTAACTGTTCTTTCATTTAGCAATTAATAATGACACCTAGTTTCATATACGGTAAGCTGTGGTGAGGGAGAAGTGGTGTGCTTGAATTTCCTTTCCAGTAAACTCCAGATTTAGCTGAACTAGAACATTGGCAGACACTTCTCTCTTTCAAAAAGCTGGTTAAACATATCAAAGTTCACAGAGGTGGTAGTGAAAGTACACATTGTCTTTAATGAGTTCATTACACTTAATTAATAATTACATCTAAATACTGACTCATCCAGGCATGGACTTTACAGTAACACACAGACAGTCAACATTCTCATGAATACATGAGGGTTTCTGAAAGTTTTTTTGTGTTGAAATGTAGAAGCTGAGGTTATACAAGACAGCATTGCCTCAGCTCACATTTTTCGGTGTCGTATATGATGAATGGTGGTCATTATTGCCGTCAACAAAGAGTCCGTTTTATGCTGCATCGTCATATACGACATCAGGCAGAGAGAGAGAGAAATACGAAGAGAGAAGGATAGAACGAGAGATAGAGAGATAGATTCTGAGTGAGTGACCCCATTAGGCAGAGGCAGGCTAATGATGTTAAAAAAGCTGTGGTGTGCCTGGATTCCCAGACCCATCCATGATCCCCCTTGGTTTTTACCCAGGCCAAACGGGCGGAACAGCCTATTCTCATCCAAGCTCTCATTGTGCTCCCAGAGCTATTCTGATGCCATGCATTGTGTGCCGAACACTTTCCACGGCTCTCAGCGGTTTTGATGGGTCCACGCCATAAACCCCTCCATTATGGGAGAACCCCCAGCACTACATTTGCTGTGCTGGCTTTTATCATTCACTGGCCACACTTTCGACTTCTCAGCTAATGTTTGCGGTTTTAGCGCACTGTCACACAAACACACACTAGGAAGTCAGAAAAGAGGAACAAAACAGAAGTATTTGTTTTTATGATATGAAACTGCTTTAGTTTGAATGATAAACCTATAGATTTCAAACAGGTACAAATATAGATTTCAAACAGGTACAAATATAGCACAGGAGGCTGCTTTGATTCTTCTTTGCCTTGATGACAGCTTTGCACACTTGGCATTCTCTCAACCAGCTTCATGAGGTAGTCACCTGGAATGCATTGTTAAAAGTTAATTTGTGAAATGTACTTCCTTCTTAATGCATTTGAGCCAATCAGTTGTGTTGTGACAAGGTAGGGTTGGTATACAGAAGATAGCCCTATTTGGTAAAAGACCAAGTCCATATTATGGTAAGAACAGCTCAAATAAGCAAAGAGAAATGACAGTTCATCATTACTTTAAGACATGAAGGTCAGTCAATTCAGAACATTTCAAGAACTTTGAAAGTTTCTTCAAGTACAGTCGCAAAAACCATCAAGCGCTAAGAAGAAACTGGCTCTCATGAGGACCGCCACAGGAAAGTAAGACAGAGAGTTACCTCTGCTGCGGAGGATAGGTTCATTAGAGTTACCAGCCTCAGAAATTGCAGCCTAAATAAATGCTTCACAGAGTTCAAGTAACAGACACATCTCAACATCAACTGTTCAGAGGAGATGCATGAATCAGGCCTTCATGGTTGAATTGCTGCAAAGAAACCACTACTAAAGGACACCAATAAGAAGAAGAGACTTGCTTGGGCCAAGAAACACAAGTAATGGACATTATAAATCTGTCCTTTGGTCTGATGAGTCCAAATTTGAGATTTTTGGTTCCAACCAGCGTGTCTTTGTGAGACGCAGAGTAGGTGAACGGATGATCTCCGCATGTGTGGTTCCCACCATGAAGCATGGAGGAGGAGTTGTGATGGTGTGGGGGTGCTTTGCTGGTGACACTGTCAGTGATTTATTTAGAATTCAAGGCACACTTAACCAGCATGGCTACCACAGCATTATGCAGCGATATGCCATCCCATCTGGTTTGCACTTAGTGGGACTATCATTTGTTTTTCAACAGGACAATGACCCAACACACCTCCAGGCTGTGTAAGGGCTATTTGTCCAAGAAGGAGAGTGATGGAGTGCTGCATCAGATGACCTGGCCTCCACAACCACCCGACCTCACCCCAATTGAGATGGTTTGGGATGAGTTGGACCGCAGAGTGAAGGAAAAGCAGCCAACAAGTGCTCAGCATATGTGGGAACTCCTTCAAGACTGTTGGAAAAGCATTCTAGGTGAAGCTGATTGACAGAATGCCAAGAGTGTGCAAAGCTGTCATCAAAGCAAAGGGTGGCTACTTTGAAGAATCTCAAATATAAAATATATTTTGATTTGATTAACACTATGTGTTATTTCATAGTTTTGATGCATTCACTATTATTCTACAATGTAGAAATAAAGAAAAACCCTTGAATGAGTAGGTGTGTCCAAACTTTTGACTGGTAATGTATATATATTTTTATACATACAGTGGTTCTAAAATTCTAAATCAAATGGCTAAATTATACATTTTATGACCATCTTAAAACAATTCCATATGCTACAGTGAGGGAAAAAAGTATTTGATCCCCTGCTGATTTTGTACGTTTGCCCACTGACAAAGACATGATCAGTCTATAATTTTAATGGTAGGTTTATTTGAACAATGAGAGACAGAATAACAATGAAAGAATCCTGAAAAAAAGCATGTCAAAAATGTTATAAATTGATTTGCATTGTAATGAGGGAAATAAGTATTTGACCCCTCTGCAAAACATGACTTAGTACTTGGTGGCAAAACCCTTGTTGGCAATCACAGAGGTCAGACGTTTCTTGTAGTTGGCCACCAGGTTTGCACACATCTCAGGAGGAATTTTGTCCCACTCCTCTTTGCAGATCTTCTCCAAGTCATTAAGGTTTCGAGGCTGACGTTTGGCAACTCGAACCTTCAGCTCCCTCCACAGATTTTATATGGGATTAAGGTCTGGAGACTGGCTAGGCCACTCCAGGACCTTAATGTGCTTCTTCGTGAGCCACTCCTTTGTTGCCTTGGCCGTGTGTTTTGGGTCACTGTCATGCTGGAATACCCATCCACGACCCATTTTCAATGCCCTGGCTGAGGGAAGGAGGTTCTCACCCAAGATTTGACGGTACATGGCCCCGTCCATCGTCCCTTTGATGCGGTGAAGTTGTCCTGTCCCCTTAGTAGAAAAACACCCCCAAAGCATAATGTTTCCACCTCCATGTTTGACGGTGGGGATGGTGTTCTTGGGGTCATAGGCAGCATTCCTCCTCCTCCAAACACGGCGAGTTGAGTTGATGCCAAAGAGCTCCATTTTGGTCTCATCTGACCACAACACTTTCACCCAGTTCTCCTCTGAATCATTCAGATGTTCACTGGCAAACTTCAGACGGGCATGTATATGTGCTTTCTTGAGCAGGGGGACCTTGCGGGCGCTGCAGGATTTCAGTCCTTCACGGCGTAGTGTGTTATCAATTGTTTTCTTGGTGACTATGGTCCCCGCTGCCTTGAGATCATTGACAAGATCCTCCCGTGTAGTTCTAGGCTGATTCCTCACCGTTCTCATGATCATTGCAACTCCACGAGGTGAGATCTTGCATGGAGCCCCAGGCCGAGGGAGATTGACAGTTCTTTTGTGTTTCTTCCATTTGCGAATAATCGCACCAACTGTTGTCACCTTTTCACCAAGCTGCTTGGCGATGGTCTTGTAGCCCATTCCAGCCTTGTGTAGGTCTACAATCTTGTCCCTGACATCCTTGTAGAGCTCTTTGGTCTTGGCCATGGTGGAGAGTTTGGAATCTGATTTATTGATTGCTTCTGTGGACAGGTGTCTTTTATACAGGTAACAAACTGAGATTAGGAGCACTCCCTTTAAGAGTGTGCTCCTAATCTCAGCTCGTTACCTGTATAAAAGACACCTGGGAGCCAGAAATCTTTCTGATTGAGAGGGGGTCAAATACTTATTTCCCTCATTAAAATGCGAATCAATTTATAACATTTTTGACATGCGTTTTTCTGGATTTTTTTGTTGTTATTCTGTCTCTCACTGTTCAAATAAACCTACCATTAAAAATATAGACTGATCATTTCTTTGTCAGTGGGCAAACGTACAAAATCAGCAGGGGATCAAATACTTTTTTCCCTCACTGTAGCTTGGTAGATATTGCGATGTAAGGGCTTAGCCCTACAGGGGTTTTAAGGTCTATCTCTAGCCGCTATCTCGGCCTGTCATATAGGCTTCGATAAGACACCTCGTTATGTCGTTTCATGTTTCGTCCAGTTCCCAAGCCTTTAGTCCCGTCATGGGATTTTTATATTGTGATTGAGGCTATTTCACAGCAGCTTTCTGAGACACTGGAAAGCGTTGAGATGAAATCTCTCTTTTAAGACCATGTTACTGGTCGCCCGTACGTCGACAAAGTGAGTGAGTGAGCTACATGCACTGTCAGTTCACCATTAGTGTCTACAGTTTGCCTGGGGCTTTTCCAATGTTACCTTGTTGCCCAACCCTGCCTTTATGCCTAAAGACCAACTCTTTGTGTCCTGGGCACCTCTCTGCAAGGGGAGGCCCCTTTCTCATTAACGATTGTCACATTGTATTGTGGAACCTATTATATTGGCCTATAATAGAAGGGGTTACAGTCTCCAGAGGGCCGAAGGGCTCACTCCACCAGAGGTAGTATAGCTACCTCTAGGGCACTGTTCATCTCCTTACAGGAGATTTGCCAAGCGGCTTGTTGGGCATCCCCTCATACTTTTATGAGGTTCTACCGACCAGATTTCACTGCACCTTCATTGGCGCATACTGTCCTCAGTGTCGGGACCTATGAGCGTTGATACGTTGGGACTACCTGGCTTCGGAGAGCATGTGCGACACGGGAGTGGGCCATACCCCTCTAGTGAGATGTTGAAACAAATAATTGAAAGAGAACTTAAGGTTACTTGCGTAATCCCGGTTCTCTGATCTTATGAGTGAGACATCCCACCACATTCCCCTACTCGCAAGAGTGTGAGGAAGTTCGGCATGCTCAAGAATGATCAGAGGGCAGGCGAGTGGCTCTTTAGTGTGAGGAGAGGGGCTCCCTCATTCGCCACTCGACCTGTCTGTCTCCGACAGACGTGTATGATTGGTTCTTCGAGCTACTTAGAAGATTCTGGGGAATCCCACTAGTGAGATGTCTCACTCATAATATCAGAGAACCGGGGTTGTGCAAGTAACCTTAAATTATAGAAGCAAAAGCTATGCTAACTAAGTGTAAATATAGCAACTGTTTGGTAGCTAACACATAAAAAATGGTACGTTTTACATTAAGTTGCTCTTGTACCTGTGTAGTAATGCTGTCATTACTCTAGTAATAACATTGTATTAACTAACATTGTATTAAGAAGTTAAAACATTGTAGTTTCTAGATTAATTACAGAGTAAATACACAGCAGAGCAGCCTAATGTAAAATGTTATCAAATATTTAAGAACAACCAGACCCTGTCAAAATTGTAACATTCAGTTTCAGACTCGTTGATTGATCTGTTTGTCTGCCTTACTCCAAGAAACATTTAATGCACTTAATTGTCACCACAGAGTAAAACGTGTATTCTCTGTTCCATTTCAGAGCGATGGTCGGCAACCTGGGGATGCTGGATGAGTCTGAGCCACTATGAGGACGGCTGTGTGTGAGTCAGTAACAACAGGAGTGTGAGTGACACGCCAGACAGAGGCGATGGTTTCCGGGAGGCCCTCCTGTGAATCTCCCCTACTAACCCATGCCTCCTGCTCCGTGTGAGACACCTAGGATGGAACACATACACTGCTCTGCAAAGAGTCACTGGAACATTCCGCCTATGTAGCTGCTCTTTCACACATACCAACACACATACCACCGTGCCATCACCACTTTGACCTGACAGAGGAAGAACCCCGGAAGGTTCCAGAATCATTTTCCCAGGATGTTTGTGAATTTCCGGCGGATCCGCAAGTGCCAGTGCGTGCAGTTGATGACCACATGCTTGGTGCTGTCGGTGGTGATGGTATGCTGGGAGCAGCTGGACAGCAGCGTGATGAGCCACGTCAACTCCTACTCTTACCGCTACCTGGTCAACAGCTACACTTTAATCAACAAGAGCTTCACCATCCCACGCCAGCAGGCCCACATATTCAGTAACCACCGCTACCTACTCAACCACCCGTACAAGTGCTCAGGAGAGAAGGATGTTTTACTGCTTCTTCTCATCAAGTCCTCCCCGGAGAACTTCGAGAGACGGCGAGCCATACGGTCGACATGGGGCAACGAGACCTACATCCGCCAGGCCCTGGGGGTGACGGTGAAGGTGATGTTTGTGCTGGGCCTCCCCAAGCAGCATGAGACTGCCCAGCCATGGATGAGGAGGAGCGGAGGCATCCAGGACGACCTTGTCGATGAGGACCGCTGGCATGGCGACTTGGTCCAGCAGGACTTTGTGGACTCGTTCCACAACCTCACCCTCAAGCTTCTGCTACAGTTCCGCTGGGCTCACTTCTACTGCCCCCGCGCCCGCTTCCTCATGACGGCTGACAACGACATCTTTGTGCACATGCCCAACCTGGTGCGCTACCTGCAGGACATGGACAGGAAGGGCGTGACGGACTTCTGGATCGGTCGCGTGCACAGAGGCGCGCCACCCATCCGCCGGAAGGAAAGCAAGTACTACGTCCCGCAGGAGATGTACCCGTGGGCGTCATACCCGGACTACACAGCAGGGGCCGGTTACGTTGTCTCAAGAGATGTGGCAGACAAAATCTACAAGGCCTCGTTGACGCTCAATGCCTCGCTGTACATCGACGATGTCTTCATGGGCATCTGCGCCAATGCCATGGGCGTGTTGCCGCAGGAACATGTGTACTTCTCAGGCGAAGGCAAGGCGCCATACCACTTGTGCATATACGACAAGATGATGACGTCGCACGGCCATGTGGCCGACATTTATGAACTCTGGAAAGCCGCCACAAACCCGGAGGTCAAAAGGGTCACGTCGGGACTTTTTGGGAGGTTGTACTGCACGGCAGTGAAACTAACCCTCCTCTGCAGACCCTACTTCTTCAACACCTACCCCTGCAAGGCAGCCTTGTTGTAGTATTGTAAACATACTTACTGTGTTTGGTCCAAAATGGAGTGCAGGATCATTTTGTACATCCTTTTGCTTTCATCGCTCCCATTATTTGAAAAGACTGAGGAGGGAAGGGGGGGGGCTGTGTTTTGTGTTGATGGAGGGAGAAACACATTAGTCATATCTATTGCTGTAAATGTGGGTTTTACAGTGACCATCTATCTATATGGCCGGCAGTGGTCCAGTTCTTGATAGCTTTATGATTTATTGAAGAGTCCCACCTCCCTGGGAGAGCAGAGACTGAATTTGATGAACAACAGATGGAGATGCTGTCCAGACATAATATTGAAAAATGGGTTTCTAAGTGAATTTCTGCTCCCACTCTCCAATCTCCTTTCATTAAACTGATTGAGAGAACGTTTCCCTGGCCTTTAATTCTGTTGATTATGCTGCTGAGGTTTAAAATTAACTGCGCATGGACACAATTGGCTCATTGTCTGTCGATTCAAGGTAAGGTTAGCTAAGGTTAGCAGGAAGAGACTGTTTATAACTTTATTGTAACTTAATAGTACAGTATGAAACTGCAAGCAAGCATTTGAAAATGAGGATAATGAAGTCTTACAAACTCTGCAGCCGTAAGGTGTAAGTTGTCTGGGGTGTAGCAGTACATTAATGTGTAGCCTATGTGTGAGTTATTAGTGGTGAATAGTGAAACTGACACATACTGTATTGGCTATCATGTGTGAGTGCCAAAAGTGTCTGTTACGAGGTGCAAAATTCTACCTGCAGATTCAAAGTATTATGCATGTCAGCTCATCGCTTATCATTAATTCATTGTTCTGTAAATTAAATGAGGATGCAGGTGAAATATACAGCTGCTTTCAAGCAATTTCTATGTATTTAATTTGGAAACCCAACCCAAAGCATATAGGCAGCCTTTTCAATCTGTCGCAAAGCAAACAGGAAACAAACAAGGGGCTTCCAGGTAAATTAAAATGTGATATAGATTCGTGCTCTCTGATTGGTTCAAAGTCAAGTTCTCAGCCACTGACGAGTATTGCTTTTCTACAGTAGAAACAGCAGGTTCGACAGTACCACGTCGGTACACAGCAGGGACATCTTTTGTTCAAGCAAGAAAAGGAACAGCCTCATAAGTACCTATCGGCAGTCAGATTTCTTGGTGAGTCTGTACCATCAGTCACTCTCACTCAGATTTCATTAACATTGTGTAAGTCATGGCATGGGTAGAATTGCAAGAAATGTGCTTTAAAACTGCAAAAATGTCTCTCTGCCCCATGGCAAAATTAGTAGAATTGCATGATATTTGTAATAAAATTGCACACTTTTCTCTCCACCCCATGGAAAATGTGTAGAACTGCAGAAAATTTGTTTTACAATATACACCGCTTGGTAGGGCCACAACCAAATCTCATTAGGGCCAGCAAAAGGCCAGAGCCGGCCCTGTATAGACTAACTGCGAAACTAATTCATTTTGGAGAAAACAGAACAGCTCCAACCGCTTTTATGGGTTTTCACTTCTCCATTGCAACCACATGTTGAGCAACGGTGGAGTGGGTGAGATGAACGTGACATACAAGTGTCGTATATGATGAATGGTGGTCGTCATTGCTGATGAACAAAAGGAGTCTGCTCATACTGAACGTTGATCATAAGGTTTATTCAGATCACAAGCTTCAGCATGAGTAACAGACTTGCAAGGTCTGGAGAGCAGTGTCCTCCAATTCCAATGTCTGCTCTGTCCTATCTTCTTCGTGTACCCCTATTTATAACCAATGCAACAAGATGGGCTCCCTCTTCTGGCCAGTTTTACAATACACTTCCTGTCTATTATATGTTACATTATACTAAACATTGCCTTTTGATACTAACATAACCAACATTCCATTTCTTCATGAAAAACATTTAACAAAGGCATAATCTTCAGATACTATACAAGCCTCAACACACAGCTCTGGGTTGTGTTCCTGTGGACATTCTGTCTAATAGCTGTTGACATCATTTCACTTTTGTTCCGGGCAGTGGGAGTTTTTCGAGGATGTCAAATCAATGTTCATTGGTCGCATACACAGTTTTAAAGATGTTATCGCAGGTGCAGCAAAATGCTTATGTTTTTAGCTCCAACAGTGCAGCAATATCTAGCAATACAATAACAATACACACACAATACAAACGTAAAATAAAAATTAAGACATTAGGACCACCTTCCTAATATATATGCCCTCAGAACAGCCTCAAATGTCGGGGCTTGGCCTCTACAAGGTGTCGAAAGCGTTCCACAGGGATGCTGGCCCATGTAGATTCCAATGCTTCCAACAGTTGTGTCAAGTTGGCTTGATGTCTTTTGGGTAGTGGACCATTCTTGATACACACGGGAAACTGTTGAGCATGAAAAGCCCAGCAGCATCTACTACCATACCCTGTTCAAAGGCACTTAAATATTTTGTCCTTCCCATTCAGCCTCTCAATGGCACACATACACAATCCATGTTTCAATTGTCTCAAGGCTTAAAAATCCTCTATTAACCTGTCTCCTCCCCTTCATCTACACTGATTGAAGTGGATTTAACAAGTGACATCAATAAGGGATCATAGCTTTCACCTGGATTCACCTGGTCAGTCTATGTCGTGGGAAGAGCAGGTGTTCTTAATGTTTTGTACACTCAGTGTAGATGTACTGTATGTGAATGGTGTGTATAGACAGTATGGTCAGTATGTGGATAGAAAAGGTGTGTACAGCAGTAGTCCTATAGGATGAGCCATTACTAAAATACAGTATATACACATGTAAAGTGGGTAAAACAGTATGTGAACATTATTAAAGTGACCAGTGTTCAATGACTTTACATGTGACTTTCAATGACTAAGGTGCAGGGTAGAGTACCGGGTGGTAGCCGGCTAGTGACAGTGACTAAGGCTCAGGGCAGGGCACTGGGCGGAGGCCGGCTAGTGGTGACTGTTTAACAGTCTGATGGCCTTGAGATAGAAGCTGTTTATTAGTCTCTCAGTCCCAGCTTTGATGCACCTGTACTGTCTCCGCCTTCTAGATGGTAGCGGTGTGAACAGGCCGTGGCTCGGGTGGTTGAGGTCCTTGATGATCTTCTTGGCCTTCCTGTGACACCGGGTGCAGTAGATGTCCTGGAGGGCAGGCAGTGTGCCCCCGATGATGCGTTTGGCTGACCGCACCACCCTCTGGGGAGCCCTGCGGTTGCGGGTGATGCAGTTGCCATACCAGGCGGTGATACAGCCCGACAGAATGCTCTCAATGGTGCATCTGTAGAAGTTTGTGAGGGTCTTAGGGGCCAAGCCACATTTCTTCAGCCTGCTGAGGTTGAAGAGGCGCTGTTGCGTGAAGGGACAATTTCAGGTCCTCGGTGATGTGCACACTGAGGAACTTGAAGCTTTTGACCCTCCTCACTGCAGCCCCGTCGATGTGGATGGGATGTGGACGCTGTCTCCTGTAGTCCACGATCAGCTCCTTCATTTTGTTGACGTTGAGGGAGAGGTTATATTTCTGGCACCACTCTGCCAGGGTTCTCACCTCCTCCCTATAGGCTGTCTCATCATTGTTGGTAATCAGGCCTACCATTGTTTTGTCGTCAGCAAACTTGATGATTTAGTTGAAGACCTGCATGGCCATGCAGTCGTGGGTGAACAGGGAGTACAGGAGGGGGCTGAGCACACTCCCGTGGGGCCCCCGTGTTGAGGATCAGTGTGGCGGAGGTGTTGTTGCCTTCACCACCTGGGGTCGGCCCGTCAGGATGTCTAGGATGTATATCCATAGAAAGATTAAAAGATCCTCCTTACAAGCCTGTTAATGTATTAACTCTAATCATTATAACTTTATTGAGGGCCAGATGAGAATATTAAGCACACAAATGCCTCATTGCCTGAGTCTAGGGATCTATATATTAGCTTCAAATGTTTTTGTCTTACCAAATCAAGCTGACTCAAATAGCCTGACGACTCACACTAAATTATTCCGCTACTCTGTTGTTCGCTAAATACTTTAATCTGATCATTTAAGTTGTTTGTGGTGAGGAGGGGTGTTGTACAAAACAATGTCATCAGCGATTGGATCGTCTCTAAGCCAATGACACATTTTCAAACCGCCGCTTTACCCACCTGTGTTCTGGCCCTGGCCCAAGCCATCGGTTTCAGGACCTGTGTTGGCATTCGGTGAAGGGTCGGGGAGGTACTCAGATCCAGACTCATTGCAGAGAAGAAACTAACGTCTGTGAACGTTTGTCCGGAGCAAGGACTCTGGGTAGCCAGGCAATGACTCAAAGGCTTGTGGGGGAGAGGTAAAAAATCCTAAATGGTGATTGGTATGAGTTGAAGAGGCATCTAGCCCATTGCTACAGCATGATGTCATGCATGCCTCAGAGACAGTAGCCTAAAAGGTGGAGCTCTATTGCTGTTGATGTAAAACTCTAAACTGGACTTTTCGGTCTCCACAATAACAATCGGTAATAGTTTTGAGTGAGTGCATTTCTGATATGTGGCTTGGGGTTGAATTGTACAAAAATAATAAATAAATAAAAATGTAACCCTTACATACACTATACAGTGAGAGAAAAAAGTATTTGATCCCCTGCTGATTTTGTATGTTTGCCCACTGACAAAGAAATGATCAGTCTATAATTTTAATGGTAGGTTTATTTGAACAGTGAGAGACAGAATAACAACAAAGAAATCCAGAAAAACGCATGTCAAAAATGTTATAAATTGATTTGCATTATAATGAGGGAAATAAGTATTTGACCCACTCTCAATCAGAAAGATTTCTGGCTCCCAGGTGTCTTTTATACAGGTAACGAGCTGAGATTAGGAGCACACTCTTAAAGGGAATGCTCCTAATCTCAATTTGTTACCTGTATAAAAGACACCTGTCCACAGAAGCAATCCATCAATCAGATTCCAAACTCTCCACCATGGCCAAGACCAAAGAGCACTCCTAGGATGTCAGGGACAAGATTGTAGACCTACACAAGGCTGGAATGGGCTACAAGACCATCGCCAAGCAGCTTGGTGAGAAGGTAACAACAGTTGGTGCGATTATTCGCAAATGGAAGAAACACAAAATAACTGTCAATCTCCCTCGGCCTGGGGCTCCATGCAAGATCTCACCTCGTGGAGTTGCAATGATCATGAGAACGGTGAGGAATCAGCCCAGAACTACACGGGAGGATCTTGTCAATGATCTCAAGACAGCGGGGACCATAGTCACCAAGAAAACAATTGGTAACACACTACGCCGTGAAGGACTTACATCCTACAGCGCCCGCAAGGTCCCCCTGCTCAAGAAAGCACATATACATGCCCGTCTGAAGTTTGCCAATGAACATCTGAATGATTCAGAGAAGAACTGGGTGAAAGTGTTGTGGTCAGATGAGACCAAAATGGAGCTCTTTGGCATCAACTCAACTCGCCATGTTTGGAGGAGGAGGAATGCTGCCTATGACCCCAAGAACACCATCCCCACCGTCAAACATGGAGGTGGAAACATTATGCTTTGGGGGTGTTTTTCTGCTAAGGGGACAGGACAACTTCACCGCATCAAAGGGACGATGGACGGGGCCAGGTACCGTCAAATCTTGAGTGAGAACCTCCTTCCCTCAGCCAGGGCATTGAAAATGTGTCGTGGATGGGTATTCCAGCATGACAATGACCCAAAACACACGGCCAAGGCAACAAAGGAGTGGCTCAAGAAGAAGCACATTAAGGTCCTGGAGTGGCCTAGCCAGTCTCCAGACCTTAATCCCATATAAAATCTGTGGAGGGAGCTGAAGGTTCGAGTTGCCAACGTCAGCCTCGAAACCTTAATGACTTGGAGAAGATCTGCAAAGAGGAGTGGGACAAAATCCCTCCTGAGATGTGTGCAAACCTGCCAACTACAAGAAACGTCTGACCTCTGTGATTGCCAACAAGGGTTTTGCCACCAAGTACTAAGTCATGTTTTGCAGAGGGGTCAAATACTTATTTCCCTCATTAAAATGAAAATCAATTTATAAAATTTTTGACATGCGTTTTTCTGGATTTTTTTGTTGTTATTCTGTCTCTCACTGTTCAAATAAACCTACCATTAAAATTATAGACTGACAATTTCTTTGTCAGTGGGCAAACGTACAAAATCAGCAGGGGATCAAATACTTTTTTCCCTCACTGTATTTACAAAAGTATTTGGACACCCCTTCAAATTAGTGGATTTGGCTATTTCAGCCACACCCGTTGCTGGCAGGTGTATAAAATCAAGCACACAGCCATGCAATCTTCATAGACAAACATTGGCAGTAGAATGGCCCATACTGAAGAGCTCAGTGACTTTCAATGTGGCACCGTCATAGGATGCCACCTTTCCAACAAGTCAGTTTGTCAAACGTTTGCCCTGCTAGAGCTGCCCCGGTCAACTGTAAGTGCTGTTATTGTGAAGTGGAAACATCTAGGAGCAACAATGGCTCAGCCCCGAAGTGGTAGGCCACACAACCTCACAGAACGGGACCGCCGAGTGCTGAAGCGCATAGTATTTTTAAATGGTCTGTCCTCGGTTGCAACACTCACTACAAAGTTCCAAACTGCCTCTGGAAGCAACATCAGCACAATAACTGTTCGTCATGAGCTTCATGAAAAGACCACAATGCGCAATGCCAAGCATTGGCTGGAGGGGTACACTACATGACCAAAGGTTTGTGGACACCTGCTCGTTGAACATCTCATTCATGGGCATTAATATGGAGTTGGTCCCCCCTTTGATGCTATAACAGCCTCCACTGTTCTGGGAAGGCTTTCCACTAGATGTTGGAACATTGCTGTGGGGACTTGCTTCCATTCAGCCACAAGAGCATTAGTGAGGTGTTCGATGGGATTGAGTTCAGGGCTCTGTGCAGGCCAGTCAAGTTCTTCCACACTGATCTTGACAAACCATTTCTGTATGGACCTTGCTTTGTGCACGGGGGCATTGTCATGCTGAAACAGGAAAGGGCTTCACTGGAACTAAGGGGCCTAGCCCAAACCATGAAAAACAGCCCCAGACCATTATTCCTCCTCCACCAAACTTTACAGTTGGCACTATGCATTGGGGCAGGTAGCATTCTCCTGGCATCCGCCAAACCCAGATTCGTCTGTCAGACTGCCAGATCGTGTAGCTCAATTGGTAGTGCATGGTGCTTGCAATGCCAGGGTTGTGGGTTCGATTCCCACGGGGGACTAGTATGAAAATGTATGTACTCACTACTGTAAGTCGCTCTGGATAAGAGTGTCTGCAAAATTATGTAAATGTCAAGTAAAGCTTGATTCATCACTCCAGAGAACACGTTTTCACTGCTCCAGAGTCCTATGGCGGCAAGCTTTATGCCGACGCTTGGCATTGCGCATGGTGATCTGTGTGCAGCCATGGAAACCCATTTCATGAAGCTCCCAACGAATAGTTATTGTGCTGACCTTGCTTCCAGGGGCAGTTTGGAACTATGTAGTGAGTGTTGCAGACGAAATGCTTAAAAGAGGGGCCCAAAACAGGGTCCAATGATTCATAGCCACTGTACTGCACATTTAGCTTTGACTTTCATTTTGCCCTTGGGTTGCTATTGTAAGGTCCTGTTCAGAATAACAAAACTCCCCAAACATATTCCTTTTTGTTGGTTTCACTTTAAGATGGTAGCTTTACAATAATCAACCTTTATTTCCATGTTTCTCTCCAGTCCTCCAGTCCTTTGGAAGACTGGCTTCTCAATCCAACAAGTCTGAAAAACATTTAACAATGCAGGAAACCGGGCCAAGCAGGATCAGCCACTCTGAAGTCATCTAAATATCCAATATGAGTTAATAGATTTTTATTTTCTCCTCCCTCCCTAAGCGGCCCTGCCAGCATAATTGCATTGACTTCTGTGAACGTGGGAGTCAAAGAACAGAGTTGATGTGCTAAAAATAAATGCACATACCATATCATAGCCAATTACGCATTCACTGAGCTGCTCAGTGCCCCTGTGGCAGACTATAATTATAACTAACCTACACATGCACAGAGATATGGATCATTTATTTGTATGCTATGTATTAGTTTGTCGATGTCCATCATCTATTTCGTATGATATGTTTCGAATTGCAATTCGTAAAAATATGTTACGAATTTGCAAAACGTGCAATATGATATGAATTTGAAAAAATGTATATGTTACGAATTCCAATATGTTGTGGCTAACGTCAGCTAGGCTTGGCTAACGTTAGCTAGGCTAGGGGTTAAGGTTAGGAGTTAGGTTAAAGGGTTAAAGGTTAGCTAAAAGGATTAAGGTTAGGGGAAGGGTTAGCTAACATGCTAAGTAGTTTCAAAGTCAGTGATGAGATTCGAACACGCAACCTTTGGATTACTAGATGTTCACGTTATACGCCCGACCAACCACCCTCCTTTCGTTTTTGCCTTAAGTAACCTTCTGTCTTATATAACCATACAAAACGTAACATATCACACTAATTTGAGTGTCCTGGATTTACTTTACTATGTTACGTCTAGTGTATGAGACCAGTCTGAGTATGTCCATATTCTCTGAGTAACAGTCCATGTAGGCCATTTCTGTGTTATGACATTCAGATGTGTCTATGCTCCCACATGTAATGCTACTAAAGCATGGCACGTGTAAGTCTGCATGTACTCAATAGTAATCCATTGACTACTAGTCACTTAGTGAAATCATAAGAGAATCCATTTGATCAACAAGAGCCACAATTTTGGAATTCATTAGCTGGGAACTCCACTAGCAGCCTTCTGCAACAATATCCTAATACTCAGTGAGCATAGAAATCTACTGATTGTCCTTGGTTGGTGTAATATGATGCACCAAAGGTTCTATATCGTGGAGCTCCGCCCCATAGGGGAGCTCTGCTCCTATTGGTTTACCCCGCTGCCTAGGCAGCGAATAGCCTGAGAAAGAATTATGCACACACCTGCAGCCAATAGGAGTACAGGTGTCCCTATAAAAGGGGATGCTTCCCCTCAATCAACCTCCCTTTATCTTCAGCGACTTGGACTGGACTGAAGAAGCCGAAGAGAAGAAGAGAGGACTCAGGACGAACCCGCCTTCGATTTCTAAAGTCTCGACGTCGTCCTTCTAAATGAGCACACCCAGAGATTTTCCACCCCCAAAAGCTATTTTCCGAGCTCAATGTCGCTGCTCCTCCATGACAGCTGTGGACTCACACGACTTATGTTTTGTGTGCTTAGGATCACAGCACGCTAGGAGCGGCCTCATAGATCCCCCACTATGCACCAGCTGCGCCCTCCTTTCTTTAAAGGACAGGAAGCAGCAGTGGGATTTTTTTCAGGAGGATATCCCTCTAGAGGACGTGCTATCGGTGTTAGCCTCAGCTTCTGAGGCATCATTTGAGGGCGCCGACTCATGAGATGACAAGGATATTGGGGAGGAAATGGATATTCCATTGGAACAATCCATTACACTGACCCAGACGTTTAAGACCCCTTTCCCTCAGGAAAGTGTGAGGTCATTTACATCCTTGGGCGATGATGACACAGGCTCTGAATTTTCAGCAGCCCCGTCCTACGCCACAGCCTCTCTGATTTTCCAGGGCTCATTGAGAGGGCTGCTAAGCGGCTGGAGATTAAGCTGCCCCCCATTCCCTCCAACCCGGAAGTGGACATGAAGGAGGGCGGCCCTTACTCTCGGCCTAGGAGGGAGGCAGAGCCCTTAGCTCCTGCCATGCCCTCACTTAGTAAATATGTGGAGGGCTCATGGGAGGCACCCTTGGCGGTGCGTTCGCCGGCTAAGGCGTACCTTCCATTTACCAGAGTGGACGGAAGACTGCAGGGCTTTTCAAAGGGAATCCCCAGACTCGAGAGCGCCATGGCTGCGTACCTCGTTCCGGGTTCGAGTCCCTGGCCCTCGTCTAAAAAGGCCAATCTGCCTACGCCAAAGGACCTATTCACAGCACAGCTCGTTGAGAAGTCCTTTGTGTTAGGAGCCCAGGCCGTAGCAGCAGCAAATAATATTGCTTTCCTCGCAGCCTCTCTGTCAGACAGAGCTCACAGGGGAGGAGGTGGAAGAGGCGTCTAGGATTTCCGGCGCCATTCTCCACCTGACACAGGCGTCGGCTGTTTGTGCGGGGAGGTCCATGGCCACTTCGGTGGTCGCGGAACGACACATCTGGCTGTCTCTGACGGCCATGAAGGAATCTGACAGAGCCAAGTTATTGAACGCCCCCATCTCTGACGATGGCCTGTTTGGGGTCGCCGTCAAAGATGCAACGGAGCGATTCCTAAAGCTAGATGAGGAAAATAAGCATCTGTCTAGACACCTGCCATTAGCAGGGTGCTCTAGTTCAATGCCAAGAGTACCGTCCAGCTCCACCGCCTCCAGTAGACCTGAATCTACTACTCGGCGTCGTGCCCGGCGTCAGACGGCAGCCTCTAGCAGCAAGAGAGCGGGTCCCATCCCTTCTGCAGCGCCAGAGGTGCCGACCATTCCGCCGTTAGAGCGTCATCCTGGCATCACCCGAAGGGCGGCCAGAAGAGACGTCGTTTATGACATGGCGAGGGGGAGAGAATGGAAGACGGCACAGCGCCTTGTTTGACTGTGCCCACTGTTCCCCCCCCAACCCTACTGTTGAGGGTATGGAGGAAACTGCGTGTTGTGGGTCTAATAAAGAGATGGCTCCAATTGACTTTGTCACAAGAGAGCCCCTTTTCCATGATACACCCGAGACCGTTCAGGTTCCTTTACTCTCTCTCTCTCCTCCTCACCACTCTGAGTGTAGCACAGCCCACCACGGGTGTGTAGCTGAGCATACACATGAGGCAGGGGTGAATAAGGGAACAAGGCAGACATCTTTGATGAGCCGCCATTGTTATACCTCGTAAAAACCTCACACCACAGACTCCTAGGAGTGTTGTGGTACAGGTTTCACATAGTAGCCTGTGTACACAGCCAGTTCCTGGAATGATGACGCAATCATCTTCAGCCACCCTCTAGTGAAACGTGTCCTATTAGGAACGCGGCGGCTTAGGCCAAAGCCTAGAGACACGCCTCCTCAAGATAACATTGGAGCATTATTACTGTCTGAGGGTTCAGTGCAGTGTTTGCTCATGTTTTTGTATACTCCTTTATCCATCAATCCCCGGATTGAATGTGGTGAATTGCTGAATGCACAAGTTATGATAGCACCTTGGGTTATATAACTGTTGTGTCTGTGATGGAGAGGACATCATATTGTTCCCTCTGCCCACTAGTCTCTGGTTAGCCTTAGACTGAGTGAGGCGGATTTACTGATAACATGGTCTCTAGGGCGACACCTTGTGACGCCTCACTGTGAGATCAGTTGTGTGGGAATATGGAGATACAAAGTGTCTGAGGGATCAGTGTGGTTTCCTGTCCTTTTATCTGCCCGCTAGCCTTTGGATTATTCCTTAGGCTGCGGCGGTTTTACTGACAATTGGGGGGGCGACACATTGTGTCGCATCACTGTTGAGCGTCATTTATTAAAGGAATATTAGAGCGGTAACTGTCTGCTTGTGCAGTTCAGTTGAGCTCAAGTATTACGTTCCTGGCCACTAGTCTTTGGTTTCCTTAGACTAGGGGCGGCGGGATACTGAAGGCACAGTGTACAGCAACACTTTGTGTTGCGACAATGTAGTACCAGTAGTTAAAGGGATATTTGAGCATTAACTGTCTGCTTTGTTCAGTTCAGTTTTTAGCTCATGTCCTCAATTCTGGATATGTCTTTTAACTCTCCGGTTCAGTTTGTACTCAGCGTAGCTGATGGGAGGACTTGAACTAGGATAAAATAATGCAGGACTGAAGGGACGGGTCTCCATCAGGTCCGCTCTTTTCTAGGAGGGAGACAAATGTGACATGACTCCTGACTGATATTTTCAGTACAGTAGAAGGCATGTTGTTGATCTTCCCACCAGTGTATAACATAATTTCACCGGAGGCTGATTGAGGGGAAGCATCCCATTATATAGGGACACCTGTACTCCTATTGGCTGCAGGTGTGTGCATAATTTTTTCTCAGGCTATTCGCTGCCTAGGCAGCGGGGTAAACCAATAGGAGCAGAGCTCCCCTATGGGGCTCCGCTCCACTCATAGAACTGGAGTTACAACTCCGGTAACTATCGTTCTCTACAATATATGCTGGCTTTGATCCACTAGGTGGCGATATTGAGTTACTGAGAAAGGCCTCAGTCCTGTATGGTGCTGCAGAAGATGCCGATGTGACATGAACATGGAAAACATTTTTTAAACTAAAGGTGTTTTCACATATAGTCCTCTTTAAAGTGAACTGGGGTAAAAAAACTAAATAAAATAAAAACGAAATACCTCAGTTCTCTTTGTATTCACACTGTCCTTGACTTTGAATGAGGAATCAACTGTTTTGCCAGTTCACTTCACCTATTTTGTGGACCGAATCCTCTTCGCATTCACACTGCTATGTTTAGAAAGGAACTAAGATATTTTTCCAACATGCACTCTGGGTTTTTACAAAGTGCAGGACAAGACATTCAATCAGAATGTGTTATCAGACAGCTAGATATACCTACTTACATTTAGAAAGCTAATAGATTGCATTTAACTAAAATGAGACAAATTGTAATCAGAAGATACTATTAACATGTACATTTTATTGCTAACAGAATAAATAGCAATAGAATAACTGCAGAATAAATAATGCTGTAATTGAAAATTGTACACCCACGGTAGGCTACTGCCCCTTTAAGAGTTGGGACAAGCATGCATTTGCAGGCAAGCTGCAGAAGGAGCAGGCTACTACTCCCCATCTTTTATCAGTGCAATTTTGACAGCGAACTAGCTGAAAAAGTTTGAGAAGGTTTATCTAATGTTCCCTCGTTAGATTTGAGCTCATCTCGCTCTGGCTAGCATTAGTTGTTGATGTGCATAGACAATGAGCCTCCCTTTTACATTTTAGTCATTTAGCAGACGCTCTTATCCAGAGCGACATAGTGAATGCATACATTTTTCATACTGGCCCCCCGTGAGAATCGAACCCACAACCCTGGCGTTGCAAGTGCCATGCTCTACCAACTGAGCTATTGTGAAGTTCCCAAATGTAAGAGGACTGATATTTACATATTTGCAGAAATCTGTTGTGTATTTTATGGCTAAATTCACTACTGCCAGTAAAACACAGTCCAGTTCAAGGTAAATGGCAGGCCCATGTGGCAAATGGCTTATTTGCATATAGGCCTACTGTAGCTCTGATTGGCGATGGTGCACCGCAGACCCAGGTCCTGGACAGATGTTTTTATTTGGTTTTATTTACTGCAGTGTCCATTAATTGTCCAGACACATGGCCACTTTCCCACTCTATACTGCTATAGAATGTTCACAAATGCCTTACATTGTTCCCAAACATTCTATGAATGTATGAAAACATGAAAGTGACCAAAAGTTCTCCCTTGTCAAAAAATGTACCCCCCAAAAAAAGTCATTCTTCCTGGGAGTGTATATGAACAGATTTTAAATATATTTCATGATGCTAAAATGCTGTCAGTTCCACTTTAAATCAACTGTTTGCTAGGGTAAAAGTGTGACAACACTAAAGCCTCCCTCCCTGATTGTAGCCCTGAACCAGCTCACCTGATTAAATCTAAACAAAGGCTGGATATTAGTTGACAAGCTAAATCAGGTGTGCTAGCTCTGGTATAGACAAATGCTTGAAACGGCTTGAGGTCCCCAGGGAGGTTTGAGAACCACTGGTCTAGACGGCTCAAAGAACATGCCGCTGTGTCAAAGCCTCCTTAACAAAAGTAGGTAATTCACCAACTATTTAAAATATTCATAAATTACAATGCATGGTATCATTTAGTACAGCAAGTTTGGTTTTATTAAGACATTCAGTTTCAGGGAAAATAGCTACACGCTCAAAACGTTGAGTTCAGGAAAACTAAGAGGTAAAACTGCATGCAAGCAAAATATGGTCAAACAAAGGACTTTAGACAGTGATAAAATTTGGTACACGTAAATGAACACATTGAATAAAATATAAAGGCGAGTTAAATCTATAACATAAATGGTGCAGACTCGCAACTACACCAAACATATGTTAGCATAACATAATTGGCAGACTTAATACAGCACTTATACCGTTTTGTCCACAAGAAGATCACTAAACGCTGAAGAACATCCACTACACAAACCTTAATAGAACACTGAAATAAACTGATAAGAACCATAACGTTAACTGTCGCCAAGGATTTTGTAGCTCCAACAAACTCTAAAAGGTTAGAATCTACAACTGTCCACGAGAGACCATCGATGTCGCCTTATCCTACAAATATCGGGAGTCTGATTCAGGCATAGCAATGAGAGAAGTTTGCCTCGAATAATAATGTAAGCACAATGCAAGTGTACGACCGCTAGCACCGCGCTAAAAAATCTCAACCCACTGGTTCAAATCAGGTCAGCCACATTCAAAGGCATCTCGTCAACTGTCGTATTGTAAAACGTCTCGATGTCCCGAAGGATACGCTTGTCCTCTTCGGTCACAAAGTTTATAGCCACGCCTTTTCTGCCAAAACGGCCACCGCGACCAATTCTGTAGAAATGAGGGGGGAACAAAATGTCAGGTCCAGGCGCAAACTTTACAATTACATTAAAGATTCAGTCATAACACAAGTCATCCATTTCATCAGATTACATACCGGTGAATATAATTCTCTCGGTTTGTAGGAAGGTCATAGTTTATGACCAGGGAAACCTGCTGCACATCAATTCCTCGAGCCTGAATATCAAAAAGAACAATAGTTCAAAGCAAGCAAAGTTGAGGCACCAACATGAATATCTAAAGCAAATTTGATTTTTTTTAAATGTAGTCTGACATTAAGTAACAGATTCCTACAGCGAGAGAAATCCGTGGTGGAGAACAGACCTTTCATCTCCCAAAAGGTATTACTGCTAAGCCATACAAAGGGCCATCGCTGAGAAAAACCTTTTGGGTTGCATTTTGGGATAACACAATATCATGCACACATGTTAAGTCATCACTAATGACAGTGGGTAGATCAGAGTGTAGACTCACCAGTAAGTCAGTAGTGATGAGCACTCTGCTGGAGCCAGACCTGAACTCCCTCATGATCACATCCCTTTCTTTCTGGTCCATGTCTCCATGCTAGAAATATATATAGATATATATGTATTTAAACAAAACAAAAACGTGTTCATTCAACATGAACTTTCTAATACAACTTTATGTCCAATATGACAGCATTTGAGCTCCATTATAATTCTGGTAGCAATGTTTCTGGTGGTCTTACCAGAGCAGAGACAGTAAAGTCCCTTGCGTGCATCTTCTCGGTCAGCCAGTCGACCTTCCTCCTGGTGTTGAGGAAGATGACTGCCTGAGTGATTGTCAGAGTCTCGTACAGGTCGCACAGCGTGTCCAACTTCCACTCCTGGAAGAAACAGGAAGGGTACTGAGCAGGCCTGGCTAGCCTTATGACAAAATATTTCTAAATGGAACATTATACATTCAGAGATATTGTAGCACAGAATCTTGAGACATAGGACCCCGGACATTAAGAAAGCGGTCCACCCTAGCCTCATTTGCGACACTGCCTTCACTTTTCTTCCTTGGTGTACCCATGCTCACATGCCTGCAAGGGCCAAGCCCAGAGGCTTCACCCCCACAATTATAGCAGGGTGCTTTAAAAGGGAAACGCTAGATCCTTGGTTGGACTACTGGAACTCAACATTTGCAACTGGATAAATATGGAGCCATGGCGTTGGTGAACACTACCCACCTCTCGCTCTACATTGATGTAGAACTGCTTGATACCCTCCAGGGTAAGCTCCTCCTTCTTCACCAGGATGCGAATGGGCTCTCGCATGAACTTCTTGGTCACCTCCAGGACATCCGCTGGCATGGTGGCAGAGAGGAGGACCACCTGTGGAGATACCGGAGAAACTCATTACTCTGTGAACTGGAGAAATGCGCCTGTCATACAAAGTTGCTGATTAATTGTTGCACTGGGCCTCGAGACAGACGACAACGAACATTAAGAGGTTCGACCACGACTCATACCCACGCAATACTCTGCTAGCATTACTGCTTAAACCAAGCTAACCTGGCATCTGCAATTTTAGCAGTTATTTCATGTGGAAGTGGGGTGACTAGGGAAAACAACCATGTGATTGCCTTCTGACTACAAGGTTACAGGTTCAACTCCTATTCTCTTCAGCAAAGCACTAGCATGCAATCTGAAAATGTATTCATATGCATGAGTAAAATTGTGCAAGTATATACACAGAACTATACAAAACAATTAAAGATATTCCCGAGTTATACTGAACAAAAATATAAAAACATGTAAAGTGTTGGTCCCATGTTTCATGAGCTGAAATAAAAGATCCCAGAAAATGTCCATACACACAAAAAGCTTTTCTAAAATGTTGTGCACAAATTTGTTTACATCCCTGTTAGTGAGCATTTCTTCTTTGCCAAGATAATCCATCCACCTCACAGGTGTGGCATATCAAGGTGATTAAACAGCATGACCATTACAGATGCACCATGTGCTGGAGACAATAAAAGGCCACTAAAATGTGCAGTTTTGCCACAAAGCTCTCAAGTTGAGGGAGTGTGCAATTGGCATGCTGACTGCAGGAATGTCCACTAGAGCTGTTGCCAGAGATTTTAATTTCTCTACCATAAGCCGCGTCCAACATAGTTTTAGAGAATTTGGCAGCACATCCAACCGGCCTCACAACCACACCAGCCCAGGACCTCCACATCCAGCTTCTTCACCTGCGGGATTGTCTGAGACAGCTGATGAAACTGAAGAGTATTTGTCTAATAAAGCCCTTGTGGGGGAAAACTCATTGTGATAGGCTGGGCCTGGCTCCCCAGTGGGTGGGTCTGGCTAGTAAGTGGCTGGGCCTGGCTCCCCAGTGGGTGGGTCTGGCTAGTAAGTGGCTGGGCCTGGCTCCCCAGTGGGTGGGTCTGGCTAGTAAGTGGCTGGGCCTGGCTCCCCAGTGGGTGGGCCCATGGCTGCACCCCTGCCCAGTCGTGAAATTAATAGATTAGGGCCTAATGAATTTTTCAATTGACTTACTTCCTTACATGAACTGTAACATTGTTGAAATTGTTGTGTTCATACAAGGGAATCAGTCAATTGAAATAAATTAGGCCTCAATCTATGGATTTCACATGACTGGGAACACAGATATGCATCTGTTGGTCACAGTTAGCTTTTTTTTTTTTTTGTCAGGGGTGCGAATCAAAAAACAGTATCTGGTGTGAATACCATTTGCCTCATGCAGTGCAACACATCTCCGTCTCAGAGTTGATCAGGCTGTTTAGTTTTATTTACACAAAGTGAGATTTGAATTTTTAAAAAAAACTTTGAAACAGGGTGCAGGTGATGTAAGCCCAAGGGCTTATATGAAAACACCATAAAGCAATATACAATACATAAGTACAAAAATAAATTGTTATAACAGAAAACCCAATTATAAACACAGAAATGAATTAATCCTTTGCATAGAGTTGATCAGGCGGTTGATTGTTGCCTGTGGAATGTTGTCCCACTCCTCTTCAATAGCTGTGGAACATGCTGTCGTACACGTTGAGCCAGAGCATCCCTATATGCTCGATGGGTGACATGTCTGGTGAGTATGCAGGCCATGGAAGAACTGGGACATTGAGCTTCCAGGAATTGTGTACAGATCCTTGCGACATGGGGCTGTGCATTATGCTGAAACATGAGGTGATGGCGGCGGATGAATGGCACAACAATGGGCCTCAGGATCTCGTCACGGTATCTCTTCATTCAAATTGCCATCAATAAAATGCAATTGTGTTCGTTGTCCGTAGCTTATGCCTGCCCATACCATAACCCCACCATGAGGCACTGTTCACAACGCTGACATCAGCAAACCACTCGTCTGCTCAGTAGCGTTGAAAACAAATCTGTGAAGAGCACACTACCCCAGCGTGCCAGTGGCCATCGAAGGTGAGCATTTTCCCATCGAAGTCGGTTACGACACTAAACTGCAGTCAGGTCAAGACCCTAGTCAGGACGACGATCATGCAGATGAGCTTCCCTGAGACTGACAGTTTGTGCAGAAATTATCCAGTTGTGCAAACCCAGTTTCATTAGCTGTCCGGGTGGCGGTCTCAGATGATCCCGCAGGTGAAGAAGCTGGATGTTGAGGTCCTGGCCTGGCGTGGCTACATGTGGTCTATGGTTGTGAGGCCAGTTGGACATGCTGCGAAATTCTCTAAAACTACAAAAATGAAAATGAACTTCTCTGCCAACAGCTCTGGTGGGCATTCCTGCAGTCAGCATGCCAACTGGACACTCCCTTGAAACATCTGTGGCATTGTGTTGTGTGACAAAACGGCATATTTTAGAGTGGCCTTTTGTCCCTAGCACAAGGTGCACCTGTGTAATCATGCTGTATAATCAGCTTCTTGATAAGTCACAACTGTCAGGTGGATGGATCATCTTGGCAAAGTTGAAATGCTAACTAACAGGGATGTAAACACATTTGTGCACAACATTTGAGAAATAAGCTTTCAGGTAGGTATGTACATTTTTCTGGGATCTTTTATTTCAGCTCATTAAACATGGGACCAAAACTTTACATGTTGCGTTTATTTTTGTTCAGTATAGAATAAATAGTTTTATTTAATAATTTATAAAAAAGAGACCTACTTGGATGTTTGTGCTCAGTTTCTGAAAGATCTCATAGATCTGATCCTTAAAACCTCGACTCAGCATCTCATCAGCTTCGTCCAGGACAAACATCTTGATGCATTTCGGAGCTACAATGAAGTAGACAAGACTGCAACTTAGCACATGTATTGTGATCAACAAGCTAGGAAGGCCTCTAAAGAATGCCAATGGACAAGAGAGAAATGAGTTGGTCAGATGGCAGATACTTACACTGATGAGTACTTACACAGGTATCTCCTGTTAAGCATGTCAAACACCCGGCCTGGAGTCCCCACCACTATGTGGGGGGCCTCGGCCGTCAACTTCTGCATCTCGTTGCGGACGTTGGTGCCCCCAATGCAGGCATGGCAGGCAGCCCCCATGTAGTCCCCCAGAGCCAGAATCACCTTCTGGATCTGAAATGGGTAAAACAATATGTTTCATGGTGATTTGCGCTTGGCATCAATGTATTAAACTAGACTGGAGGGTTTCTTGAGTGATCAGCATAAAAAGTTGTCACCATTATCAGGTCTGTCCCGAAAGATGAAATGACATCATTTCACTCAACCCTCATTACAGAAGGGAACTGAAATCCCCTATAAACAAGTGGTAGGCAAGTAGTCAGGTCAACTTTCAGAGCAATGCAGTCATGGACAGAGACTACACCGATCCTAAGAGATCTGTCACCTCCTTTAATCCAATTAGTTGATTTTGCATGAAGGAAGGAAGTGGGGAAAATATAAATACCTTTTTGGTTTGAGACTTAATATGCCGCCTTGGTCTGATACACTTAAGTTTATCCTGACCTCAGGTACAGCATACCTGCTGAGCCAGCTCCCTGGTGGGGGCCAGTACCAAAGCCTGGGTCTCTTTCTGCTCCATGTCCAGTTGCTGCAAAATAGAGATGGCAAACGTGGCAGTCTTGCCAGTGCCTGACTGGGCTTGGGCAATGACATCAAAGCCTGGGGGGTGGGAGCAAAGGGGTTTCATGATCAGAATGCAAATTAAGTCCTCATTCACTTGAGTGATCATTAACACTCAAAAGTAGTTCTCCATTGCAGTCCCAAAAGATGGTATACCATCATTTCACTCAATGAGAGGATGTTCAACTTTCATTTATTGGTATAAACAAACCATTGATTTACATACCTTTGATACACGGAATGATTGCCCTCTGTTGAATGGCCGATGGCTTCTCAAAACCATACGCATAAATACCCCTAAGGAGTGTCTCCTTCAGGGCCATATCATCGAAGTTGTCAGTAATCTCGTTCCAGTTGCTCTGCACAATAACATGAGTATTTAGTTCAGTGTACAAATTGTTACGATGACAGTGAGTCAACTGCAGGCCTACGCTTGAGGTTGAGTGATCAGTATAGAAAGGTGTCACCATTATCAGGTCTGTCCCGAAAGATGAAATGCCATCATTTCACTCAAACCTTGTTACAGAAGGGAACTGAAATCCCCTATAACAAGTTATGTGCAAGGAGTCGGGTAAACTTTCAAACCAATGCAGTCATGGATAGATTACCCTAATCCTCAGATCCATAATTTATTTTACCCAAATTAATTGATTTCGCTAGGAGAGAGTTAAGACCATACCTCGATGAC
The DNA here is from genome assembly GCF_020615455.1 of Coregonus clupeaformis. Lineage (NCBI taxonomy): Eukaryota > Metazoa > Chordata > Actinopteri > Salmoniformes > Salmonidae > Coregonus > Coregonus clupeaformis. The sequence goes on from NC_059212.1 coordinate 15,023,689, forward strand.
ACCATCAGGCTCCATCCCCTCTGGCCCTGCATCATGCTCACGATCTCTTGAGCTATAGGTGAAAATAAGGAGCAGCATCAGACATACTGAGCAACCAAAACATTCAGATTAATTTCAATATGGTTATTGGGAGAGGGTTGGTGAAGCAATTACAGGAAAATCCTCATCAGCCAAGTGGGAAGTTTGACATGTAAGTGTGAGGAGTAAAATACAAAAAATATATAGAAATTACATTTAGCTAGTGTTGCTTATTGAGTGAGACCTGTGGTGTCCCAACTTCACCGACTTGGTTGGTTTGTCTCGCACTTGTCCACATCCCAAATGGAGCACCATTTTTTAAGCTAACTAATCTCCGTTGGAGCTGATAAACCGATGAAATTCAAAAAATTTAGCTAATATTAATTTTAAAAAATTCCCCCTCTAATCCTGCTGCCAACTCAGTCAGTGCGTGGCAACGTTAGTAAGCTGACTAGCTAGTTAACCAAAGTTAGCAACCTAGATAACTAATTTAGCCGAACTAGCTGGAACCAAAGCCATCATTGCGCTAGTCTGGCTGAAACTTAGTTCAACCAAGGCTGGAACTAGGCCGTGGATGACACCATCTGACATTATCTAATTGGTTTTGTGTAAAATGACAAGCCTACAGTTAGTAAATGTGTAAATTGTGTCTAGGTAACCAAATTGTATATTTTACTGCATATTCTTTGCATCAGCTAAATATGAGGCAGACGTGACCTAGCATCTTGACAGAGAACTAACATGGATAGCTAACGTTAACTAACATTAAGCTAGCAAGCTAATGCCAATGGGGTCCGGCGTTGTAAGCCACCTAGCTAGCTAGTTTCCTACGAATAGCTACAAGATGCATGGAAAATGCAGGTCTATAAATAATGTAATACATGTCATTTTAATGTGACGCCATGAAACAAGGCTTTACCTGTTGTAATCAGGAGAATCGCTAGACATGATCCACTCAAACTTCAACATGCGACTGGAAAAGATCTACGGAGAGGAGGACAAGCGATTTTATATGGCCGGACTATTTTCACTGATATGTCAACAGTAAATCTGGTAATTTTTCGGGACAGACAAGACATTCTCCACACAAAGACAATCTTTTTAATAGACAAATATTTATGTTTTATGTGTTAATACTGTGAAGCTGCGTTCTATAAAGCGAAAACAACAAAAATGTAGACTATTTTATAGCGGAAGGATATTGCAGCACAAGTTGCAGGTATTTGGGTTGCTACGGAGTCCTCATCATGTCAAAATTCATGGCATGCTAAATTCTATGGGAAATTTACTCTTTGCCAAGACAACATATCAACTTTATGAAATAATTTCTGACCTCACACAGTCTCTGTTTCTCATTTCTCATGTCATGTGTAGTAACGCCCTGTTTTACCACTCATACATTTGGAATGGTTTGGATTATTTTCTAACTAAATATATAGCATTCCCAGCCCAGGCCCATGGAAAAAACGTATACATGTTTTTGTTGTGTAAAGTAAACCATTCAATCCAGTGAATTCCCTCCCAGAAATGTACGCCACTATCAATCTCACAACTAAAACCCCAACTACAAAGTATTGCATTTGATAGCTAAATACAGTATTTCACTTGTGTAAAACCTGCAGGTGCAAACCCAGCTAAAAATTATAGGGAGAACGTTTTTGTAATGTTCACCTGTTTAATTGTCCAGTTTTCCATTAGTTAGGGGAACATTCTATCTGTCAGCAACATAAAAAATTAAATAAAATGTTTTGGTGTTAATGTTAGGAGAACATTGCCTTAATGTCTAGCAGAACTTGGTTACAATGTTCTCCGAATACACAACAAATGTTATGGGGCGTTTCAAGAACATTTTGGGTTTTATTTTGTTAAGACACTCATCTTTCTATCTGTAAAATACTAAAGATTTTTGGTGCATTTTTCCAAAGAAACTATTATCTAGAATAAAAAATTTACAACATATCAACAATTCCCGCTAAGGATAACCACACAAAATGTGGTGATAGCAGGTGCTTCTGGAGCTGAGAATAATGAGCTGGTGTGTGGGAAGAGTCTGACTTTCGGGGAAATGGCAGTTAAAGACAAGTACACTGAATTTAGACTACCAAACAACAAACGCCTATTTAGACCCAATCACCATCTCTTCAAAATAAGTTATTAAATATAGGCCTAGTCCAGTTTGTAACACTCTCTATGAAATGGCCTTTTAAATTATGTGTAATTTAATGTAGTGAGCTTTGAAATGATTGATGTACAGTGCCTTCAAAAAGTATTCATACCCCTTGACTTATTCCACATTTTGTTGTGTTACAGCCTGAATTAAAAATGGATTAAAACATTTTTTCTTCTTCTCATCTACACACAATACCCCATAATTTACATTTTAGTCATTTGGCAGACGCTCTTATCCAGAGCGACTTACAGTTAGTGAATACATTTTTTTATTTTTTTATTTTTTATACTGGCCCCCCGTGGGAATCGAACCCACAACCCTGGCATTGCAAACGCCATGCTCTATCAACTGAGCTACATCCCTGCCGGCCATTCCCTCCCCTACCCTGGACGACGCTGGGCCAATTGTGCGCCGCCCATGAGTCTCCTGGTCGCGGCCGGCTGCGACAGAGCCTGGATTCGAACCAGGATCTCTAGTGGCACAGTTAGCACTGCGATGCATAATGCATAATGCATAATGACAAAGTGAAAAGAAAGTGCAATTTTATGTATTGAAAATGAAATACAGAAATCTCTCATTTCATTTCTCATATGAAGACTTTTCCTACAAACCCAAAACTTTGATGGAGAAATGTGCTAGTGATTAAAATGTTGTGACAACTAATAAAATAATACAATTATAAACCATTGCATGGCAGTCGTATGTTTTTCAATACAATTATTAGAAAACATCTCTACAGTGCCTTTAGAAAGTATTCATACCCCTTGACTTATTCCAGATTTTGTTGTGTTACAGCCTGAATTCAAACTCGATTAAATTGATTCTACACACACACGATTTCTGAAATGTTAGAAATGTATTGTAAAATTAAATACAGAAATATCCAATTTACATAAGTATTCACACCACTGAGTCAATACTTTGTAGAAGTCTCTAAGAGCTTTTCCACACTTGGATTGTGCAACATTTGCCCATGTATTATTTTCAAAATTCTTCAAGCTCTGTCAAATTGGTTGTTGATTATTGCTAGACAACCATTTGAAGGTCTTGCCATAGATTTTCAAGTAGATTTTAAGTCAAAACTGTAACTCGGCCACTCAGGAACATTCACTGTCTACTTGGTAAGCAACTCCAGTGTAGATTTGGCCTTGTGTTTTAGGTAATTGTCCTGCTGAAAGGCGAATTCATCTCCCAGTGTCTGGTGGAAAGCAGACTGCACCAGGTTTTCCTCTAAGATTTTGCCTGTTCTTAGCTCCATACCGTTTCTTTTTTATTCTAAAAAACTCCCAAGTCCTTAACGATTACAAGCATGCCCATAACATGATGCAGCCACCACTATGCTTGAAAATATGGAGAGTGGTACTCAGTAATGTCTAGTATTGGATTTTCCCCAAATATAACACTTTGTATTCAGGACAAAAAGCTAATTGCACTGGCACATTTTTTTTGCAGTATTACTAGTGCCTTGTTGCAAACAGGATGCATGTTTTGGAATATTTTTATTCTGTACAGGCTTCCTTCTTTTCACTCTGTCAATTACGTTAGCATTGTGGAGTAACTACAATGTTGTTGATCCAGCCTCAGTTTTCTCCTATCACAGCCATTAAACTATGTAACTGTGTTAAAGTTACCATTGGCCTCATGGTGAAATCCCTGAGCGGTTTCCTTCCTCTCCGGCAACTGAGTTAGGAAGGACGCCTGTCTCTTTGTAGTGACTGGGTGTATTGATACACCATCCAAAGTGTAATTAATAACTTCACCATGCTCAAAGGGATATTGAATGTCTTTTTTTTCCCCCATCTGCAAGGTATTGGAAAACATCCCTGGTCTTTGTGGTTGAATCTGTGTTTGAAATTCACTGCTCGACTGAGGGACCTTTCAGATAATCGTATGTGTGAGGTACAGAGATGAGGTAGTCATTCAAAGATCATGTTAAACCCTATTATTGCACACAAAGTGTGACTTGTTATGCACATTTTTACTCCTGAACTGATTTAGGCTTGCCATAACAAGGATTTTGAATACTCAAGACATTTCAGCTTTTCATTTTTTATTAATTTGTAAACATAATTCCACTTTGACATTATGGGGTATTGAGTGTAGGCCAGTAACAAAACATCTCAATTTAATCAATAAAAAAATTCAGGCTGTAACATAACAATATGTGGAAAAAGGTCAATGGGGTGTGAATACTTTCTGAAGGTACTGCATGTCCATTTTAAAGTGGTTAAAAATTCATCAAAATGTATGACGGTAGTATGATAAACTAAAGAAAATATACAGTTTCATCAAGTTTTGGAAATTGTTATGTTTACTTTTTGAAAATACTAATATTAATGGACCGAAATACCAAAATTGATAGGTAAATGCAAAAATGTATTTTCAGCCAGTGGTGCTTGGCCTTTAGGGCCGCACAATGAGCAGCAACCCTGCTTGGGGTGTAAACCTACTCCTGAGTAGAATGGTCCCCCATTTAACTGCGACACAACATACAGAAAATGGTGTACAGTCCAATAAATGATAAAATTACACACACAAAACATGTGTTGATCATTTAGGTTTAACAAAAAATCCGACAAAAAATCACACATCTTATAGAAATACTTTTAATCATTATTTGTATGTAGTGTCAAATATATCGATAATTGTGCACATTTTACATAATAATTCATTTACAAAGTTAACAGGACGGGACTCTTTCTAAGAAAAAACTATTTCTTAGGGTGCATTCGTGAATTCCCTCTGGCTATCTACTCCGATTTCAGAGCACTCTCGTCTGAGTGTGCCAGAGCGCAGAATAACTGATGAATTTACGAACGCTCAACACCGGTTGAATATGACCGGTGGTGTTAGAAAACGTTGGCAAAAAAAAAACATTATTAAAACGTTGCCAGCAGCACAGTTACAGGCGAGTTAAGTATGCTAAGGCGAGTAAATTGGTCAGAGTGAGGTCTTCTCTCATTTGTGTCTGGAAATTGCAAGCTAGCTAGCCAACTTTAGCCAAATTAGCTTGGGTTATTGACTGCCGTTGTGAGGTCAGAACGCTCGTTCAGTGTACGCTCCGAGAGCCGAAACGCTCTGAATTTACGAACGGATAATCTGACAACGCTCTGAATATATGAACGCCCAGAGCGCACTCAGGCACTCCAAAGTGAATTTACGAACACACCATTATTCTGAAGGAGTCCAAAAATCCGTGACCCGGAAGAGTTTAGCTAATTATTCTTGCCTGCTTCACAGCGGTGGGAAACGGGAGTTGGGCAATTACAAACATGGTGAGGAACATGTTCTGTTTATTTCGTTTTTGGTGTCTATTTGTAGTTATCCCCTCCATAGTTGATCAAATCAACACTATAAACACTGAATTTAAACAAACTTGCGTAAACGGTTATCTGTTACCTTTGTTTTTCATCCTAAACACTGCTAACGTTAGCTAGCTGTTACTGTTAGCTAGCTAGTTTTTTAGCAACTCGACTGGATTTCGGTTCATTGTCATTGAACAACCTAGCGTGTCAATAATGCAGCATAGCTAGGTTGTCAGACAGCTATAGTCAACAACATATTCTAGACAGTCAATTTAGCAGTGTAACCTTGCTAAAGAATCCAACCAATCTCAGCTAGCTTCTCGTTAAAATGAACATATATGCGCAGTCGCGGATCATAGCTTTGACTAGGCCTGTTTGTTTTGCCTTTAAACGCCTTGGCTAAGTAAAGTGCATACTGGATTAGGATGTGTGAATGCCACAATAACTTAATTGTTGTGCTCTGTATGTCATGGTAACACCTTTCTGCACCCAAACCTTGCATGCATAGTCGACTAAGCAGTTTTACGTTGTGTTGGGTAGATACCTAAAGGAAAGTCATTATTAGACAACTAAATAACTTTTCAAAACGACCTCCGTGGCTATAAGCAAGCTATTATAACATGCATTCAAGATTATGGTTATTGACAAGATACCATAAGAAGAAGTGTGCAATGGATGCATGTATTGTTAGGTTTGCAGACTGCTGCCAGGAATGGCATTTCTACCTAAGGCTATACTGTTTTGAAAGTTCTCACAATTCTGAGCCTGAGTAGAGCTATACTTCAGGTGTCATTTGGGAAATGCGCAGGAGTTAAAAGTAATGGTTTTAGTTTTGACAAAGCATTGTCAGAATAAAAGCTACAGGTTGTGCCTTTAACCTGCGTACTCTTTATTGTTTGTCCTGAAAATGTCTGTCTTTACCCAGAACAAGCTGAAGTCCTCACAGAAGGATAAAGTTCGACAGTTCATGATCTTCACACAATCGAATGAGAAGACTGCATTGACCTGTCTGTCACAGAATGACTGGAAACTAGATGTCGCCACAGACAACTTTTTCCAAAATCCAGACCTCTACCATTCAAATCTAAAAGGAGCGTTAGACAAGAAAAAGTTAGAACAGCTCTACAACAGATACAGAGGTAAGTGTCATCACTCAAGGTTGTCAAGGGTTTAAGACAGTAAAAACGACAGCAGTATTACTGACTGTAAAAAATAAAAACTGCTATATGCCATGCATGCTGTGGAAACGTACTTCACCAACTTTCACCACCAAAATCATATAAAATGGATATCATCAAAGAAAGACAGGCCAAATGGGTAAATTGTCTGTCAGTTTACCCATTTGTCAGTCAAGTAGCTCACAATGGCGAAAGTATTAATTGAACAACTTCCCCCCTTATCCTTTACTTAGACCCACAAGATGACAACAAGATCGGTATAGATGGCATCCAGCAGTTCTGTGATGACCTGGGCCTGGACCCGGCCAGTATTAGTGTGCTCCTCATTGCCTGGAAGTTCCGGGCAGCAACACAGTGCGAGTTCTCCAGACAGGAGTTCATGGACGGGATGGCAGAACAAGGGTGAGGACGGCCTTTGCAAGAGATAGGTTTGACTTTATTTCTGTGTCCAATTTGACTGACTCTAATTGACAACGTGTTTTTGTGTTAACTGGTTTCATCATGTAACTATAGAGGAAATTGTCATCCATCATCACAATCAGCCATTGAGTTGTGTAACAGAATGTAGGCTAAGCTCTTCTTTCTCCACATCAGGTAGGCTAACCCTTAAACTTGTAATTGGTGCTAAAGCTTATTTTGTTCTCCTCAGGTGTGACAGTATAGAGAAACTAAAAGCCCAACTACCAAAAATGGAGCAAGAGTTAAAGGACCAAGTGAAATTTAAGGACTTTTACCAGTTTACATTTAACTTTGCAAAGAATCCTGGCCAGAAAGGTTTGGGTAAGCAATCCATTTTGACTTTCCTGATCTATTTTCATAGTCTACTCTGCTCCTTGGACTTGGATTTCTCTCAGACATGTCCTCATTGTTGTGCATTTTCTAGACTTAGAAATGGCAATTGCGTATTGGAATTTAGTACTGGCTGGAAGATTCAAATTCCTGGACCTATGGAACACATTTTTAGTGGTAAGTTATATATTTTCACTTAATTGAATACACTTTATTGATCCCCAGAGGGGAAATTGGATGGTGGTTTTTCTTCAGTTGAAGGCTTCAATAAACATGTAGGATGATAAATGGAGGTTAGTTGTTTCTCTTGATGCTCATTTGGATGTTTTCCTCTACTTCCCCTGCAGGAGCACCATAAACGATCAATCCCTAAGGACACCTGGAACCTCTTGTTAGACTTCAGCACAATGATAACTGATGACATGTCCAATTATGACGAGGAAGGTTTGTGTTTGTTTTACTAGGGCTAAAAACTATAGCTACCCATTGCCTCAGGTCAGGTGCTTGACAATGGAATCAGTTGTCAATAGAACAACATGGAGCCAGCCCACTTGTTGCCTCTTCCAATAACCACTTGCTTAACCCTGCATCCTTTGTGCTTCCTTTAAGATAAAGCAAGTTTCATTTTAAGCATGAAACATTAGTGAGAATATTGCCTAGTCAATGTCCTACCTCATGGATCTAAAAGAGACATTTCATTGTTGTTCTGTCATGTTTGTCTCTTCCCTCCAAGGAGCATGGCCGGTCCTCATTGACGATTTTGTGGAGTTTGCGCGGCCGCACATCGGTACCAAAAGCACAGCTGTCTAGGTGCCTCCCAAACTCGGAACGTCGATACGTTTGTTTATACAAGAAACACACAACCAAGGCGGTGAAACGGAGCACAGGGAACTGCACTGAGCTGAGATCTATGTTGCCTTTTCCAACCCTCAGGACTGAGATGTTTTACACAAAGACTATATAAAAGGCATATCTCCTCGTCGGTCGTCTTGTGGGGGTTTGGCCTTTTATCTTTAGTATGGGGCTTTTTTGTGTCGGCTCGAGCCAACTGGAGAGGAGTCGCCATCCTGGACGTTACAGTTCCTGTCCCAGTGTTTAGTTGACGTGGTCGAGGTTCGTGTGAAGCAAACCAACACCCCGAAAAGACAAATACAATTGTATCGTATTCTAAACACAAGGGTCCCTGAGGGAATGTCGTTCTTTTAAATATGAAATAGAATTTTAATACTTTGTGCATTCCTGCTATGAATTTTGTTTTATGAGACATTTGTGTGACTGAGCAGTACAAAAACATTGATTGTAATTATTATTTTTTTGTTTTAAGCATAATGCTTTTCAATACACACATGTATAAGGTAATAAAATGTTTCAATTTGGTATCTCTTTAATGTGTCCAAGGCTCTGTGTGTTGATAATGATGATGCACACTTGTCTGTCATATTTCTGTCTGCAAGATCTAATACCCGAAAGCTGCATGTCATATGAATGGCATATGTTGAAAGGATATACTATTCTTCCAATTGTTAATTTTACTAGAGATATAATTGTTTCTCAATTAATAATGGTCTATGTTACGGTTCCCCAACTGGCGGTCTGCGGGCTGAATTTGGCCCTCGGGTGATAAAAAAAGAATATATATACATATTTGGGGGGATAAGACTGTAAAAACACCAGCAAATCAGCTCCAAGCGATGTTAATTTTTGAAATCTGTTACAAAATATTCCCACTCATAGAGAGATATGTGATTGTATACAAATAAATGTAAGCAAGGTTTGAAATGATGTTTTAGTCAAATATTAGAATGGCCCGCATTCCTGGGGGGTCATTTAACTATTATTTGATGTGGTTAGGCATGTTTTAGTTGGATATAAAATAGGCAGAGGAGAATAGGCAGGATGGTTTATTGTAAAATAGTAAATACATTATATATTTTGGTGTGCTTCCCCAAATTTTGTGGATAAACTCCACTGACTCGGGTTGCATTGCCAAGTAGTAGTGGTAGCAGAGTCATACACTCAGTGGCCAGTTTATTAGGTACACGCATCTAATAGTGGGTCGGACCCCCCTTTGCCTCCAGAATAACCGGAATTGTTCGGGGCATGGAAATTTGGCTCAATTGGTATCAAGGGACCTAACGTGTGGAAGGAAAACATTCCCCACACCACTACATCACCAGCCTGTACCGTTGACACCAGGCAGGATGCGGCCATGGACTCAACGCTTTTAATGCCAAATCCTGGTTCTGCCATCAGCATGACGCAACAGGAACAGGGATTAGTCGGACTAGGCTATGTTTTTCCACCTCCTCAATTTCCACTAGTGTTGGTGATCACGTGCCCACTGGAGCCGCTTCTTGTTTTTAGCCGATAGGAGTGGAACCGGATGTGGTCGTCTGCTGCAATAGCCCATCTGTGACAAGGGCCGACAGATTGTGCGTTCTGAGATGACGTTCTGCACACTGGCTTCCCCAAACAGGCTTCCCCAAACAATTATTTATCTTTCGTCTCTGTGTTTCATAATTTTCCTTCAATTCGCAAGAGGCTGAATGTAACTCACAGGAGAAATCATCCGAGCGAGCTAAACAACGCCCATCTGTCTCTACGTGGAAGCCATCTACCTGATGCTGTCAGGTCCAAACGAGTATGACATTGTTGCCGCCCGTAGCATTGAAGGATGGAAGTTGAATATGTAGCTAGATGTAGAAGGCTAATGTTAACTAGCTAACGTTGCCCATGAACGGATGTTAGGCAAGCGAGCAAGCATTTTAGCCAGGTAGCCTAGGACAACAGAAAATAAAAGCGTGTACTGTATGACAGAGTGATAGACCGTTTCTTCAACATGAAAGAGAGGAGGATGACATTGGCTTGAGTCAACATGCTTTCTACTTGCACGAACGTGCACGCACTCTCACACACACACACACACACACACACACACACACACACACACACACACACACACACACACAGATCAGAACCATGGACAGCCACATCATGGACAGCTTGGCTTCCCAAGTGACATTACCCATGCACCGCTACTGTCAACGAGCTGTTTTCGCCCACAGGACTGCCGCTGACTGGATGTTTTTGTTTTCATACATTTTTATGATATAGCCAATTTTGACTTTGTGACTATGTTATGTAGTGCAAACCATATGTTTCTGAGTGGTAGTGTAGTGCTGCCATAGAGATCCTATTAAATTATTCTAGTCTGAGTGCTGCCCTCTTGTGGAGCGAGCAAATCTTACAACCGGATGGTGTGGTAACTAACCACCTGACACGGTTGCTAGGGGCCAGCAGAGAAAAACAAAAGGAAACAAAATAAGAAGTTGCAACTGGAGAACAAACTTGGTGGATACAAGGACAGAATACAAGCCAAGACTTGAGAGCCTGAAAAATGTTAGGCAGGAGTTATCTCACAATCAGGTAAAGCTACTTGGCCATTTTGGAATTCCATGAAAAGAGAGCTGAGTTTCTGACATAAAACTAATTCGCCCATGCATAGACCCATTACTTTATTAGTAAGTAGTAGTTATATTGCTAGCTATGTTTATGCATGGACGAACGAATAATGCCATGCAGACAGACACATGTATGACAGTAATAGTTTTACAACAACTTTGAAATCCTGTCCTCTATCTGATTTATTTTTATCTGTACTGTATCAGACTCTGTGCAAAGCCAGGGAGAAGAAGACTTGAGTCGGAGATGCATTTCATGGCCCTGGCGGACAGAGAGGTGGACCGTCTGCATCAGGAGATAGCACAGCTGGACAACAAGCTTGGAGCTCTGACGGAGAAGAACAATGCACGGGAGGTTATTATACCCACAGGGCTTGACATTCACTTTTTTAGCCACTTGTCCTTTGGACAAGTAGGACTGATTTTTTACTTGTCCAAAAGCTCAAGTCACACCAAAAATGTAAAATAGTCTGTAACACCATTTTTACATAATTGTATGATGCAAGGAACCACTTTATAAAATAAAATGCATTACTATCTTTTTTACTATAGAGAATCAGACAGAAATGTGGCCTACTGGCTTCTTTGCATATTCCAGCCAGTTTCAAAATACAACACTGCCTTTTTAAGGCTCTCCTGGAGGATGGTTGGCCACCCTTGGTAGCCTATAAAATATTACAATTAGGCTACAACCAAATACTTTTTATGTCTTTGTGAAATAATTCCCTCCAGGGCTTGAAATTAAGGGTGTCATCCCTGGGACAATAAAAAATACACTATATACACAAAAGTATGTGGACACCCCTTCAAATGAGTGGATTTGGCTATTTCAGCCACACCCATTGCTGACAGGTATATAAAATCGAGCACACAGCCTTGCAATCTCCATAGACAAACATTGGCAGTAGAATGGCCTTACTGAAGAGCTCAGTGACTTTCAACGTGGCACCGTCAAAGGATGCCACCTTTCCAACAAGTCAGTTCGTCAAATTTCTGCCCTGGTCGAACAGCCCTGGTCAACTGTAAGTGCTGTTATTATGAAGTGGAAACGTCTAGAACAACAACGCGAAGTGGTAGGCCACGCAAGCTCACAGAACGGGACCGTCTATCCTCACTACCGAATTCCAAACTGCCTCTGGAAGCAACTTCAGCACAAGAACTGTTGTAGATAGCTTCATGAAATGGGTTTCCATGGCCGAGCAGCCGCATACAAGCCTAAGATCACCAATTCCCAATGCCAAGCGTCGGCTGGAGTGGTGTAAAGCTCGCCATCATTGGACTCTGTAGCAGTCGAAACGCGTTCTCTGGAGTGTTGAATCATGCTTCATCATCTGGCAGTCCGACGGACGAACCTGGGTTTGGCGGATGCCAGGAGAACGCTACCTGCCCCAATGCATAGAGCCAACTGTAAAGTTTGGTGGAGGAGGAATAATGGTCTGGGGCTGTTTTTCATGATTCGGGCTAGGCCCCTTAGTTCCAATGAAGGGAAATCTTAACGCTACAGCGTACAATGACATTCTAGATGATTCTATGCTTCCAACTTTGTGGCAACAGTTTGGGGAAGGCCCTTTCCTGTTTCAGCATGTCAATGCCCCCATGCACAAAGCGAGGTCCATACAGAAATGGTTTGTCGAGATCGGTGTGGAAGAACTTGACTGGCCTGCACAGAGCTCTGACCTCAACCCCATTGAACACCTTTAGGATGAATTAGAACGCAGACTGCGAGCCAGGCCTAATCGCTCAACATCAGTGCCCGACCTCGCTAAGGCTCTTGTGGCCGAATGGAAGCAAGTCCCCGCAGCAATGTTCCAACATCTAGTGGAAAGCCTTCCCAGAAGAGTGGAGGCTGTTATAGCAGCAAAGGGGGGACCAACTCCATATTAATGCCCATGATTTTGGAATTAGATGTTCGGCGAGCAGGTGTCCACATACTTTTGATCGTGTAGTGTATGTCTACGGTTCAAAACAGACTCTGGGACAGTTCTGGGACGACAGATCCAAAATTCATACAACCACTGCACATAAAATTATTTTAAAAAGCAATGAGGGTGATGCAACAGGTCAGACCGTTTAGCTTAAAATGTTGATAAAGTTTTATTTCTTCATATTATAATCTCAAAAATGCGCTCATGGCTGTAGGCTGCGTACAGATTTACCAAAATGCAATTAGCTGGAAAACACCATTCTCAAAAGCGCACTGCATTCTCTGGTTCATGTGAATAGCTAGGTTTCCAACCAATTGCAACAGATTTTCATTAAAATGTTGTAAAATCCACATAAAAACAAGATGCGCATTTTCCCACCAGAGATGTGTTTTCATCAAATTGACTTGCAGATAAAAGGCTGTGCGTGATGAATTAGTGCAAATAAAAATATGTTTTGCGGTTAAATTCCCATGTACCTGTCACGCCCTGGCTCTGGGGACTCTTAAATGTTGAGCCAGGGTGTGGAGTTTCTATGTTGTATTTTCTATGTTGTGTTTTCTAGATCGTGTGGATCTATGTTGGCCAGGGTGGTTCCCAATCAGGGGCAGCTGTAACTCGTTGTCTCTGATTGGGGACCATACTTAGGCAGCCTGTTTGGCACTAGTCGGGGTGGGATCTTGTTCTGTATAGGTTTGTTTGGTGTAACCGTTAAGACTTCACGTATCGTTTGTTTGTTGTTTTGTTCGTGTGTTCAGTACTTGAATAAAATGGACGCTTATCACGCTGCGCCTTGGTTCCACGAGTCATTGATCGTTCGTGTCAGTACCGAATAAAAAGCACAAGTTAAATGGGTTTCCGTTGCATTTTAAACTCTACTGATCGTTTTCTCACAAAAAAATGGCGTTATATAGCGAGTGTGCCCACTCTGGTATTGGCACGTGCGCTCTAGCCAACAGCTCGGCTCTATCTGCGCGCTGTTGGCTAGAGCACACGTATAGCCTACATGATGAGATTATTATGGACAAAAGAGCGAAATGATTTTTATTTGTCAAACGGCAGCCAAGCGTTGATGATATAACTAATCGATAATAATATAATATCGATGATATTCACCAGAATAAGACCCTCGATATTTATTGGAAAGCGTTTCCACTGACATTTCTTGCATAATACATTTTACAGACACAAAAAGATTGTCAATTACACACACCTGGTTCATATCCCCTCATTAGCCCGTGTATAAGTGTTCCCTCTGCCCCCTTTGTCACGCCCTGGCTCTGGGGACACTGTTATGTTGAGCCAGGGTGTGTAGATCTATGTACTCTATTTCTATGTTGGCCTGAGTGACTCCCAATCAGAGGCAACGAGTGTCAGCTGTTTGCTGGTTGTCTCTGATTGGGAGCCATATTTAACTGTCTGTCTTTCACTTTGTGTTTGTGGTTTCTTGTTCGTGTTGGTTTGTGTTGTAACCATAGACGTCACGTTTTTCGTTTGTTGTTTTGATCGTGTGATCATTAAATAAATAATAATATGTTCACCTTCAACGCTGCGCATTGGTCCTCCTCATTAGACGACCGTGACAGAAGAAACCACCAAGACAGGACCAAGCAGCGTGAAGAGGAGAGAGGATGGACCTGGGATCAGTGGAGTAGGAGTCTCGACTGGGCCCAGCCAAGTGAAGAGCAGAGAGGTTGGTCTATGGAGCAGTGGAGTAAGAGTCTCGACTGGGCCAAGCCAAGTGAGGAGCAGAAAGGTTGGACTTTGAAGCAGTGGAGTGAGTGTCTGGCTAGAGACATGGAGACCTGGTCCACGGGTAGGAAAGAACCCCAGAAAATTTTTAGGGGGGGGCTCACGACGTCGGGGCAGCAGGAGGCCGCGATAGAGCGGTCCAACGGGTTGGCAGAGGAGGCCGCCAGGTTACGGGGGCCACTGGTCGAAGAGGGGATGGAAGGTGGAGAGGCACGGCGAGAGGTACTGGGGTGTGTTACCAGTCCGGTCCGGCCCGTTCCAGATCCCGGTGTAGGGCCAGTGGTGTGTGTCCCCAGTACGGTCCGGTCTGTTCCTGCTCCCCGCACCAAGTCTGTGGTGCGTTTCGTCCAGCCCTGTCCGGCCCGTTCCTGCTCTCCGCACCAAGTCTGTGGTGCGCGTCGCCAGCCCAGTCCGGCCCATTCCTGCTCCCCGCACCAAGTCTGTGGTGCGTCTCGTCAGCCCGGCTCGGCCCGTTCCTGCTCCCCGCACCAAGTCTGTGGTGCGTTTCGTCAGCCCGGCTCGGCCCATTCCTGCTCCCCGCACCAAGTCTGTGGTACGTTTCGTCAGCCCTGTCCGGCCCGTTCCTGCTCTCCGCACCAAGTCTGTGGTGCGCGTCGCCAGCCCAGTCCGGCCCATTCCTGCTCCCCGCACCAAGTCTGTGGTGCGTTCGTCAGCCCTGTCCGGCCCGCTCCTGCTCTCCACACCAAGCCAGTGGTGTGCGTCGTCAGTCCAGCACGGCCCGTGCCTGTTCCCCGCACCAAGCCAGGGGTGCGTATCGTCAGCCCGGCTCGGCCCGCTCCTCCTCCACGCACCAAGCCAGGGGTGCGCATCGTCAGCCCGGTCCGGTCCATTCCTGCTCCACGCACCAAGCCAGGGGTGCGTATCGTCAGCCCGGTCCGGCCAGTTGCTACTCCACGCACCAAGCCAGGGGTGCGTGTCGTCAGTCCGGCTCCGGCCAGTGGGGATCAGGCCCGGAGCCGGATCCGCCGCCAAGGCGGAGTGCCCACCCGGTCCCTCCCCTGTGGTATTTAGTTGGCGCGGTCGGAGTCCGCGCCTTTAGGGGGGGGTACTGTCACGCCCTGGCTCTGGGGACACTGTTATGTTGAGCCAGGGTGTGTAGATCTATGTACTCTATTTCTATGTTGGCCTGAGTGACTCCCAATCAGAGGCAACGAGTGTCAGCTGTTTGCTGGTTGTCTCTGATTGGGAGCCATATTTAACTGTCTGTCTTTCACTTTGTGTTTGTGGTTTCTTGTTCGTGTTGGTTTGTGTTGTAACCATAGACGTCACGTTTTTCGTTTGTTGTTTTGATCGTGTGATCATTAAATAAATAATAATATGTTCACCTTCAACGCTGCGCATTGGTCCTCCTCATTAGACGACCGTGACACCCTTGTCCTTGTGGGGTGAAGATGAGTGTAGCTCGGTTGAGCTACCCGTACTTTGTACTGCCGGGGTTATTTCTCCCCTTGTGCTTGTATTGTGTTCCAGTGCGCCTGTATTACGCCCTGTGCTGTTGACGCTATCCAGCATAACTGTGTACTACGGAATAAACTCTGTATTCAGTGATTTACCCTCCTGCGCCTGACTCCTTCAAATCACACTCCCACACCTACACTAGGCTTTTTTATTTATGTGCATGAAAAATATATTTTTTTCTACTTTTCCATTTGGAAAACTTAAATCTATATTCTTGTCCGACTATTTATTGTACTTGTCCTGTACAAGAGGACAAGCGTTAATGTCGAGCCCTGACCCATCAACATCGTCTTTCAGTTGTAAAACAGAGGTCTTTCCCCCAAA
The DNA here is from genome assembly GCF_020615455.1 of Coregonus clupeaformis. Taxonomy (NCBI): domain Eukaryota; kingdom Metazoa; phylum Chordata; class Actinopteri; order Salmoniformes; family Salmonidae; genus Coregonus; species Coregonus clupeaformis. Next base: position 15,040,087 of record NC_059212.1, read on the forward strand.
CAACATGGGTCTCTCTCTCTGTTTGTGTGTGTGAGAGAGAGACCGTGACACAAGAGTTTCCATTTATGTCTATTATAGGGATATGCCATACGCTGTAAAACTCTTTGGCCTATAGCCTACTGTAGTTCTATTTCAAACTGCTGAGACCTAGTATTCACCGGAACATACAACATATTTAGTGCATGTTCCACTGTATTAGATAAATGTCAAACCTTCTATTTTATCAGAACAACACCCAGAAGCTGGAGGAGCTGAAGAGCCAGCAGACCCTGGACGCCTGGCTGGAGGAGTCGGCACACAAGGACGAGGACATCATGGCCATCATCAAGTACGCTCAGCAGGACGAGAGCAAGATACAGGTACGTTATGGGTGGTGTGAACGACTAGGGTTCAAACCTGGATTCAAACCCTGTGCACCACAAGACTGTGTTAACCCTCTAAGCTTAAGCCCTAGGCATTAGCTTTTGGAGCTAACGCTAGTCTTCAGGTCTCAGACAAGTTTACTCTTCACATGAGTGTTGTTCACAGAACCACCTGTGTTACATTTGCATGCAACTACAGTCCTTTCAGGATCCTCTAGAATGAACAGTTAGTTGACAATGGGACATACGTTCTCACCATTTACACCACGTATTAACATTTAAGCTAGATATTTGGTTGTAGCTCTGAGGCTCAAATGGATCGATTTTCTTTGTTGACAGGAACTCACTTTGTTGATAGAAAAGATTACGCTTGAGGCCAACCAAAAGCTCAAGGCACTGGACAATGAACTGACTGACACAATATCAGCACAGGTCAAAAACACTAGCTACTGTATCTTACTGTACGGTACATGAACTAGTACATAACGACAAATGAATATCAGTCGATTTGGTTCAGTCAGCAGAAATTGAAAATATTTAGCTGACATTTAAGCTACTTTGTGTTCATCATTGTTGACATGTAACTTTCCCTAGAGATTTACACTCACACGTCAAACAGAAAGCAGTTATTCTTCCTTGTTGTTATTCTTCCTCATAACAACAAGGAAGTGTGTGAGTATAATCCCTAGGGAGTTACAGTTACATGTCAACAGTTACATACAATATTCTTCCTCGTGTTGTAATTGTGCTCTGCCAACAGATTGGTCTGGATGAGACAGCAAAGAACTTCCGCCAGGCCCACCTGGAGAGACAGAAGCTGATCCGCCAGTGGGAGAACACCATCGAGCAGATGAAGAAGAGAGACCTCGAGATGCAGCAGTGTTCAATGGTAACCACTAGATAACACATGGTAGTCTGCAGTCATTACTGTCAGTCATAGACTTAGATAGACAACTCTAGTCCCCCAAAGTCTGTTTTAGCATGGCCAGCGACACAGGAATTTCACAATTTTTAAGTAGTCAACTGGGTGGGACTTCCTATGGGTTCAGGAAGGATCACATAATTCCATCCAGGTCATCAGGAGGGATCAGCCAATGAATTATGCTTGTGTGCAAACATTCCATAACTGCAGTAAATCACCAATAAATAATTTGGTGGGTGCTTATATTTGACCTACTTATATTTGTCCCAATACAAGCTGTATGCATTTTTCAAACACAAAATAAGAAAAAATGGACTACTTCAAAATGGAGATAGCCTCAGTATTTCATAATTTGCAAACTTTTATAGGCATTATAACGTTGCAATTCATAAGCATTTATACACTGTACACATATAAAATGTATCATTTATAAAACATGTATACACATTAATATACATTTATAATGGCTTATTCAAGAAATGTATTAAAAAGTGGGTTAGGGTTAGTGTAACCCAATCATTTAGATGAGGCTTTCTGCTGACAGGTATTTTTTTTGTATGACTTGTATCTATGGAAATGATGGTATTTTATTATCACTAATCTCTTCCTAGTTGGAGAGTCTGAGGGGGACAGTGGACAGAGCAACCACTGATGTCGAGTCCATGAAGTCTCAGCTAGCCAGCATGTAAAAGGTCATCCAAGACAAAAACAAGTGAGACAGAGACATCTGCAGGCCTCAGTACCAATCAAATAGGAATAATGGGTGGCATCGTTTTGGGGGGAACTGTCCCTTAACGTTTAAATGAATACCCCACATGGGTTCTATATGTAATTCTATGGAATACCCACCCTCTCAGTAGTTCTGACCAGTGTGTGCGTGTGCATGCGTGTGTGCATGTCTAATGATACAATGATTCTACAAACTTGTTGGATGCATTTGCTGTGCGTTTTGGTTGTGTTTTAAATTATTTCTTGCCCAATAGAAATGAATGGTAAATAATGTATTGTGTCATTTTGGAGTCACTTTTATTGTAAATAAGAATATATGTTTAAACACGTCTACATTAATGTGGATGCTACCATGATTACGGTTAGTCCTGAATGAATTGAGTGAGAAAGTTAAAGACCCACAAATATCATACCCCCATGTCTTGGGGGTATGATATTTATGCGTCTGTAACTTTCTCACTCATCATTATTCACATATAATTGTGTACGCCTCTCTCATTCTGTGTCGGGCTGCAGAACATTGACACTCAGCTGCACCGCCACCGGGAGGTGCTGTTCTGTGAGAGCCAGGAGCTGCAGGCCCTAAGGGTGAAGGAGAAGGACTCCATCGCCGTGCTGTCCGGGAGCCTAACTGCCCTCTCCAGCATGGACTGCCGCCTTGGCAAACTGGACCAGAACTCCCTCAAGCAGCAGGAGATCATCTACAACCAGGTTAGACAGCAGACCTAGTCTTCTTAACCATTGTCCTACCGCTAGCAATTCAACTATATGGTCATTCAACAAATGCTTCCATATTCACCTTATTTAAGAAACCGGAAACAAAACAATGTCAGAACGTTCTGTTTTGTGGAGTCTTCCTTTGCGGCGTTCTTGACGTTTTGCGAACATTAGCTAGTTAGCTCAAAATGTTGTGGGATCCTACCAAGGAGAACCTTTCAAAGTCGAATGGCAAGTCTGTGCCACATCTGCAGAGTATTCAAGAGTGGGAGGACGATTTGAAAAAATGGCCACATATCACCTACGAAGACATCTTCAATTATTTTGTCTTGTCTCTGCAATACTATGGAAGGTAGCTAGTTCCCATCTGGTTTGGGCTTAGTGGGACTATTGTTTGTTTTTCAACAGGACAATGACGCAACACACCTCCAGGCTGTGTAAGGGCTATTTTACCAAGAAGGAGAGTGCTGCATCAGATGACGTGACCTCCACAATCCCCCGGCCTCAACCCAATTGAGATGGTTGGGATGAGTCGGACGGCAGAGTGAAGGAAAAGCAGCCAACAAGTGCTCAGCATATGTGGGAACTCCTTCAAGACTGTTGGAAAAGCATTCCTGGTGAAGCTGGTTGAGAGAATGCCAAGAGTGTGTAAAGCTGAAGAATCTCAAATATAAAATATATTTTGATTTGTTTAACACTTTATTGGTTACTACATGATTCCATATGTGTTATTTCATAGTTTTGATGTCTTCACTATTATTCTACAATGTAAAAAATAGTAAAAATAAAGAAAAACCCTTGAATGAGTAGGTGTGTCCAAACTTTTGTACATTTGTGAATCAACAGAATGTGTCTCCAGTCCAGTTAAGTATCATGTCCAATTTCGTGTGAGGGGCTCTCTGGGTAAGTAGTAAGATGCAATCATACTTGCATTTTCATCTGTGACATTTCATACATTGATCAACATGTGAATAATAAAATGTTTGATTAATTCAAGAGAGGATGTTATTCCATCAACATTACAACACGCACACACGGTTCTTGGTTTCAGTGGCTCATTGTGTTGGTATATCAGTCTAACCTCGAGTGGCAATGAAGTAGTTACAGAATCTAGGTGAGTTTTACAATCAAATAGGAATTACCAACATAACCTAAACCTACTAGTTGAAAGAGAGCTGTGTAAACTAGTCAACTGTGAACACCATGTAAACTAGTGTTCTGTACTGTAATTGACTATTCTAACAGTAGTTTTTTGTTGAAGGTGCAGAATGCTGTGTATGAAGGATTGACAGGGGTGACCTGTACAGATGAGCAACGCCAGTGGAACTTGGGGACGCAGCGGAATTTAGCCCCAAAAAGCTTGAGCGAGAGCTGTTAAAACGTCACAAACCAAGTGACGAGTTCTCTGAAAGCACCCCGGCCGCTTCTCCATCTCTACCTCCATCCAACACCTGCGTACCAGCCCACGACGCACTTAAGAAGAGTCTGGAAGGGGCCAATGTTCCAGTGGGGAGTGCATCAAAGCTAAACCAGTCTTCAAGTTCCAGCAGCAGCCACAATGCTCCAACAGCCTCATGGTGAACCCAGCATCAACATGCAGTGTCAGAAATGTTTGTCATTTTATGGCGTTTATTTTAAGCTGGAGGAGTGTAAATGTGCCAGCTTGGAGGAGGTCACTAAAGCATAGAGTGCCTCCCATGCGTGGTATGATACACGTAAACTTCGGATCACTGCTAGCTCAGCAAAGAAGGTTCATGTGCGCACCTCAAAAATCCCGACAACTTTATGCGGGAGCATCTCATTCCCAGGTTCAATGGGAACCTGGCAACCAGATATGGTAAGGAAAATGAGGAGGTGCTACACATGGATGGAGAGTTGTGGGTTTAGTCTGGAGAGTAGAGGCACGGTAGTGAGTGTCAAGGAGACGTGGCTTTCTGCAAGCCCAGATGGAGTGTTAAACTGATAGAAATCAAATGTCCTGTTCTGAGTAAGAAGTGTGAGTCTCCGACTGAACTGTTCTCTGAACTCACAGATGTGAAGCTGGTGAATTGTGGTCCCTCAGCTGCAACACAATGGAGCCTGTGGGTACTACATGCAGGTGCAAATGGGCATGTTCTGCACAGGACTGGAGAGATGCAAACTGCTTGTCTGGGCTCCATCCGAGCAGGTTGTTATTGATGTGCCTTTTGATGTGAAATTCTGTGCTGATGTTATCACTAAACTGAAAGCATTCTATTTCATACATGTGCTGCCAAGGATAGTAGATGAGTTCTAGTCAGGCAGACTAACTGTGCTCTCTTCATACATGTTTATCTAATGCCTAAGGATAACTCCTTATGATTAATTAATATTTGTATTGTACCAGGTATAGCTCTTTTTATATGGCAGTTCATTAACTTATTATCTAAGCATACCGTAACTCATCTTGCACATGGCAAAAACAATATGACATTCCACTTTGTTGACATTTTCTTAGCCCGAACCATGAAAAACAGCCCCAGAACATTATTCCTTCTCCACCAAACTTTACAGTTGGCACTATGCATTGGGGCAGGTAGCGTTCTCCTGGCATCCGCCAAACCCAGATTAGTCCGTCGGACTGCCAGATGGTGAAGCATGATTCATCCAGAGAACGTGTTTCCACTCCTCTAGAGTCCAATGGCGGCGAGCTTTACACCACTCCAGCCGACGCTTGGCATTGCGCATGTTGATCTTAGGCTTGTGTGCGGCTGCTTGGCCATGGAAACCCATTTCATGAAGCTCCCAACGAACAGTTATTGTGCTGACGTTGCTTCCAGAGGTAGTTTGGAAGTCGGTAGTGAGTGTTGCAACCGAGGACAGACGATTTTTATGTGCTACGTGCTTCAGCACTCGATGGTCCCGTTCTGTGAGCTTGTGTGACCTTCCACTTATGACGGTGCCACGTTGAAAATCACTGAGCTCTTCAATAAGGCCATTATACTGCAAATGCTTGTCTATGGAGATTGCATGGCTGTGTGCTCGATTTTATACACCTGTCAGCAACGGGTGTGGCTGAAATTGTTCAATCCACTAATTTGAAGGGGTGTCCACATACTTTTGTATATATAGTGTACAGTTGAAGTCGGAAGTTTACATACATTTAGGTCATTAAAACTCGTTTTTCATCCACTCCACAAATTTCTTGTTAACAAACTATAGTTTTGGCAAGTCGGTTAGGACATCTACTTTGTGCATGACACAAGTAATTTTTCCAGCAATTGTTTACAGACAGATTATTTCACATATAATTCACTGTATCACAATTCCAGTGGGTCAGAAGTTAACATACACTAAGTAAACTGTGCCTTTAAACAGCTTGGAAAATTCCAGAAAATGATGTCATGGCTTTAGAAGCCTCTGATAGGCTAATTGACATTATTTGAGTCAATTGGAGGTGTACCTGTGGATATATTTCAAGGCCTACCTTCAAACTCAGTGCCTCTTTGCTTGACATATGGAAAAATCAAAAGAAATCAGCCAAGACCTCCGAAAATAAATTGTAGACCTCCACAAGTCTTGTTCATCCTTAGGAGCAATTTCCAATCGCCTGAAGGTACCACATTCATCTGTACAAACAATAGTACGCAAGTATAAACACCATGGGACCACGCAGCCATCATACCGCTCAGGAAGGAGACGCGTTCTGTCTCCTAGAGATTAACATACTTTGGTGCGAAAAGTGCAAATCAATCCCAGAACAACAGCAAAGGACCTTGTGAAGATGCTGGAGGAAACAGGTACAAAAGTATCTATATCCACAGTCAAACAAGTCCTATATCGACATAACCTGAAAGGCCGCTCAGCAAGGAAGAAGCCACTGCTCCAAAACCGCCATAAATAAGCCAGACTATGGTTTGCAACTGTACATGGGGACAAAGATCGTACTTTTTGGAGAAATGTCCACTGGTCTGAAAAATAGAACTGTTTGGCCATAATGACCATTGTTATGTTTGGAGGAAAAAGGGGACAGCTTGCAAGCCGAAGAACACCATCCCAACCGTGAAGCACAGGGGAGGCAGCATCATGCTGTGGGGGTGCTTTGCTGCAGGAGGGACTGGTGCACTTCAAAAAATAGATGGCATCATGAGGAAGGAAAATTATGTGGATATATTGAAGCAACATCTCAAGACATCTGTCTGGAAGTTAAAGTTTGGTCACAAATGGGTCTTCCAAATGGACAATGACCCCAAGCATACTTCCAAAGTTGTAGCAAAATGGCTTAAGGACAACAAAGTCATGGTATTGGAGTGGCCATCACAAAGCCCTGACCTCAATCCTATAGAAAATTTGTGGGCAGAACTGAAAAAGCGTGTGCGAGCAAGGAGGCCTACAAACCTGACCTCAGTTACACCAGCTCTGTCAGGAGGAATGGGCCAAAATTCAACCAACTTATTGTGGGAAGCTTGTGGAAGGCTAACCAAAACGTTTGACCCAAGTTAAACAATTTAAAGGCAATGCTACCAAATACTAATAGGCCCTTTTCACGTGACGTCAGACAACTTCCGTTCTGCCGCGATGCAGGTTATGTTTACATCCGGTGTCGCTTAGGAACGCTTAGCTAGTAGCACATCATTATGGAGTTCACCCAGTCCCTTTCACATCTGCCACCAATACGACTTAACGACGTAGAACGACTTGCTGACAAGTGGTCCCTTACTTCAAGATCGAAGCTTGATAAAGGCTACAAGTTCTTCGTTGAAGGTTACCTGTTTGATTATGAAGGTACGTGTTTATCTTTATTTAGCTTAAATTAGCCCTATGCTAGCGAAGGTTATGAGCTGACGAGTTTCTGTTTTGCAGCCTCTTTTTAATATTACTGCTGTTTGTGTCGACCGTAAGATAAGAGTCAGTAATGTATTAATGGCTAATGCTGCGCCCTTTCTCCCAATCACTGTATTGAAACAGTCTCAAGTGTAGTTAACGGTGAGGTGACAGTGAGAGGGCGATGTTACAGGTCCATGAAGAAAAATGAGGAGGCTCATCGGCTTCAGGTTTCTCAGATAAACAGTTCTCTAACATTATGATAAGATAGGTTAAGATAGATAAGTTTTCTTTTTGTTGTGTTTTGCTGCGGTTGCAGATTTAATAAGAATGATTCCACAAAGTTCCACTGTGGATCAGTTTGTTTCTCAGTCTGAGCTCTGATTTTGTATCATTAAACTTAATACACAACGAAATTCTTACAAACCGATGTGGGTTGTTGACGGCAATAAAGACTGGGAAAGATTCTGTGATAACTCAAAATGTTCAAATTTTCGATAAGTGTTGGCACTACTTGTCAAAGGTTTCAGAACAGCCAATTTTTTCTTAATTAAAAAAAGAAATTGGGTTTTGAAAATTGTGTACAGTAGTTTATAATGAAACGCAGAAAAAATGTTTTGTAAGTACAGCACTAATTGTTATGTCTCTATGAACAGGTTACACTAGACTCTGCAGAGGTTCCTGTGGTACTCAATCACATGTCATGTTCCTGCTCTGCTGGGAAAGCACTATGTAATCACATAGTAGCACTTCTTTTTCAAAGTGCTCACTATGTTACCATGGGCTTTAAGACAGTGCCATTGCCTCTGTCATGCACCAGCGCACTGCAGACCTGGCACCGGCCTAGGACACAGGTCAGACATTATTTGTTACACTGATGCAGAACTTTGCAGTTTGTATTGACTTTTGACAATGTATTGTTCATCATTATTATATCACAGGGAATTGTACCAGAGGCCACCAATGATATGGCGGTGTGTAAACCAGCGGCTAAGAAAAAAACAAGTGTCAGAGCTGGTGTGAAGTGCACACTGTACCGAGCCTATGATGGTGAGTCTGAATGAGCCCCCGCCTGTACTAGAGCACAAAGACTTTAGTGCATTTCTAAAATAATACAAACATAAAAGTGATTATTATTTGTTACTTTTTATATAGACATTCAGTGGATATTTTTTTATTTGTATTAGAAGCATGTACGAGACTGGATGAGTGTGGTTGTCTTTTTTAGTGAAAAGATAAGGTGGCATTTAATGAAATCTAAACTTGACATATCTCACTTTCATGCCAGGGCCTATTCCGGATCCTCACGTCATGGCCAGTGCTGAGAAACTGAAAGACATCCGTCCACAACCAGGGATTTGCAAATTGCTGCACGGGCTTGAGGGCCTTAATTTGGTGGACTCTAAATTTGGCCCTGTGCCATTTGGGTCTGTGCTTTCTTACCAGTGCCCTCTAGAATTAAGTAGAGATATTATTAAACACCCTGGTGCCAGTGAGTTTCCTCAGTTGCCTATTGAAGGTTACAACTTTAAATTTCCCATTGATTTTGAGCCCAACTACATACAACAATGTCATTTGGACAGCCTGATTGTGTCAGAGGAGATGTCTGCTGCTATTGAAGCAGAAACAAGAATGCAGTCAGAATGCCAGCTGTGGAGCCAGGTACGCAAACCCCGACTGACAGCCAGCAGATTCCGTGAAATATGCCATGTTCGTGGGGGAGTTGTCTGCCAAGGCTTTGGCAACCCGCATTCTGAGAGGAACTCCTCAGACAGCTGCTATGAGAAGAGGGTTGGATCTGGAACCTGAGATACTGAGGCAATATTCTGATTTTTGTGATGTCTCTCTGAAACAATGCGGGGTCATCATCCACCCTGATTCACCTCACCTTGCAGCCAGCCCGGATGCTAAAGTCTTCTGCCCAACAGAAGCACCACCATTTGGTCTTGCTGAGGTTAAGAGTTGCGATGTTGAAAATGTTACCCAAGTTAAACACCTGATCACAGTTAAAGGCCAGGCCTGCCTTAAGAAGAGCCACAAATACTACTATCAGGTTCAAGGCCAACTCGCCTTAAGCGGACTTCAGTGGTGTGACTTCATTACAGATACCCGCACTGACTTCACAGTTGAGAGAATCTTTAGGGATGAGGAGATTATCCACTCAATGCGACAGAAGCTTGATCATTTCTATTATAACATCTACATGGATGTCTTCTTAAGTTATAAAACATAAGGCAGAATTTTATGTGTAAATAGTGTTAAGGTAAATGTGGAAGGTGAACCTTTGACATTTTTTTCTTTAACTGCAAATTAACTTGTCATATACTGTATATCTCCTATGTACTGAAACACACATTTTGAAAAGGATTGTGATGTAAATGTCGACATGTTTTTCTTTAACTGCAAATGAACTTAATTGTGTTATATACTGTATATCTATGTATTGAAATACAAATTTTGAAAAGGATTGCGATGTTGTAAATGCTCTTACCAAAATCAAAAAGGATTGGAAGCAGTTGCTTGCAAACATATATTTAATAGTTCCATCAGTGCCATGACACATAAGCACATAACATGGTTAATAGTTGGATATTTTTACAATATATCACATTAGGTTCATTAATAGCTATGAAAAAGTTATTACCCTTAACAAAAACATACAGTATAACATTAGATCAATTAAATTACCAACAAAGTTAATTCATATTTACATTTTTTTGTACATACAATACAGTAATATAAAAGTACTTCTATTTACAGCCCATCTAGCTTACTCAGGAAATATACAACTTCCAGTTGACAAAAACATCAGACTGGTTTGTCTCCTTTAATGTCAAGAGGTCCCTGATAGTTCGACATGAGGCAGCAGATGGCCCACAGCTGATTCACTGAACCCACTGTGGAAAGAGGAACAAGCCCATCCCAGATATGGTACTCCTTCACCCTCCGTATGGCCCTCTCGACTAAAATCCTCAGCCGGGCGATGGCCTGGGTCTTAAGAGTGTCCTCCCTGCTGAGCTGAGGAGATTTTTTCAGTGGAGGGATGACGAGTGTTGCCCCCACTTCTGACAACATCCTCTCGATCAGGAAACCCTTGTCCGCCATTAATTCATCTCCGGGCTGAAGTAAATGCAAGATCTGACATTTCCGTGTTATTTCCATGTCGGAGATGGAGCCTGTGTAGAGCTTTGATACAAATGTGATAACACCACATGGAGCTACACCAATCAGCCCTTTAAAGGTGGTGTGATTTTTGTAGCTCGAAAAGGTTTCTGACTGTAGTGAGAGGGAGGATGGTGTTTCACAGCGGATCTCGGTGCAGTCTACTATAACTCTCACCTGAGGGCAGTAGAGCTTGAACTTATCAGGCATTGTGGCCTGCACCTGCTCTCTTGTCATCCACACCGGCAGTGAGCCAAGAACCTGGTAAAGGTAGCTAGTCCATGTTAAAATGATGCGGCTAACTGTGGACAGGCTGACCTCAAAGATGGTAGACAAGGTTTTCTCCTGAAGCCCAGCTGCAACACGACACAGAAACATAAATAGTTCATCAATAAGTGGAAGTTTTCGGTGAGGGCTAGGTGTCACATGTGCCGTTTGCTGTGCCTTAGACCAGTATACAAGCCGTGAAGCAGAGGGATAAACAGAATCCCAAAACACAGTGAAGACCTCCTTTGAGCTGAATCGTGTGTAGTAGCGATAGTCCTCATCTGTGACACAAAAATTAAAAAGGAGTGGATGCTGCTTCTTAACTGTCAGGTGCTGGATCTCAATTTCTAGGGACAACACTTGCAGCTCCAACTCTCGAATTCTTTGAGTAGCACTGTCCAGTTTACCTTAAGGGGAAGAAAAAGCATACATGTTGGTAGGTTAGTTATTACTCATCTATCCCATCCCATTTTCAATAAATAAAACTGAAGAAGCTTCTAAGATGGATGAGGTTTAAAACGCCAAGTCTTTTCACAGAGAGACCAGTTACTCCAAATCGTAGTATAAAATAGTATTTTTACTTAACTGCCATATACTTTTACTTTTTTGCCAAACAGATACATGGTTACTCTTATTTGTAATACTAACCAGGAGAAGGACGGCAGGCATAGTCGTGATCGTTTGTCACTGCAGGCAAAGCACCCTCTGTGCTGTCAGGCATCTCATGATCAGAATCATCCAGGACAGCAACACCAAGACGCTTTCTTGCTTGCTGGTAAACTGACTCCCGAGCTTGTGAGCCGCCTCCTATATGTGTGAAATTAACCATATGCTTGTCATGATACATTTTGGTAATCACTTTTCAGTCCCTAAAATGACAAAATGTAGCAGCTATATTGCATCAGGATTAAATTATTAAACATTTTGTACAAGTAATATATTATTGGATTACAGTAGTATTACGTTTAACGCTGTCTACCTATCCTTACCCCAATCATTCCAGTGGAATCTAGACGGCACTGATCCCTGTTTAATACGGATCCGTCCACTGGCCGATGTGTATCTATCCTCAGGGGGAAAGTGCTGACTGCAAACAAAGGCGCTCCCACGAAGAATCTTAAAACTTGGTCCCTCATCTCTCCTGATCGCCCTCACCCAACGGGCACATATTTCTCCATCAACAGGGAAATCGTGAAAACTCAGATACGGGAATTTCTGTTTGTTGTTTGAACAAAATGGTACACTGCAATAGCATCTTCTCGAAGATTGTGCCATGCTTCGGTGTTGGATGGGATACTGTTGCGATACAGACACCGAGAGAAAAGAAACAGCTAAATTAACATTCAGCTTTGACCAGGAATCAATATTTATCTCGCTATCATGCACAACAGTATTTGAATAGGTGAGTTACTATACATTCATGAATAAACTAACTGCCTAACAAAGGGTTAGATAGCTAGCTAAGTAAACTTGTTACATTACAGCCAGGCAGCAATGTAACGCTACCTTTTAACGTTATCGGTATCTGGTACTAAGTTGTTGTTAGCTAACGTTAGCCCACTTTTAAGTAACTAAGGCAGTGAACAATTATGAATTAACAATAACGTTAGCAAGTTACAAACCATTGCATATACGTAAACATTATTACTCTTAACTTTACTAATTTAACTTAAACGTACCTTTTGGAATTTCTTCAAGTAGCTAGCTTGCTAGTTAGTGGTCAACAGTAGTATTTTCGTTGAGAAGTCTCAGGTTACGGGCGAACGGAAGTGAAGTTAACCTGCTACGCGGAAAGGCGGAAGTTAGATGACGTCATCGTGAAAAGGGCCTATTGAGTGTATGTAAACTTCTGACCCACTGGGAATGTGATGAAAGAAATAAAAGCTGAAATAAATCATTCTCCCTACAATTATTCTGACATTTCACATTCTTAAAATGAAGTGGTGATCCTAACTGACCTAAGACAGGGACTTTTTACAAGGATTAAATGTCAGGAATTGTGAAAAACAGAGTTTAAATGTATTTAGCTATGGTGTATGTAAACTTCCGACTTCAACTGTATATACAGTATCTCATGTGGATGAAATTATAGTGTATAAAGTTACATTTCAGATGTATGAACATTCTCACTGCTCACTCTGCATCCTCATGGATGATCCCGCCCTGCATGTTAACAGGTGCTGCATAGATTCTAAGGACTTTGTCCATTTTGTGTGTCAGGTTGATGGGAACAGTCTGGGAGAGAATTTTGAACAACTTGAGTCATCTGTTAACTCTCTCAAAATGTATACGCACATTAACTATCCTTCTCGTGCTTGTGACATCCTCATCAGATAGCTGGCCTCCTTTCTGAGTGATGGCTGGTATGGCAAGGTTTACCTTCCTTCTCTTGACACGTGGCTGTGATCAGTCAGTGCTGGAACCTCCCATTTAGTATCAGTATCTTTATGCTGTGGTGGCATAGACCCTTTTCCAGTACACGACACACTGACGTCACGCACAGATGCGCGCTACTCTTGGTGGCAGTAAGAAAGCCATCGCCATCTGCGCCCATTCAATATAGCCTAGATTTACATTTGTATTACTTCTACACAAAATAACTTTTTGGGGTTCTCATACGCTTACAATTATATTTTAATTCTTGCTTGAACAGTCGCTAAGATTATATTTGGTTGTGATCTTTGCAAAATAACTATTTTGGATGCAGCAGTTGTTAGCTAGAATGCCAGAATGCTAACGCTCATTGATATAGGCTGTAGCAAAAGCTAGCCAATATTACAGTTGAACGTTTGTTGAATAAAGTGACTTAAAGGAAATATATGACACACTTCAAACAAACAAAAATAGTTAGAACCCTATGTTTCCGATATTCCCCTTAAAGATAACTATCATCACTACCACTATCATATGATCATTATCTATTTAGACCACGACCATTATAGCTAGCGTTCACTAGCTTCTGTAACTATACCCTAATCAATCCCATCAGATCTCCCTCTACCATTGGGGTATACAGTAAAGCCCAGTTCACATCTAACAGAGGAGACGGTTTATGCAATTTTCTTATCTCGGCTGTTGTACCTGAACCAGGCTTTAGTCCTACAGTGTATGTATATATGGTGTAGTAGGTAGGTACATCACTAACTCTCTCTGCCCCTAAAACTGTGCTACTCTTGGACTTCCAGATCCAGCTGCTGGAGAGGAAGATGTCCCGTCTGCGTGGCGAGGTGAACATGGAGGAGAAGCATGTCCTGGAGAAGAAGGCCCAGGATCTGTCCCAGAGCCTGGAGGAGAAGAAAAGGACGGCCACTCAAGAAGCTCCAGGTGGACAGACCTCTCTCTTACTGTAGAATTTTCTAGATCAGGGACGGGCAACTGGCAGCTCTCAGCCCCCCTTTTGTAGGCGCGCGGATCAATTACCGTGAGACCGACAGTTATTTGCTTGACAATCACCGGCTGACAAAATTTCATCACTGCCACAGCCCTAGTCATGATCAGTTCAGTTCAGCCCCCACCCCAATCAAAGTTGCCCATCCCTGTTCTAGATTGTATTTTTTCCTGAAGATTCAGGTATATTTTCAGAGAGACATTACTTGGTTTTACTTTTTCTATTGTCTGACAGGATGATATTCGCTGTGTGAGGAAAGAGGCGGCGTAGACTGGAGCTGAGAAGAGAGGCCTGACCACCAAGATCGAGGAGCTGCACCTGTTCAACGACACCTCAGACAATGAACTGAAGAAGCTCAGGCTCAAGAAACAGGTGAGAACACACACATTGTTCTTAATCAATATGATAAGAGCGTCTGCTAAATGACGTAAATGTAATGTAAATGATCAATCTTATTATATTTGAAAATGAGAAACTCATACTCTCACAGCCACTCATTGCCTCTGACCTCTACGACACAATGGTGGAGGACAACATCCTGAAGCTGAAGATCAAGAGTCTTCAGGACCTGCTGTAGAACAAGGCGGACAAGGTGCTCTCGCTGGAGAAGCGGCGGCTGCAGCTGCAGACGGCCGTGAGAGAGCGGGAGCAAGCAGATCAAGAACACCGCCCAAGAGCGCCAAGGACTCTGGTATCTGTAAAGATACCCTGTTACCCATACAGTATAGTGAAGTGTTCTTCAAACCTGAACCTGGTCCTGGGGATCCACAGGGTGTGCAGGCTTTTGTTCCAGCCCAGTACTAACACACCTGGGCCCGTATTCACAAAAAGTCTCAGAGTAGGAGTGCTGATATAGGACCGGTTTTCTTTTAGACCATAATGAATAAGATTGTATTGAAGGAGGGGACCTGATTCTAGATCAGCACTCTGAGACGCTCTTTGAATACAGACCCTGTTTAAACTAATAGTGTTTGATGATCCAGCTCCATATGAGGGGGTTGTGTTTGTTTTGCCCATGGCTCATATAAAGCGGTAATGCAGCACTTGAAAGGAAAGCTGTCAAATGAATTGAAATTTGTAATGGGATAGCTAGCCACTTAGTGTTTCGATGTATTACATAGTCTTTTATGTCCATGCATACATTGATTGGTTCATTTCATTTCAGTGCTGAGGTGCACGAGAGACTGGCCAAGATCAACAAGATGAAGAAACGCTACGAGATTATGACTATCTCTATGGCCGCTCCCGAGGGGGAGGATGAGATATCACAGACCTATTATGTGCTCAAGGAAAGAGTTCCTCCAAACTCCCCAAAAATGTCATCAGCAAACTATTGCTTCAGTTACCAATTGATTTGGCACATCGTGAAAAAATATATAGTTTTGACAGTTGTGTTAATTATTTTGAGAGAATGGAACTTTGTTTCCAAATCAACTGAGAAAATATTTCTACCATTTTACTTTCTACCATGGGTGAGGTGTCATAAGGCTGCCCATTAGAAAGAGGAGAATGAGATCCGAGCGCTGGAGAAAACGCTCCACGTCGTCAACAGGCGTAACACAACCTATCGCAAATCCTTCAAGAAAGTGACTGGATCCAGTGCGTTCAGTATGAGGAAATGTTCCTAGTGAGACAACCTGATTCCTATAAAGCCTAGGCCTCTATGCCTGTTGCATTTTGAAGGTGAGGAGTATCAGGAGAAGCTGAAGCTGGATGATCAGAAGAGGGCGACTGAGGAGAAGTACAAGTACGAGAGGAGGCAGATCCGAGAACTTCAGGAAGACATTCAGGTACTTCTCCACCAAACGAACCATAACTGGGGCCCGGTGTTTTACCTGACAACATGGACCTGGCCAGGGACAAACTCCTCACACATTTATGAAACTGGAGTATAATCACCTTTTGTGTACTACATTTCAATTTTGTGTTACTTGACCTTTCTCTTTCTTTCTCTCTTTCTCTCTTTCTCTGCCTTTCCCATGTGCAATGTTCTAGATTTGTTCTAAGCCCTATCATTATCTCTCTCCTTTTGTGTTCATCACCTGGCTTACATTGGCTGCTTGTATTAATGACATTCCCTCGCGTCCAAGAACAATAGACGTTGAAAATAGACTTGTCTGACAACTCACTCTTAACTACCTGACAGTGCAATCAAATCTGTGCCTGTGTCGTCTGTGTGTGTATGTGTGTGCGTGCATGCGTGCGTATGTGCGTGCGTGTGTGTAACTGTGTGTGTGTGTGCTGATTCTATCGGTAGGGCATGAACAATACACTCCACAGCCTGCTTCAAGTGGAGGCCGCTCAGAACGAGAGGACTGAACGAGAGGTCACGTATCCTGTCCATTAACAAAGATCTGGTTTCCCTGCAAGAGAAGCTCGACAGGGTCACTAAACAGGTTTAATGCCACCACCCAACACCTACACTATTCCAGAACAATTCACATGATAACAAGTGTGTTCACACCATTATTCAATGACAGAAAACAAACCATGAAATACAAAACATTAAATATTGGGTAACACTTTACTGTAGCCCCCCCTTATGTGTGTAAGTCGCTCTGGATAAGAGCGTCTGCTAAATGAATAAAAATAAATAAAAAATTGATACAAGCCGAATGGAGTATACACTGCAGGTATGCCTATGTGAATTGCGAATAATGCAAAAGTATGTGGCAAAAGCCTCACAGGAGTAGACCATTAAGAAACCGATAGGCTCCTTGGCCAATGCATGACCAGGATAGGAAAGACACCAGATGCATTGCTGTTGAACCAGCTTTCATTATAGTAGGGTAAGGGTAGCCTATAAGGGCTTTTTTAAATCAAACTAAATAGAAAACAAGCAATTGTTACAGGAAAATAATTTAAATGTTTCTAAATACAAGTGTCACCGGATTATTTAATCTCTCCTTACATGATGGGCATATAGCCTACATGGAGGGGTTTTTACGCACACCCAAAATAATAACTGGAGCTGTGTAAAATGATGTAATAGCCTACATAGATAAAAAGGGGAGGTCCGCTCACTGTTTTGCTGCTGCCAAACTTCATCTTTTAATATTAAGCTTTGGTGATTAAGATTTATTTCAAAGCGCTCACACGCCATACCCTTAATCGAGTCTTGACTAGGCTTCTTGGCGAATGCATTGGATATGACAAAAAAACTGCCTTCATTGAGAGGAGGGGAGGCTTGGTTTTTAATCAAATGAAATATAATGGGAAGGTTTCTAAATATGAGGTTTACGGGCACAAATAGCACATATCTCTTATTGCATGTGCATAAGGGCATTGTGCGTCACCGCAGGATAGGCTGCGCTTCCGCTGTCAAAATCCATGCTATAACCAGCCTTGTGTATATTTTGGGATGTGAGCGTGTTTGTTTGATAGACCTGGGGCCTGTTGCACAAAACTAGGATAAGGGATTAAGCCAGGATATCTTGGTGATCCTGGCTCAATTGATCCGTAATCCGGTTGCACTAAAGATGGATAGGGGGCAGGAGGATATGTTATGGTATAAATTACCATGGAGATTTATTCTGTGGAGCTAGCCTGCTCCAGACCAGGCTAAATTCCAGGATCTATTTAATCTCATCCCTAATGTCAGTCAGCAGTCACCACAAATGGAAACCAATAGTTATTTCACTGCTCACTATACATTGTTATCACATATAACTAGACCCACTGTCATTATTTAAACGTTTGTGATCATTAATTTCAATGATTTTGGATAAAAAATGATTTTTAGATGATGTTGCTATCATTAGATAATTTACAGTTTCCCATATACTATAAGGCTATATATAAAATGATAGAATATTAGGGCCACAGAGGGGAAAAAAACACAAGTCATAATATTGTAACCAGTTGTTTTAAAGGAGGACAGTTGTTAAAATGACAGATGTGGGGCATTTCGTGAAATTGTACTTCAGTATGGTTTCATAAACAAAGACATGCTGATGTGCCAGAATATTAAGTATCACATTGTCATAAGTATCAAAACTGTAAAAACAATATGTAGCTTTTCTGCAGAAAGAACCAGCCTCATAAATTTATGACTTTATCTTCAGTGTGGCCCTAGTACTCTGTCATATAAACAAATACACATTCCATATGAATATAAAAACACAATGTGTAACATTATGTTCCTTTATTGAATAAGGACAAAACAAAGCAGGTAAACCATCAGCTCCTTTCGAAACTGAAGTCACAGTGACTCTACAAGATGGAAAGCACAGAATCCAAGCATATTATACAAAATGATACATACACATTCAAAGGTCTGTATATAACACACCCTGCATGTCTGCACACTAAAATAAATGCAGGACAAATCCATACACATCAACTGAACAGACAAATGAATGGATGCAGTAGCCTCCCTGCAGCCTTGTATTACACACAGTATACCGCACAAACATCATAAGAGGCCAAATTCGTAAAAAAACGAACCCAAAAAACCCAAATTCCTCTGCCACCGCAGGACATATTTAACCAAAATTGAAAGCACACATACTAACTAAAATAATTCAACACATATTGGTCCCTCAGCAGCCGACCACTGTCGTCATCAGGGAAGATTGCCGGATTGTCCCAGTCCATGGCTGGTGGCACTCTGGGGGCCCTCTCCTTCCTCAGGCAGGCCACATTGTGGAGGACAGCACAAGCCACAGTAATATCACATGCCCTAACAGGGCTGACCCTTAATTTGTGAAGGCAGTGAAAGCGTGCCTTCAGGAGGCCAAAGGTCATTTCAACTCTGGCCCTGGTCCTGGCATGGGCATGGTTGTAGGCCTGCTGTGCTTCCTGGGGGTCTGTGAAAGGTGTCAGGAGAAAAGGCTGGCAGCCATACCCCTGTCTCCCAGCAACACACCAGAGAATTCACCTGTCAACACAAAATCTCATCATTACTACCTCATAAACACAGTGATATTCTTGACACAGCCATGATGGTTATAAATAGGGGTTGTGTGGCTTACCTTGTGATAGGCACTGATAGATTTCAGAGGCCCGAAAGATTCTGGAGTCATGGACTGAGCCAGGCCATTTTGCCACAACATTGCTGATCACACAGTCAGCATTGCAGACCATCTGAAATCATAAGATGAGGAATATTACACCAATCAATGCACATCACTGGCAATGCAGAGTGTTCGTCAATGGACAATATCAAAAAGTTATGTTCACCTGAACATTAATGCTGTGAAAGGATTTCCTATTCACAAAATCGGCCTCATGGGCACCTGAGGGGGCTTTTATCCTTATGTGTGTGCAGTCCACTGCACCAATGACATTGGGGGAAACCTGTCACACAAAGTAATGAGTATCCTACTATGTGTTAACAGTTGTCCTGTAATTTGTAGATCCTCTTACCTGCAATCCTATAGAACTCCTCTTTGATGTCACAGAGTCTTCTGTGGCCAGGGAAGGAGATGAAGACATCTGCTAATGCTTTGATAGCCAGACACACACTCCTTATTGTGCGGCAAATTGTGGCCTTGTTCAGCTGTTCTGCATCCCCCACTGAGTACAGGAAGGCTCCACTAGCAAAAAAGCGCAAGGCCACACAAACCATTTGCTCCACACTCAGTGCATGGCTCCGTGCAGTGCGGTGCTTAATCCTGGGACCCAGTAGTCTGCATAGATACCTGATGCCATCTGCAGAAAACCTGTATCTTTCATATAGATGGTCATCAGGGAAGGCCAGTGGGTCCAACCGGTCCCTGAAGACCCTTTCTCGCCTGAAGGCTCTCCTCAGCACAAGTGCTTCTTCATCCACCACATCTCGCACGAATGGGCATGCCATTGTCAGAGCAGAAAGGAACACACAATTTTGGGCCTTCATATAGGCTAGTGGCCACACCTGGTGCTGGGGGGGTGGGCAAAAGAGGGCGATGCCTTATAACGATGACTTGGTTGTACTGATTGCTGGGAAAATAAAAAAAACCTTAGAAAGATGCCACCGTCCTGTGTGCTCACAATAAGAGCTCATATGTCATGGCTCACTTGACTTTACGAGAATATACCTAATTTTTATTTTGAGCTGTGTCATCTTCTTGGAGCTGGGGGAGGAAAGAAAAATAATGATTAATACATTTGTGTTACAGTTAGCATACAGTGTACATTGAAGGCATATCTCACCTCCCTCTCAAGTTTTTTTATTTCAAGGTCCAGTTTCCTAATTGTCCTCTTTTTTATTTCGGACTCCAGTGCAAGATTTTCCATCTTTTTTCTTCTTGTACTGAATGTCTATGTCTGCCAGTTCTATTTGGCGCCGGAGGTGGTTGCCATACAACTTTCTGATAGCTTGTGAGCTCTGTGAACACAATACAATTAGCGCAGCTGGAATTTGGCAGGATGTGGTGTCCTTTTATTAATACGCACTATGTTGCCAGGCTGGTTTTCCCACTGTATAGCATCTGGGTCCTGTAAAAGAAATTAGATTTTTTTGATTTTGATGAGGACTCCTCACCATTGTAGAGTAAATAGTACTTTCACAGTCTTAACATGATACCTCATGCCTTCTGGAATCCAGAGAGATGGTCTCCTCCTCATCATCGTCTCCATCATGTGCTGTTGCTGCTGCACTGGGGCCTTCACCCTATCACATTTAATCGGATTCATATTGAAGCTAGTAGACAAGACATGCCAGGCCTACAGTATGCCTTTGATGGAGTACTCACTGGATCAGCATCGTCTGGTGCTTGTGCTGGTGGCTCTAACAGGAACACAGTGCTGCCAGACACTGCAAGGCAATAGGTAAACCAAAGTCAGACAGTCCAAATTGATTCAATATGAATGTGGTTGTATCCCATGTAGAGATGGAAGGACATACCTTGAATGAAGCGGGTGGCATCTTGGGAGGAACCTATGCTCGTCTCTTTCCCCCAGGGATCCCCTCTAAGACGGGCCTGCCTTTATTTAGCTCCAAGGCCATGTCCTCTGCTGGGGTAAGGTCAGCCTTTGGTGACCCACCACCCGTGCCTTGTCTGTGGGTATTCTTTTTCACTGCTAAAACAGTACAGACAATGTGTGAGCAGGCACCTTCTGGGTACAATATATGCTTGTGCTTTGTTAAATATTAGTCAGGGACCATACCATTCTGCAGAATGTTCTTGTATTTGATTTTGACCTGCTGCCATGTCCGTTTTGGCCCGTTCATGTTTAATCTACACACACACACACACACACACACACACACACACACACATTTAATGGAGTCACACTGCAAAAAATTACTTGGTATTTTTGTCTTGTTTTCAGTAAAAATATCAAAAAATTTATCATAGCTTTATACAGTGTGATGGAGTTACTTTACACAATTTCACTCATATCTGCTGTGCATTTCAATTAAAAATTTAACCGTTTCATAATTACAGTACAACTGCATTTTTGGAGATGTGAATTAAATATTTGAATTGTAATTGTGATGTTTCAGCGGAGCGGTGAGTGTGTAATTGTGCACTACTTACGCATTCAGGCGGTCTGCAATACTTTGCCACGCTTTTTCTCTTTGCTTTATCACTGTGGCGGTGTTGCCTTTCTTCTTAATTATATATTTTACCTCCTCGTATGCCTCCATGAGGATTTGTGCTTCCGACGGGGAAAAGTACGCGGCTCTAGTTGCCATGGTAAATCAGTTAATCTGTGATCTGTGGCGGGGTCTATTTGAGTGAGCCGTGAGCGCGCACCTATCCAGGATTGGTTTCACCTGGCTTAATGAATCCGTGTCTGCTCATCCTGGCTTGGTCTTTGTGCAACCAATTAAGCCTGGACGCACATGTTTTGGCTTCATTGAGCTCAGCTGAGTCATTTATCCCGGATGTCTTAATTCTACTTTTGTGCAACAGGCCCCTGATGAAGATCCGTTCCGGATCTAAACGTTGTCAATAAAGCGGGGAATTGGGAGCTTCAACAGTGTGCGCGCCTTCTTGTTTTTTACTAGTATTCTTTATTAGCCCAGCACCTATGTTTTTAAGGATGTGCTTATGACCACAAACTTTTCTATAACCAACCCCGTTACCGCTAAGACCAGCTTTTGGTTGGCCTTAAATATCCCCACCAGGAATACTGAAATTAGCAGTTGGGCGCACGTTTTTAAGGACACACCTCTGATATTGCCACCCCTCCCACCTCAGCGGAAGTTAGCTCATATAAGACAGGTCAGTTACCAATCCTGTTGCTAGGGTTTGAAAATACACTGAACAAAACTATAAACGCAGCATGTAAAGTGTTGGTCTTAAGCTGAAATAAAAGATCCCTGACATTTTCCATACACTGCAGTTATTCTGCAATTACTGCGTCGAAAAAACCACAGTCGACTGCAGTTACTGCACTTTTACTGCAGTTTCAAAACTGCAATATTTTTTTGTAAGGGAATAAAATGCCACTCGTTTTATTAGCCTGAAATCCAGACCTGTTTTATGCTGACATTCCACTCCTTGTACTCAGTGACATTCTGCAAAACATTGCAGAATTTCAAGGAGTGGCAAGGAGTGGAATGATTGGAGTGAGCGTGCAATTGGCATGCTGACTGCAGTAATGTCCACCAGAGCTGTTTCCAGATAATTGAATGTTAATTTCTCTACCATAAGCCACCTCCAAAGTCATTTTAGAGAATTTGGCAGTATGTCCAACCGGCCTCACAACCGCAGACCACGTGTAACCACGCCAGCCCAGGACCTCCACATCCAGCTTCTTCACCTGTGGGATCGTCTGAGACCAGCCACCCGGACAGTTGATGAAACTGTGGGTTTGCACAACCAAAGCATTTCTGCACAGACTGTCAGAAACCGTCTCAGGGAAGCTCATCTGCGTGCTCGTCGTCCTCACCAGGGTCTTGACCTGACTGCAGTTCGGCATCGTAACCGACTTCAGTGGGCAAATTATCACCTTCGATGGCCACTGGCATGCTGGAGAAGTGTGCTCTTCATGGATGAATCCTGGGTTTCAACTGTACCGGGCAGATTGCAGACAGTGTGTATGGCTTTGTGTGGGCGAGAGGTTTGCTGATGTCAACATTGTGAACAGAGTGCCCCATGGTGGTAGTGGGGTTATGGTATGGGCAGGCATAAGCTACGGACAACAAACACAATTGCATTTTATCGATGGCAATTTTAATGCACAGAGATACCATGACAAGATTCTGCCATCATCCGCTGCCATCACCTCATGTTTCAGCATGATAATGCAAGGCCCCATGTCGCAAGGATCTGTACACAATTCCTGGAATTCCTGGAAGCTGAAAATGTCCCAGTTCTTCCATGGCCTGCATACTCACCAGATATGTCACCCATTGAGCAAGTTTGGGATGCTCTGGATCGACGTGTACGACAGTGTGTTCCTATTCCCGCCAATATCCAGCAAAAACATCCCCACAGCATGATGCTGCTGCCACCACCATGCTTTACCATAGGGATGGTGGCAGGTTTCCTCCAGACGTGATGCTTGGCATTCAGGCCAAAGAGTTCAAACTTGGTTTCATCAGACCAGAGAACATTGTTTCTCATGGTCTGAGAGCCCTTTAGGCGCCTTTTGGCAAACTCCAAGTGGGCTGTCATGTGCCTTTTACTGAGGAGTGGCTTCTGTCTGGACACTGTACCATAAAGGCCTGATTGGTCGAGTGCTGCAGAGATGGTTGTCCTTCTGAAATGTTCTCCCATCTCCACAGAGGAACTCTGGAGCTCTGTCAGAGTGACCATCGGGTTCTTGGTCACCTTCCTGACCAAGGCCCTTCTCCCCCGATTGCTCAGTTTGGCCGGGCGGCCAGCTCTAGGAAGAGTCTTGGTGGTTCCAAACTTCTTCCATTTAAGAATGATGGAGGCCACTGTGTTCTTGGGGACCTTCAATACTGCAGAAATGTTTTAGTACCCTTCTCCAGATCTGTGCCTCGACACAATCCTGTCTCGGAGCTCTACGGACAATTCCTTCAACCACATGGCTTGGTTTTTGCTCTGACATGCACTGACATGGACCTTTATATAGACAGGTGTGTGCCTTTCCAAATCATGTCCAATCAATTGAATTCACCACAGGTGGACTCCAATCAAGTTGTAGAAACATCTCAAGGATGATCAATGGAAACAGGATGCACCTGAGCTCAATTTTGAGTCTCATAGCAAAAGGTCTAATACATTTGATACATTTGCAAACATTTCTAAAAACCTGTTTTCGCTTTGTCATTATGAGGTATTGTGTGTAGATTGATGAGGATTTGTATTTATTTAATCAATTTTAGAATAAGGCTGTAACGTAACAAAATGTGGAAAAAGTAAAGGGGTCTGAATAATGCAGCGTATTTAACACAGTCAATCTAGCTCAGGGGTCTAATATTGAGTTGCACACCCCCTTTTTCCCTCAGAACAGCCTCAATTCGTCAGGGCATGGACTCTACAAGGTTTCGAAAGCATTCCAGAGGGATGCTGGCCCATGTTGACTCCAATGCTTCCCACAGTTGTGTTAAGTTGGTGGACCATTCTTGATACACAAGGGCAAGTGTTGCACGTGAAAATCCCAGCAGCATTGCAGTTCTTGACACAAACCGGTGCGCCTGGCACCTACTACCATACCCTGTTCAAAGGCACTTAAATCTTCTGTCTTGCCCATTCACCCTCTGAATGGCACACATACACAATCCATGTCTCAATTATATCAAGGCATGAAAATCCTTATTTAACCTGTCTCCTCCCCTTCATCTACACTGATTGAAGTGGATTTAACAAGTGACATCAATAAGGGATCATAGCTTTCACCTAGATTCACCTGGTCAGTCTATGTCATGGACATAGAGCAGGTATTCCCGTGTATCTCAGTTGGTAGAGCATGGCGCTTGCAACACCAGGGTTGTGGGTTCGATTCCCACGGGGGGCCTGTATGAGTAAAACATAAAAAATTGTATGTATGCACTCACTAACTGTAAGTTGATCTGGATAAGAGCGTCTGCTAAATGACTAAAATGTAAAATGTGATCTTAATGTTTTGTATACTCGGTGGCCATTTTTAGGGGCAGACGGGTAAAAAAACAAAAGATGTTCCTAACTGTGAGTCTATCTCAAAGCTACACTCCTTTTCTCCTTGACACATTTGACAACCCCAAAGCCTTGTTTTTAGGTTTTTCCTGTTTAGCTGTCTTTTGTGGCCTTTTTTTTTGTATGTCTGTTGTTTTTTGACTGCTACACCGGAATTGCCCAGTATGGGACAATAAAGATTTTCTGAATCTCAAAGTTTCCAATAATGTCTACTGATTCATTTATGTCCATATTTTATACAAACAAATGTCGTTTTCTTATTTATTTTTTATTTATTTGTGTCATTTTACTGTAGGTCAGCAGCAGCACCAGGGCATCGTCAGTGCAGTCTCCCCCCTTTAAGATTCTGTAGCTGATGGGTGAGTTGAAGGAGTCAGGCGCAGGAGTGTAAATCACAGAATAACAGGATTTATTCCGGAAAACAGAATTACGCAGGAATGCGTCAAAACAATCCAGTGCGCAAAACAGGCACACTGGAACCAACAAGGCACACGGGAAAATACAAGGAGCTCCACCGAGCTTCACTCTCCTCACAAGAAACAATCACACTCAAAGACAAGGGGGCAGAGGGAACACTTATACAGGTACTGATGAGGGAATATGAACCAGGTGTGTGTAATGAACAATACAAAACCAATGGAATGATGAGATGAGGAGCGGCAGTGGCTAGAAGGCCGGTGATGACGAACGCCGAAGCCTGCCCGAACAAGGAGAGGTGGCAGCTTCGGATTGAGTCATGACAAGCTGGGCCTGGGGCTGTCCGTGACATCCCCTCCGCTCACCACCTCTCCACGGGACTCCCGTCCACCCAGCTCCGCTAGCAGCTATATCAGCAGCCGCAGCAAGCGCAAGAGCCCATAGAGAAACCCCACCATAGGGCAGCATCACTTATAGCACCCCCCTTTGTTTTTACAGCTTGTTATTTTGTTGTTATGTGTACATTCTGTACATTGACATACATGGCTTTTTTTTTCTTTTCTTTTTTACAGTAGTTACATAGCAAGAATAAAGTAGATTGATATTTTCATATACGTTACATCTAGATAGGTAGTACTTATACATTATACATTGTGTTTTCAATCATAACTATTATAGAACATGAGCTTTTAAACCCACCCCTCAGCTACTCTCAGTCCATCCCACCTATCTCCGTAAACCGCCCTATTATGATTTCCATGTGCCATATTGTATATTTTTCAACTTTGCTGTGATGTTTCACATAAATTCTGAACCTGTCTAATCACATAGTATCTACAGATTGTAAATTAAAGATACATATTTTTACTAAAAGTATTGTTATATTGTTGATTGATTGACTATGGTTTTCCAAATATCCCAACAGCACTATGTGTAGGGTTAATGTTAGATACACGTTGTGATTTTTCAGCCATTCCTGAACCTGTGACCAGAAACAAGCTACATAGGGGCAATACCAAAATAAGTGATCTAGTGATTCTGTCCCTTTGTAGCAAAATCTGCAGAGCTGAGATGGTTGTATGCCCCATATAAATAAAAATTTTTATTGAAAAACTATGTTTTTGAATCAAGCGTTGTTTTGCATATAAAATGGTTCCATTTTCAATTAACTAAAAGTGAGAGGTTGTAATCTGGATAAAGGGAAAAATGCAATTTTTGAACAAGGAGTGAGCCTTTCTTAATAATCTACTGAAAAACCAGTTCGGGTTTAAGTATAACTTTTGTATGACTGATGCTTTTAGTGAGAGGTTTAATGCTTTCCAATACGTAATATGGTACACATATCATAGTTCGGTTGTAATCCAGAGAGGTTAGAATCATTATTTAGATCCTGTATGAGGCTGTGCACGGATCCAGATTGCGGATTTAAGAGGACATTTGTGTCATCAGCGTACAATGACACCTTTGTTTTTAAGCCCTGGATTTCTAGCCCCTCTATATTATTGTTGGATCTGGTTTTAATAGCTAACATTTCGATGGCCATAATAAATAGATATGCCGACAGCAGACAACCTTGTTTTACTCCTATTGACAGTTTAAAACTTTCTGAGAAGTAGCCATTAGTTATTATTTTACACCTAGAGTTACTATACATAACTTTAACCCATTGTATAAGAGATTCTCCTAAATTAAAATAGTCCAGGCATTTATATATAAATTGTAGTCGTACTTTATCAGAAGCCTTTTCAAAATCTGCTATGAATACCGGACCTGGTTTCCTAGATTTTTCAGTGTTCTATTGTTTCAAGTACTTGTCTAATATTATATCCAATGTATCTTCCATGTAAACAATCTGTCTTATCAGGATAAATAATATTTCCGACAGCATTTTGCTAGGATTTTTGCATCACAACACTGAAGGGCTAATGTTACTGTATTACCGTTAAGAGTTAGAATGTGTGTCACTGTTCAATGCACTGAACAATGGTTTGGTGTGTTGATTGATTTGCATGTTATTTTTGATTGAACTGGAACCACTTGCAGTGATATATAAGATGATTATGGACTACAGGAAGAAAAAGAGGACTGAGCACGCCTCCATTCTCATCGACGGGGCTGTAGTGGAACAGGTTGAGAGCTTCAAGTTCCTTGGTGTCCACATCATCAACAAACTATCATGGTCCAAAAACACCAAGACAGTCGTGAAGACGGCACGACAATGCCTATTCCCCCTCAAGAGACTGAAAAGATTTGGCATGGGTCATCAGATCCTCAAAAAGTTATACAGCTGCACCATCGAGAGCCTCCTTGACTGGTTGCATCACCGCCTGGTATTGCGACTGCTCGGCCTCCGACCGCAAGGCACTACAGAGGGTAGTGCGTACGGCCCAGTACATCACTGGGGCCAAGCTTCCTCCCATCCAGGACCTCTATACCAGGTAGTGTCAGAGGAAGGCCCTAAAAATTGTCAAAGACTCCAGCCAAATTGTCAAAGACTCATAGACTGTTCTCTCTGCTACCGCACGGCAAACGGTACCGGAGCGCCAAGTCTAGGTCCAAAAGGCTTCTTAACAGCTTCTACCCCCAAGCCATAAGACTCCTGAACAGCTAATCATGGCTACGCAGACTATTTGTCAGATAACCTTTATATAATTTTATTGTAAATGTGCATCAAATTGTTCTGTATTTCTTGGCAACTCCTGGCAGTGTGTTTCTGGATACATCCCAATATTAAATTATTGTCTATGGCTGCTTGTCAGAATGATCAATTAGTTGATACATAAACTTATTTTGTTTAAAACATACTGGTTGAGGTCTTGATATAAAATGGTGTGTCTAGGGCCTCCCGAGTGGCGCAGCGGTCTAAGGCACTGCATCCCAGTGTTAGAGGCGTCACTACAGACCCGGGTTCGACCTGTATCACAACCGGCCGTGATCGGGAGTCCCATAGGGCGGAGCACAATTGGCCCAGCGTCGTCCAGGTTAGGGGAGGGTTTGGCCGGGGGGGCTTTACATGACTCATAGCAACTCCTTGTGGTGGGCCGGGCGCCTGCAGGCTGACCGGTCGTCAGTTGGACGGTGTTTCCTCCGACACATTGGTGCAGCTGGCTTCCGGGTTGAGCAGGCGGGTGTTAAGAAGCACGGTTTGGTGGGTCATGTTTCAGAGGACGCATGACTCAACCTTCGCCTCCCGAGCCCGTTGGGGAGTTGCAGTGATGAGACAAAAGGGGGTTTAAAAAAAATGGTGTGTCTGATATTTGAAACAACTTCCTCATAGTTTTTCAAATGGGTTCAAGAAGAGGCTGCCCGACCTTTTGGCTGAAATCAATTGTGCCACAAATGATTTCTTTGAAAACCTGGGCATTGTTCAAAAGGCAACTCCCTCCCACAAAGAAAAGAGGGGACCACTTCCTCGTGCCGAACAAAGATTGTCAGACGGACTCGCTGAACTGAATCTTGTCACACCAGAGCTCAGTCTGTTCTGTCATCTGAAACAACATAATGCTGTTCCTATTATTTTGTGGTGGATGTTTTGCATTGTCTGCAGGGCAAACCTTTGGTAAGTTATCCATTTAATATTTGTTTAGTGTTTATGATCAAAATAAAGGTGTGTGAGACCTTTAGTCCAGAGGACAATGATTGCTAAAGCATGACCAAACCCAGACATCAGTGAAGACATGGAATAGTCAGTGTGTCTTCCAGTCATAAGTAGTGAGCATTATGAGTAAGTCAAAATTATTTATTATGGGTGGAAAAGAATAGAACAATGCAATAGAACAAATCAGATAATTGAATCTGGGTAATTTTGTTTGTGATATTTAAAATAATAGAAAAAGTAGAAAAGTGTGATGACTACTGTGGAAACAACTTTTTTATTGCTGGTCGTGATCATACAGTAGATATGAAATACTAGACTGGGTACCAGTCTATTTGGGCTAACATTCCAATCCTTGTAATTTTGTAATGTTTTCCATAATGATGCTGAGTACAAGGAGTGGAATGTTAGCATAAAGCAAGTCTGGATTTCAGGCGAATGAGATACAACTTAATGTCAATATGTTTCCCATCAGCTCCAACACCTTCAATGGGACAAATGAACAGCACAACACAGGTGACAACAACTCCTGCTCCTACTACCCCATACGTGGACCCACCTTTTGATACTGAAGCACCGACAAGTGGTGGGTATATAAGCATAAAGTACATACTTTATACTTTAATAATTGTATTTATATACTGAATGAATCTAATACTCTTGCCCTAATAGGTGTTGCAATTCTTCGAACAGCTGTCACTTCTTATCAGGAGCTAAATGAGACTATAGTTGATTCTGTCTTGAGTCAGGTAACGTTTCCTTATGCAATCATGTTGGTCTTCTTGTTTTCTTAATTCAACCCTAACAGTCATGCATCTATACTGAACAAAAATATAAACGCAACATGCAACAATTTCAGTTCATATCAGTTACAGTTCATATGAGGAAATCAGTCAGTTGAAATAAATTCATTAGGCCCTGATCTACGGATTTCAGATGACTGGGAAAACAGATATGCATTTGTTGGTCACAGATACATTAACAAATGAGCCTCACAATGGGCCTCAGGATCTCGTCATGGTATTTCTGTGCATTCAAATTGCCATAGATAAAATGCAATTGTGTTCGTTGTCTGTAGCTTACGCCTGCCCATACCATAACCCCACTGCTACCATGAGGCACTCTGTTCACAACGTTGTCATCAGCAAACTGCTCGCCCACACGACGCCATACACGGTTCTGAGGCCGGTTGGACATACTGCCAAATTCTCTAAAACGGCGTTGGAGGTGGCTTATGGTAGAGAAATTAACATTACATTCTCTGGCAACAGCTCTGGTGGGCATTCCTGCAATCAGCATGCCAATTGCACGCGCTCCCTCAAAACCTGAGACATCTGTGGCATTGTGTTGTGTGACAAAACTGCACATTTTAGAGTGGCCTTTTATTGTCCCCAGCACAAGGTGCACCTTTGTAATGATCATGCTGTTTAATCAGCTTCTTAATATGCCACACCTGTCAGGTGGATGGATTATCTTGGCAAAGGAGAAATGCTCACTAACAGGGATGTAAACAAATTTGTGCACAAAATTTGAGATAAATTAGCTTTTTGTGCGTATGGAAAATTTCAGGGATCTTTTATTTACATTTGACATTTTAGTCATTTAGCAGACGCTCTTATCCAGAGTGACTTACAGTTAGTGAGTGCATACTTCATTTTTTTTTTTTATACTGGCCCCCCATGGGAATCGAACCCACAACCGTGGCGTTGCAAACGCCATGCTCTACCAACTGAGCTACATCCCTGCCAACCATTCCCTCCCCTACCCTGGGCCAATTGTGCGCCGCCCCATGCGTCTCCCGGTCGCGGCCGGCTACGACAGAGCCTGGATTCGAACCAGGATCTCTAGTGGCACAGCTAGCACTGCAATGCAGTGCCTTAGACCACTGCGCCACTCGGAAAAATGTAAAGTATTGGTCCTCATGAAGCATGGGACCAATACTTTACAGGTTCCGTTTATATTTCTCTTCAGTGTATATCCCTGGTAGCAATGTACAGTATGTATATGGTTTATATTTAGTTCCACTGAATATGACTTATTTATTATAATAATATTATTTCTGTTGGAATAAGATATGGATCAGATGAGTTTAACATTAGGTAATATATTCTCTCTTCTAGCTCTATGACATCATTTTTGCGCAGCAACCTGATCTGGACTTTCATCTGACTGTGAAAACTTTCCAGAAGGTTTGATGGATTGTGATTCAATGCATAACAGGTTTACGTTTTTATGGTACATCATGTGATGCACCTGCAGTATGCAGATGTGATCTATTATACTACTGACTGTACTTTCAATGATTTTATTCTGTTTCATAACAGTCATTTTTATTAAAGTGATGCTACAGAGGTTTGTATAATTTCAGCCAGTAGTTTTTGAAAGTAGCGTTCACGAGCCAAAACAGGTCCCCGAAAATTGTGCACAGTTGTGTACAACTTAATCAATTTCGTATGATATGTTACGTCCTGCAAAAATTATAAAATCTAAAAATCTAATTCGTCCAATATTTGTAAGCGCTTAAGATCCCGTTCAATCTCTTTAATGTAAGTAATATATTTTATTACATATATATATGATATAATTGACTTATATTGACTTGCTGAACATTGCACTTATGATCTGGAGGAGGACTTGTAAATCAAGAGTTACATCACAACTCTACCCACTTTCCTTCCAGTGGAGTGTTTTGAGCCCCACCTGTTTAGCAAAATATATATATATATATATATATATATATATATATATTGGCCTGTTTTGCATGTTATTTTGGCATGAATTCGTGTTACATATCAGTTTGCAAACAATGTAAAAAAATAAATATATATATCCTTGACTTAATAAAGCCGCATACAAACATGGTCTATTTCTTGAGTAAGGCAGCTCCAAAATGCAGGTGTTTCAGCCTAGCTCAGTGCTTTCTGAAAGCACAGAGCATAGGCGTTGGTAATCTTTTCTATAGTTGCGCAGTGATTGGCTCAGTTTTCTGTTACTTATGGGGACACCACGTCACATTTGACATTACACAACAAGTCGGAAATCGTAAATTCAACAATGAGTGATTTAGAAAGAATCAGTGGCTAACTGCAAGCGTTGCAAAGCAATCACTATTTTGCTTCCCCTGCCTGCTATTTGGTGGAGAGGGTGTGTGGTCCAAGTCTGGGTTTAAGGATTTAAAACATCTGTCTGAAAGGGTCTCTTTTCCAAGCTTAAAAGGATAAACATTCACACGCAATACCATGGGCCAGTAAAGGTTGAATACATTCGCCATGCTGTCAATCCAGCAGGACTTCTGCAGAGTTCAAAACAACTAGGAACTCAGACCTGGGAAATCTCTGACTTCCGACTTCAGTGCGTTCAAGACAACTGGGAACTTGGAAAAAAAACAAGCTCCGACTGGGAAAATACGTTTTGAACGGTCATCCAACTCGGAATTCCAAGTCAGGAACTCGGGCCTCTTTCTAGAGCTCCGACTTTCCGACCTGAAGATCACTGACGTCATGATTCAACCTAGTTTTTTTATGAGTTCCCAGTTGTCTTGAAAGGACCATAAATCCAGAAAATGCCAGACATTGATGACAAAGTTTGATGACAAAGTTTGCCAACAAGAAGGACTGCCGCACCACCTGTATGTTGTGTAGTAAGCTGTTAGTAGCCCATGTGTCTCCCCCTCAGAATTTAGCCTAGTGCTCTGACTTGGTGGTGCACATGTAGCCAATAGCCTGTTTTAGAGAAAAGTCATCATCGAATATTGTAAGAGCTTTCAATGTCTGCTTATATGTCCCCGTTATTTATCCTACGGTTCTGACTTGGTATACAGGGAGAATACTGTAAGAGCGGCCCATGTTCTGAATTCTGTTGCTGTCCATTTCAAAAGTGCTGAACAAATAGGCATATTGACTGCGTCCGTCTTGGCTCGCTCATTAATGTCTTACTCACAATTATGGCTTGCCTCTTATCCGCTCATCCGCTCATCGTTCCCTTGTGCCATAGTTTGTACATCTCAATTGTTATATTGCTTATATAGGTCTATCTCATTAGTATCTTATAATTTTAGGCAATGTTGGAATTATACATTTAATTGTTTTGCTTACTTTGTGTATTATAATTAGCTCATGTACTATATAATTGTGTTGGGTCTGTAACCATGTTTGCCAGTGACAGCTTCGCATTCAAATATTTTTTTCAACAAAAAGTTCAGGAATAGACCCATGTGATTCCAGTTGATATTGCGAGGGTTGGTTTGTTGTGCGTCGGTTAATTGTCTATAAAAGTGGATCCTCATGATTGTATTTTCCTTTTTAGACCACATAGGCCTAATAAAATACTTCAAATGGTAAGCTAACCCCGTCTCTCTCTCTCTCTCTCTCTCTCTCTCTCTCTCTCTCTCTCTCTCTCTCTCTCTCTCTCTCTCTCTCTCTCTCTCTCTCTCTCTCTCTCTCTCTCTCTCTCTCTCTCTCTCTCTCTCTCTCTCTCTCTGTGGTGACTTAAAGAAGAGTAAAGTTAAGGCAACATCTTGCTGAATTTATCTGAACTAACATCTACCTGAATTTCTGAAGGAAGGCCTACCTTGTCAGCTTGTTTCCTTGCGCCTGCTTATACTTAGAGCTAAGTGTCAAAACTCATGTCGGCATTCGTTATTATTGAAGGAGAGTGCGGTTCTTATCGAGTTACACAAATCCACAAGGAATCAGTAGAAACCATATTTATTTACAGTTTTTCTCAATTGCTAAAACACTAAAACCCATTGGCTGAACAACGTTCTCAGTTGTCTGGACTCATTTAGCTAATTATGCAGTCTGTTGTCAATACCTTAAACCATTTCACATGGTAAAACAAAATTTGCAGATCTCACTTGGACTTTTCAGCAAAACTCTAAACACATTCTCATTCTCAAAACACATTCTGCACTCTAATGCACATGTCATCCATACTGGTAAACACAAGTGGCAACAATCAAATACAAATAGAGAACACAACCACTCAAAATTGATTTAACCTGTTTCAAATGATGCGACACAACCAATATAAACCAGTTCAGAGAGCAAACAGGTTGTTGAAGGTGGGAAGGAGAAAGTCTGAGAATGAATAGAAGAAACAATGTGAGAGGACGAGGACGAGTGCGTATGCGAGGCGGGCGACGAAGAGGAGGAGGAGGGCAAGAAAGAGGAAGAGGAGGACGAAGAGGAAGACAAAGATTGGAAATATCTGATGAAATTCGAGCAACAGTCATAGACCATGTTCTTGTCCATGGACTGACAATGAGGGAAGCAGGACTTAGAGTGCAACCCAATTTGAGCCGATTTTCTGTGTCTACCATAGTAAGGACATTCAGAGAAGAGAACAGGTACAGTATACTACTGCATTTTTGTAATTGCAAATTTACTGTACTACACTATATGCAGCTGTTTCAATAGACATTTGTAAAGTTAATCACTGTATGTGTTGTACTGCATGAATATGTTTTGTAACTGCACAACTACTTTTTGTAGAATTGCAAGGCTGCCACATGCAGGTGGAAGGACAGCTATATTCACTTGGGAGCAAGAGGCCGTTATAGTTGGCATGGTCCTTCAAGATAATGCAATACGACTCAGAGAAATCCAGGAATGAGTGATACAAGGCAACACACACTTCCAGGGAATCGACAGTGTGAGCATTTCCACAATTGACCATGTCCTCCATCGTAACAGGATACGAATGAAACAAGTATATAGAGTACCTTTTGAACACAACTCACCAGGGGTGAAAGAACTGCGAGCTCAGTATGTGCAAGTAGTTGTACATTCAGAAACATTTACTGTAATCCAGATTGTCTACAGTACTAACACATACTATGTGAATGACATTACTCTTCAGTACATACAATGTATGTGAATCAGAAGTGCATACAGTAGGCCTAATTGTACTCTACAGCAGGGGCGGTGTGTTCATTAGGGCGATATGGGCGACGCACTGCCAAACGGGAAAAGGAAGGGATTTTTTTTCTAATCAATTATATCACGGCAACAGTAGTTATCAGTGTTCTAATCTAGACGTCTGATCTGCCACTAAATGTCCAATCAGGCTAAAGTCGTGCTTCAAATGGCCCCGCCCCTTTTGGGGCGATTTCAGTCAGGTTGAAAATCGCCCCAGAAGTCTCTCATAGACTCTCATGTAAAATCTTTTTTTTCAAATATCAGAGCTTTCAATACAATCTCTATGGGTTCGGGGAGGGCTTGCACTTACGCTTTCGTCATACGTAACATAACCATGAACGTAACTAAGAAAAGAGCGGGTAGCAGCGTCAATCAATTCACGTACTACTGTCAAGATGGCTAGCGTTCAGTGCAACTCGATTGTCTCTTTGAAAGAAGTTCCTTTTTGTCGGCAAACAAATCAAGATAAATTGGCAACGAAACAATTAGGACCTCCCAGACCAAATTTAATAATTCAACAGGTTTCTACTAAAGGGGGAAAGTCCTACACCCGAGGATTTTCCAAAAATTGGTACGAACGAAAAACCTGGCTAGCAGGCTGCGATGTAGCTAATGCAGTCTTCTGCTACCCCTGCTTACTCTTTCACCCTGAAGGCGGGACGGCAGACAGCACCGCTTGGACAGCGACTGGTGTAACGGACATGCACCATCTTTCAGAAAAGATTAAGAAACATGAGCTGTCAAAGACCCACATGGATAGCTGTTTGAGATTGTCTGCTTTGGGGAGAGTGAACATTGCCACTCAACTGGATGAGGGATACAGGCTAGCTGTCCGCCGCCACAACGATGAAGTTAGCAAGAACCGCCACATCCTCAGCCGGCTAATCCAGTGTGTGAAGTTTTGCGGAGTGTTTGAGTTAGCTTTGCGAGGCAAAGATGAAACTGAGGCACAATTAGATGAGGTGTTTTATGGAAATGCATATTGTTTATGCAGTGTTGAGGAATGTGAAAGAACACCCTTGATTATTTTTACTGTGATAACTTATTTTGCTTTTGTAAGCCAACACTTTTGAGATCAGTCAATAAATGCTTCTGGTATTGACTTATATGCTGCCCATGTCTTCATGTTGTTGCTGGACATATCTTTTTAAAAATGTGTGTAGGTCACCTAAATCATCAGAAAAATTGCCCCCCCTGAGAATTTTTTCAGGAGCCGCCACTGCTCTACAGTATAGCACTGTCTCTGTACGACTTACAAAATCCTACATACAGTATATTGTATTTCTACACAGACAATATTTGACTTGGAATCCTTGGACAGACCCCATGAGTTCATCTTTGTCGATGAAGCAGGCTTCAATCTAACAAAGAGGAGAAGGAGAGGCCGAAACATGATTGGACAGCGGGCCAATGTTGAAGTCCCTGGTCAACGAGGTGGCAATGTCACAATCTGTGCTGCTATCAGCAACCATGGTGTTCTACATCACCATGTTACACTCGGGCCATATAACACCCAGCACCTTCTAAGATTTATTGCCAATCTAAGATATATTGTATTTGAGCAGCAGGTTCAAGAGCAGCAGGATCAAGAGCTAAATGAGAATCCCATTCCCACCTCTGTGATAGTGTGGGACAATGTCAGTTTCCACCGAGCTGCTCAGGTAAGGGAATGGTTTAACATCAATGAGCAGTTTATGAACTTGTACCTCCCTCCATACTCGCCTTTCCTGAATCCGATTGAGGAGTTTTTCTCCTCTTGGAGATGGAAAGTGATTGATAGACAACCCTACACCAGAGTAAATCTGCTGCAAGCCATGGATTTAGCCTGTGGTGATATAGGTGAGGAATCATGTCAGGGCTGGATACGGCACACAAGAGGCTTCTTCCCCCGTTGCCTCAGGAGGGACAATATTGCTTGTGATGTCGACGAAGTGCTCTGGCCTGACCCAGCCCAAAGACAAGAAGAAGCACATTGATCACATGTTTACTCCTTTGATTTTTGTCCCTTTTAGTATTGTATACTGTAGTACAGTGCATTGTAGGGTGTATACTGTACAATGGACAAATTGTATGGCCCTGAACATTGTGCTTTCCATTTGTTAACAGTACTGACTGCTCAATAGATTTTGACAGGTTGCAGGTTCATATCAACAAAGAACAAGAATTACAGTATCGCAGAAACAAAGGACAAGTTTGTGAGATGCAGGGTACAGTACTGTAAAAATAGGGGTACAAGGAGGAGGAAGAACAAAAAACAAAATTGCAAAGAGCAAAGCAGAGTAGTAATTTCTGATCAATTTTGATACTACTATGATAGAACATGTTTTCGTTCATCAAAAGACAATGACGGAAAAATATGACATTTGTTTTGAGATTAAAAATGTACTTCTCCCTTTGAACAATGTGTTTTCTATTTTTCGGTGTATTGTTTACTGACTGCTTGAGAGTGTATATCATTTTGATCACTTTGTTTATGATTTGAGAGCAGTGATTGATTTTGAACACAGGTAAAACTGTTTTGAGGCAAATGTTTCATTTTGCGAGAGGAGTCAGAGGTTTTGTAAATAGTGCTTGAAGATGAGGTTTTGTGTTTAATGTTTTCAAGAAATGGAGCAAGGTTTCAGAAATTGTGTTTTAGCAATTGAGAAAAACTGTAAGCAAGTCAGCCATATATATCAGCTATGGTTTTTAAAAACACAGTAAATGAGGTTGAATGAATTGTTTTGCTGCCAGACGAGGCTCCGCTGATTGCCAGGTGTAGTGGTGGTAAGGATTCACTCTATGGTGCTGAAAGGAAAGCTCTGTCGGGACAGGTTTATGTATGCCCTAACAGTTTGAGAGCACTGTTTGTCACCGTTATAGTGCAATTAATGTATTGTTTAGTGTTGTGTTGTGTAGTGGCTTTGCTGGCATGCTTAAGAAATATATATGTTTTTTGCCCCACCAAGATTTACAGTGGGGAGAACAAGTATTTGATACACTGCCGATTTTGCAGGTTTTCCTACTTACAAAGCATGTAGAGGTCTGTAATTTTTATCATAGGTACACTTCAACTGTGAGAGACGGAATCTAAAATCCAGAAAATCACATTGTATGATTTTTAAGTAATTAATTTGCATTTTATTGCATGACATAAGTATTTGATACATCAGAAAAGCAGAACTTAATATTTGGTACAGAAACCTTTGTTTGCAATTACAGAGATCATAGGGTTTCCTGTAGGTCTTGACCAGGTTTGCACACACTGCAGCAGGGATTTTGGCCCACTCCTCCATACAGACCTTCTCCAGATCCTTCAGGTTTCGGGGCTGTCGCTGGGCAATACGGACTTTCAGCTCCCTCCAAAGATTTTCTATTGGGTTCAGGTCTGGAGACTGGCTAGGCCACTCCAGGACCTTGAGATGCTTCTTACGGAGCCACTCCTTAGTTGCCCTGGCTGTGTGTTTCGGGTCGTTGTCATGCTGGAAGACCCAGCCACGACCCATCTTCAATGCTCTTACTGAGGGAAGGAGGTTGTTGGCCAAGATCTCGCGATACATGGCCCCATCCATCCTCCCCTCAATACGGTGCAGTCGTCCTGTCCCCTTTGCAGAAAAGCATCCCCAAAGAATGATGTTTCCACCTCCATGCTTCACGGTTGGGATGGTGTTCTTGGGGTTGTACTCATCCTTCTTCTTCCTCCAAACACGGCGAGTGGAGTTTAGACCAAAAAGCTCTATTTTTGTCTCATCAGTCCACATGACCTTCTCCCCATTCCTCCCTCTGGATCATCCAGATGGTCATTGGCAAACTTCAGACGGACCTGGACATGCGCTGGCTTGAGCAGGGGGACCTTGCGTGCGCTGCAGGATTTTAATCCATGACGGCGTAGTGTGTTACCAATGGTTTTCTTTGAGACTGTGGTCCCAGCTCTCTTCAGGTCATTGACCAGGTCCTGCCGTGTAGTTCTGGGCTGATCCCTCACCTTCCTCATGATCATTGATGCCCCACGAGGTGAGCTATTGCATGGAGCCCCAGACTGAGGGT
This sequence comes from Coregonus clupeaformis, assembly GCF_020615455.1. Classification (NCBI taxonomy): domain Eukaryota; kingdom Metazoa; phylum Chordata; class Actinopteri; order Salmoniformes; family Salmonidae; genus Coregonus; species Coregonus clupeaformis. The sequence goes on from NC_059212.1 coordinate 15,079,393, forward strand.
GATTGACCGTCATCTTGAACTTCTTCCATTTTCTAATAATTGCGCCGACAGTTGTTCCCTTCTCACCAAGCTGCTTGCCTATTGTCCTGTAGCCCATCCCAGCCTTGTGCAGGTCTACAATTTTATCCCTGATATCCTTACACAGCTCTCTGGTTTTGGCCATTGTGGAGAGGTTGGAGTCTGTTTGATTGAGTGTGTGGACAGGTGTCTTTTATACAGGTAACAAGTTCAAACAGGTGCTGTTAATACAGGTAATGAGTGGAGAACAGGAGGGCTTCTTAAAGAAAGACTAACAGGTTTGTGAGAGCCAGAATTATTACTGGTTGGTAGGTGATCAAATACTTATGTCATGCAATAAAATGCAAATTAATTACTTAAAAATCATACAATGTGATTTTCTGGATTTTTGTTTTAGATTCCGTCTCTCACAGTTGAAGTGTACCTATGATAAAAATTACAGACCTCTACATGCTTTGTAAGTAGGAAAACCTGCAAAATCGTCAGTGTATCAAATACTTGTTCTCCCCACTGTACATGCTAAAATCGCCACTACCACTTTTATTGAATCTCTAACCTGATTTCCCACTTTGTGTTTGAAAAGCCCACGAGTCTATTTCCATAGAAGCAGGCCCAGGGGGCGCTTTTTTTTTCAAGGAGCCTACTTTATTGAGATGTAAAAAATAAAATGTATACAATGGGTGGGGTTGGAATTCCTATTGTTATAGAGCATTTCAAACCCGTAATAGACACCACTTGACTTTTCCACATTTTGTTGTGTTACAAGATGGGATTAAAATGTATTTCATTGTCATTTTTTGTCAGCAATCTACACAAAATACTCTAATGTTAAAATGGAAGAAAGATTCTAACATTTGTCCAAAAAAACATAAGTAGTCACTGTCACGCCCTGGCTCTGGGGACTCTAATATGTTGAGCCAGGGTGTGTAAAGTCTATGTGTGTTGTTCTAGGTTTCACATTCTGGTATTGTGGTTCTATGTTGGCCAGTGTGGTTCTCAATCAGAGGCAACGTGATTCAGCTGTTGCTTGTTGTCTCTGATTGAGAACCATACTTTAGCAGCCTGTTTCCCCACAGAGTTTGTGGGATCTTGTTTCTAGTTTGGTTTGTGTTAGACCGTGAACTGTCACGTTATCGTTTTGTTTATTTTGTATTTCTATCGCCTAATAAAGAGTATGTTTGCCTGCAACGCTGCGCCTTGGTCCTCATCTCTAACCAACGATCGTGACAGAAGATCCCACCAAGACTGGACCAAGCAGCAAGTCCAGGAGCCAGCGCCTGAGAGATCTCTAGCGGATCTCCTTCGCCTCCTCGACTGGGTCAAGCCATGTGAGGAAGAGAGGGGCTTGACGTGGAGGCAGAAGGGCGAAAGGCTGGCGAGGAGCATGGAGACCTGGTCCACGGGTAGGAGTGAAGCCCATACAATTTTTAGGGGGGGGGGCTAACGCCGTGGACGACGGGGCAGCAGGAGGCCGCCAGGTTACGGGAGTCACTGGTCACCAGGGGGAGGGAGGATGTAGAGGCACGGCGAGAGGTACTGGCGTGTGTTGCCAGTCCGGTCCGGCCTGTTCCTGATCCCCACGTAGGGCCAGTGGTGTGTGTTCCCAGTACGGTCCGGCCTGTTCCTGCCACTCGCACCAAGTCTACGGTGCGCATCGCCAGCTCGGCCCGGCCCATTCCTGCTCCCCGCACCAAGTCAGTGGTGCGTTTCGTCAGCCCTGTCCGGCCCGTTCCTGCTCCCCGCACCAAGTCAGTGGTGCGCGTCGTCAGCCCGGTCCGGCCCATTCCTGCTCCCCGCACCAAGTCAGTGGTGCGTTTCGTCAGCCCAGCTCGGCCCGTTCCTGCTCCCCGCACCAAGTCAGTGGTGCGCTTCGTCAGCCCGGCCCGGCCCGTTCCTGCTCCCCGCACCAAGTCAGTGGTGCGTTTCGTCAGCCTAGCTCGGCCCGCTCCTGCTCCCCACACCAAGCCAGTGGTGTGCGTCGTCAGTCCGGCACGGCCCGTGCCTGTTCCACCGGTGGCTGGTCCGGCACCGGTCAGATGCTTCACGCCGGAGCTAGAGCAATCCGCTCCACCAGGGTGCAGTCCAGCTCCGGCCAGCGGGGCCAGACCGGACCAGGGGTACTTTGGGGGGTTGGAGAGGGAGCGGGGATCAGGCCCGGAGCCGGATCCGCCGCCTAAGCGGAGTGCCCACCCGGTCCCTCCCCTGTGGTGTTTGGTGGGCGCGGTCGGAGTCCGCGCCTTTAGGGGGGGGTACTGTCACGCCCTGGCTCTGGGGACTCTAATATGTTGAGCCAGGGTGTGTAAAGTCTATGTGTGTTGTTCTAGGTTTCACATTCTGGTATTGTGGTTCTATGTTGGCCAGTGTGGTTCTCAATCAGAGGCAACGTGATTCAGCTGTTGCTTGTTGTCTCTGATTGAGAACCATACTTTAGCAGCCTGTTTCCCCACAGAGTTTGTGGGATCTTGTTTCTAGTTTGGTTTGTGTTAGACCGTGAACTGTCACGTTATCGTTTTGTTTATTTTGTATTTCTATCGCCTAATAAAGAGTATGTTTGCCTGCAACGCTGCGCCTTGGTCCTCATCTCTAACCAACGATTGTGACAGTCACTGAGTCAATACATGTTAGAATCAATTACAACTGTGAGTCTTTCTGGGTAAGTCTCTAAGAGCTTTGTACACCTGGATTGTACAATATTATTACATTCTTCTTTTTAATATTATTCAAGCTCTGTCAAGTTTGTTGTTGATCATTGCAGCCATTTTCAAGTCTTGCCATAGATTTTCAAGCCAATTTATGTCAAAACTGTAGCTACACCACTCAGGATCATTCAATGTCCAGTGTATATTTGTCCTTGTTTTTTAGGTTATTGTCCTGCTGAAAGGTGAATTTGTCTGTTGGAGAGCAGACTGAAGCATGTTTTCCTCTAGGACTTTGCCTGTGCTTAGCTCTATTCTGTTTCTTGGAGATGAAGTAGTCATTCAAAAATCATGTTGAACACTATTATTGCACACAGAGTGAGTCCATGCAACTTATTATGTGACTTGTTAAGAAAATGTTTACTCCTGAACTTATGTAGGCTTGCCATAACAAAGGGGTTGAATACTTATTGACATTTCAGCTTTTAATTTTTTATTCATTTGTAAAAATGTCAAAAAATACAATTCCACTTTGACATTATGGGGTATTGTATCTAGGCCAGTGACACCAAATCTCAATTTAATCCATTCTAAATTAAATCTGTAATACAACAAAATGTGGAAAAAGTCAAGGGGTGTGAATACTTTCTGAAGGCACTGCACGTACCCATGGCCACGTTCCACGCCTTGATGTGGCCTGCTGGTGATCTGTCGGCTTCTGCATTACTCATACATTGATCTCTAACTTCAGCACCATGGACAACTCTGTATATTTGTATCATGCATGGCCTACTACCTACATGACAAAGCGAAATTCACTGAGTTTTCAATTAAACTTGAATGATTTTACTAACAACACTCCTTGCAGCTGCTCATATGGCCTTTATAAAAGGATAATGCACATCTTTGATGGCATTTGCAGACCAAGGCAAGATGAATTCTCGACAGTATTTAAAGGGATACTGCGAGATTCTGGCATTCAAGCCCTTGTTCTACTGACCCAGAGAAAGAGGAACTTGTGGATTCCAGTAGCATTGCTACCGTACCTGTAGACTTCCAGTCATTGCGCTAATGCTAGTTAGCATTAGCACATTCAACTACCGCTAACTTCCTTCATACAGCACGCAGAGACATAAAAATGGTATCCACAAGTTCATCTGACTCTGGATAAAGTATCCTTTTAAGTAGATTGGGAAGCATCCAAAATGGAATTGCCTCTATATTACAATACAATTACATGACCCTAGTCAAAAAATCCTATAGGATTAGTGATTTTTCCAATAGAATCCTATAGGATTCTGACAATCCTATAGGATTTTGTGTCACCTCTTTCAGAATCCTATTGGACTTCTTTTTTCCTATTGGAAATCAAAAGTAATCCTAATGGATGCTAAAGCATTCTTGCAATCCTACAAGATTTAGTGTCACCTCTATCAGAATCCTATTGGAATCCTATTGGACTACTTTTCTCCTATTGGAAATCCAAAGTAATCCTATTGGATCCTATAGGTTTCTGATAAGTCTTGTAGGATTTTGGCACCCCAGTCAGAATCCTATTAGAATTGTTTTTCTTATTTGAGCCCATTAAATTATAGTTTGTTGTCATGTGTTCAAGTACAATACAACAACATTAATTACAACATTTTCATTGATCGGAAACAACAGTTCTATATTAATAATTCAGCACTACAAGATGGGAGTGATTCAAGGCTGCAAGTTCATTTGCAGTAAGACCACTAGTACAGTACACCCTTTTCAACAAAACACTCACTTGATTTGATTCTTATTCATGCAACTTCTTGTCTTTGAATTAGACATTACAATATGGCATACAATACTATATACAATGTTACAATAACACAATCTTTTTTAGGGGGTTCCCCATAGAATGCATAGTCTCTTTACATTGCTTATATGCAAATAGAAAGTAGGTACATTTTTAGGTACAGTAACACAAATATATGAACATTTGTTTAATTTAATATATAATAAAATAGTCAGCTATGCATATAAAAAAAGAGAATGTTCCCTTTACCCTCTTTATGTTGGGATAGGGAGCGGAAAATAAAAACCTAAAGATAATCAATCAATCACCGGATGTGCTACCTTGTTGGGCTGCTGATCCAGTTTCTGCTGTTCTGCCTGCATCTATGGAACCCTGACCTGTTCACCGGACCTGCTACCTTATCCCAGACCTGCTGTTTCAACCCTTTCTCGCCCCCTCTCTCTCTCTCTCTCTCTCGCTCTCTCTCTCTCTCTCTCTCTCTCTCGCTCTCTCTCTCGCTCTCTCTCTCTCTCTCTTTCAAGTCACTCTCTCTCTCTCTCTCTCTCTCTCTCTCGCTCTCTCTCTCTCTCTCTCGCTCTCTCTCTCTCTCTCTCTCGCTCTCTCTCTACCGCACCTGCTGTCTCGACCTCTCAATGCTCTGCTATGAAGAGCCAACTGACATTTACTCCTGAGGTGCTGACCTGTTGCACCTTCCATAACCACTGTGATTATTATTATTTGACCCTGTTGGTCAAATATTTGAACATCTTGAAGAACAATCCTTAATAGCCATGTACTCTTATAATCTACACCCAGCACAGTCAGAAGAGGACTGGCCACCCCTCAGAGCCTGGTTCCTCTCTAGGTTTCTTCCTAGGTCCCTCTTTTTTTAGGGAGCCACCGTACTTCTACTTCTACATCTGCCTTTGGGGTTTTAGGCTGGTTTTCTGTATAAGTACTTTGTGACATCTGCTGATGTAAAAAGGGCTTTATAACCAGTCCTATTGGACTCCTATATGATTTTATCCTATAGGATTTTATATACAAGCATCTAATAGAAAAATCCTATCAGCGTGCTGGAGTCTGGTGTAGCGGTCTAAGCTCCCGACTCTGGACTACATGTGCCCCCTCGGCGACGGGGGTTCGAGTCATAGGATAGGTTCCCTTTGAAAGCGGCCTATGTGGCATCGATATGAGTCAGAAACATTCATTCTAGTGTCAAAATTGACTACAAAGTGTAAATAGGATAATTTTGGTCAGTCTCGTCTAAAACAGAGTTTGTAACCTGAGTGCGTTACAACTAGTAAATTAAGGTTTGGATTACAATTATGTAAACAATTCATGCCCCCCTTTGCTAAGCTCCACGTGCAAATCGCCCCTTCTCCCACTTCGCTTCAATTCATTGAATGGGGCTCACGTGTTTCATCGCTGCCAATGCATTCAAAGGATCACGGCTGTTTGAGAATGAAAAGCCCTCTATGGATTGACCATGCCTCCGGCTCCGGTTTGACAATGCATTCTTCCAGCAGGATGCACAGACAATTATGGTTTGCTTGCCCTGCTGAAGGAACCTACGGTGCAGAATAGGTGGTTGGAGTTTGTTGGTCCCCAATGGTGGTGAGTATACCGATAGCTAGACCATAGACTGCTGGTTATGTTTCTGGTTATGTATATTTTGATCATCATTATCACCGCTAGCATAGCTGACGTTAGCTAGCTAGCTACCTAACTAGCTAGCTACCTATCGTTAGCCTACCTCAATACAACTTGGATTTGGCTTGGAAACACGATAACATTTAAAAAGAAGGCAAATAATTAGTTGGAAAACCTTTTGTCATGTTGTGATGTTTCCAGATTGACTTTAGATGCAGTATAACTTTAGCCAGCTATCACGTTTCAGGAGAAGACCCAGATGCAGACAGTGTCGAAGTAACAAACGTTTATTACAAAAACAGGGGGCAGGCAAACGACAGGTCTAGGGCAGGCAGAGGCCAGTACTCCAGATCAGAGTCCAAAAGGTACAGAATGGCAGGCAGTCTCAAGGTCAGGGCAGGCAGAGGTCAAAACTAGGAAAACTAGAAAACAGGAACTAGAGAAAGACAGGAGCGAGGGGAAAAATGCTGGTAGGCTTGACGAAACAAAACGAACTGGCAACAGACAGAGAACACAGGTATAAATTCACTGGGGATAATGGGGAAGATGGGCGACACCTGGAGGGGGATGGAGACAATCACAAAGACAGGTGAAACAGATCAGGGTGTGACAGTACCCCCCCTCTAGCGGCACCACCTGGCGTCCTACCTGGGTGCATACCTGGTTGACCGGGGTGCCGGCGTTGAAACTCAGAGCGATGAGGCCTGTGTCCAGGATGTCCCTAGCGGGGACCCAGCACCTCTCCTCCGGGCCATAACCCTCCCAGTCAACCAGGTACTGGAATCCCTTGCCCCGAGGTCGAACCTTCAGGAGACATCTCACCATGTACGCCGGTTGGCCGTCAATGAGAACGGGGAGAGGGGTGGGCCTGGAAACAGGAGACAAAGGGCTGTGAGACATGGGTTTGATCCTAGACAAATGAAAAGTGGGATGTATACGGAAGGTACGGGGCAACAGAAGACGAACAGCAGAGGGGCTAATGATCTTGGAGATGGGGAAAGGGCCGATAAACCGGGGGGAAATTTTGTGGGACTCCACCCGGAGGGGCAGATCTCGGGTGGATAGCCATACCTTCTGCCCGAGATACCTGGGAGCCGGGGTCCGGTGGCGGGCCGCTTGTCGTCGATACCTGGAGGTGGTCTTGAGAAGAGCTGACCGGGCTCTCCTCCAGGTACGAAGACAGCGGCGGACAAACATCTGGGCTGAGGGTATGCCGACCTCGTCCTCTTGCTCCGGGAAGAGCCGGAGCTGATAACCCAGGGAACACTCAAAAGGCGAAAGACCCGTGGCAGAGCAGGGAAGGGTGTTGCGGGCGTAGTCGACCCACACCAGTTGTTGGCTCCAGGTGGTGTGGTTGGCGGAGACCAGGCAGCGCAGAGTCGTCTCCAGGTCTTGGTTAGCTCGCTCCGACTGGCCGTTGGATTGAGGGTGGAAACCAGAGGACAGGCTGGCCGACGACCCAATGAGTGTGCAGAACGCCTTCCAGAACCAGGACGAGAACTGAGGACCCCGGTCGGGATCCGGAAGACGGGCTGCACTATGAGCTCGGCCGTCTCTTTGGCGGAGGGTAGCTTAGGGAGAGGAATGAAGTGGGCGGCTTTGGAAAACTGGTCCACAACTGTCAGGATGGTGGTGTTGCCATCAGGCGGGGGAAGACCCGTGACAAAGTCCAGGGATATGTGAGACCAGGGACGGTGAGGAAAAGGCAAGAGGTTGGAGGAGACCAACCGGAGCTTTGAAAAAACGACATGATTACTTCTTGATTTACTTTTAAATTCAGAAAGAATGTTTGTGGAAAACACATACCTTAACATCTTTCTGTTTTCTCAATGACATTCAATTCAGCTTTGAAAAAGGCATACGTTTACGTTTGTTCCACCACATTTTATAACTGACTTTATCTGTACTTTTACTCTCATAAAAAGGTTGGATGGAAACCTGGTTACGGAGGTACTATACAGCTACCTAATGCTGCACCCACTATTCATTTAAAATCAGAGGTAAACAGAGACGTGCGCTTCATGATAGGTCTAAAATCCTGTCAGTCATAATTACTTGACTCATATTTAATTTAACTTAACAATAACATTATTTTTGAGGTAATTAAAACTTTAAATGGGCTAAATTTCACACATAAGTGTTACAACAACAAAAATCTGTCATGCAAAATTGTATTCAACCATGTATTTTATTTGGATAGGCAAGGAGTTACAGTAGGGTGGGCAAGGCCAATAGGGTGGGCAAGGCCAACCCACAACGCTGGACCTGCATAGAAGTAAATACATTATCTTCCTATAATGGAATTATATGCTAAGACTCTGTATCTCTGTATCCGTTCTTTGTTTTCAAGATTTATATCCAATTACAATATGACAAAAGATACAGTGTTTGGAAATTGTGTTAATTTTGATTAAGGTGACATTACATAACTTGTTAAACAACATGACATTTCCTGATAGTGAGAATGAACATGATGCGTTATAAATGGCTATATGCAGGTGTCTATACCTGTGGTTGGGTTGTGTGGTGTCACATTGTTGGTATGCAGAATGCAGCTTGGCTGGGAAAACTTAAAGAGCGACTGTCCCTAAAAACCAACGAATCCCTTTGAAAGCGGCCTATGTGGCATCGATATGAGTCAGAAACATTCATTCTAGTGTCAAAATTGACTACAAAGTGTAAATAGGATAATTTTGGTCAGTCTCGTCTAAAACAGAGTTTGTAACCTGAGTGCGTTACAACTAGTAAATTAAGGTTTGGATTACAATTATGTAAACAATTCATGCCCCCCTTTGCTAAGCTCCACGTGCAAATCGCCCCTTCTCCCACTTCGCTTCCATTCATTGAATGGGGCTCACGTGTTTCATCGCTGCCAATGCATTCAAAGGATCACGGCTGTTTGAGAATGAAAAGCCCTCTATGGATTGACCATGCCTCCGGCTCCGGTTCGACAATGCATTCTTCCAGCAGGATGCACAGCCAATTATGGTTTGCTTGCCCTACTGAAGGAACCTACGGTGCAGAATAGGTGGTTGGAGTTTGTTGGTCCCCAATGGTGGTGAGTATACCGATAGCTAGACCATAGACTGCTGGCTATGTTTCTGGTTATGTATATTTTGATCATCATTATCACCGCTAGCATAGCTGACGTTAGCTAGCTAGCTACCTACCTAACTAGCTAGCTACCTATCGTTAGCCTACCTCAATACAACTTGGATTTGGCTTGGAAACACGATAACATTTAAAAAGAAGGCAAATAATTAGTTGGAAAACCTTTTGTCATGTTGTGATGTTTCCAGATTGACTTTAGATGCAGTATAACTTTAGCCAGCTATCACATTTCAGGAGAAGACCCAGATGCAGACAGTGTCGAAGTAACAAAAGTTTATTACAAAAACAGGGGGCAGGCAAACGACAGGTCTAGGGCAGGCAGAGGCCAGTACTCCAGATCAGAGTCCAAAAGGTACAGAATGGCAGGCAGTCTCAAGGTCAGGGCAGGCAGAGGTCAAAACTAGGAAAACTAGAAAACAGGAACTAGAGAAAGACAGGAGCGAGGGGAAAAACGCTGGTAGGCTTGACGAAACAAAATGAACTGGCAACAGACAGAGAACACAGGTATAAATTCACTGGGGATAATGGGGAAGATGGGCGACACCTGGAGGGGGATGGAGACAATCACAAAGACAGGTGAAACAGATCAGGGTGTGACAGTACCCCCCCTCTAGCGGCACCACCTGGCGTCCTACCTGGGTGCATACCTGGTTGACCGGGGTGCCGGCGTTGAAACTCAGCGATGAGGCCTGTGTCCAGGATGTCCCTAGCGGGGACCCAGCACCACTCCCATAACCCTCCCAGTCAACCAGGTACTGGAATCCCCTTCCCCGAGATCGAACCTTCAGGAGACGTCTCACCGTGTACGCCGGTTGGCCGTCAATGAGACGGGGGAGAGGGGTTGGCCTGGAAACAGGAGACAAAGGGCTGTGAGACATGGGTTTGATCCTAGACAAATGAAAAGTGGGATGTATACGGAAGGTACGGGGCAACAGAAGACGAACAGCAGAGGGGCTAATGATCTTGGAGATGGGGAAAGGGCTGATAAACCGGGGGGAAAGTTTGCGGGACTCCACCCGGAGGGGCAGATCTCGGGTGGATAGCCATACCTTCTGCCCGAGATACCTGGGAGCCGGGGTCCGGTGGCGGGCCGCTTGGCGTCGATACCTGGAGGTGGTCTTGAGAAGAACTGACCGGGCTCTCCTCCAGGTACGAAGACAGCGGCGGACAAACATCTGGGCTGAGGGTATGCCGACCTCGTCCTCTTGCTCCGGGAAGAGCCGGAGCTGATAACCCAGGGAACACTCAAAAGGCGAAAGACCCGTGGCAGAGCAGGGAAGGGTGTTGCGGGCGTAGTCGACCCACACCAGTTGCTGGCTCCAGGTGTTGGGGTTGGCGGAGACCAGGCAGCGCAGAGTCGTCTCCAGGTCTTGGTTAGCTCGCCGTTGGACTGAGGGTGGAAACCAGAGGACAGGCTGGCCGACGACCCAATGAGTGTGCAGAACGCCTTCCAGAACCAGGACGAGAACTGAGGACCCCGGTCGGGATCCGGAAGACGGGCTGCACTATGAGCTCGGCCGTCTCTTTGGCGGAGGGTAGCTTAGGGAGAGGAATGAAGTGGGCGGCTTTGGAAAACCGGTCCACAACTGTCAGGATGGTGGTGTTGCCATCAGACGGGGGAAGACCCGTGACAAAGTCCAGGGATATGTGAGACCAGGGACGGTGAGGAAAAGGCAAGAGGTTGGAGGAGACCAACCGGAGCTTGCCGAGGAGTCTCGTTCTGCACACAGATTGTGCAGGCGGCGACAAACGCGAAGACGTCAGGAACCATGTTAGGCCACCAAAAGCATTGTCGCACAAAGACCAGGGTCCGACGTGAGCCCGGGTGGCAGGCAAGCCTAGAGGAGTGGGCCCACTCCAGGACCGCGGAGCGGACAGTGTCAGGAACAAACATCCGGTTATCTGCCCCCCCCCACCCCCCCGGGGTTCGGCTGGGAATGCTGCGCCTCCCGGACTTGCTTCCCTATTCCCCAACTGAGTGCCGTCGCCAAGCACAAGGTGGGAAGGATGGTCTCGGATGCCGAGGGTGTAGCCGCGGGGCTATAGTGGTGTGACAGTGCATTTGGCTTGACATTCTTGGATCCCGATCGGTATGAGAGGGAGAAGTTGAACCGGGTGAAAAGCAGGGCCCACCTAGCTTGCCTGGAATTGAGACGCTTGGCGGTGTGGAGATATTCCAAGTTCTTGTGGTCTATTCACACAATGAACGGATGATCCGCCCCCTCCAGCCAGTGCCTCCACTCCTCCAACGCCATCTTCACCACGAGAAGCTCACGATTCCCCACATCGTAATTTCTCTCCGTGGTGTTGAGACGATGGTAGAAGAAGGCGCAGGGATGTAACTTGAGGTCCAGGGCCGAACGCTGGGACAGGACCGCCCCCACTCTGACATCCGACGCATCGGCCTCCACCACGAACTGGTGGGACGGGTCAGTATGAACCAAAATGGGAGCAGTGGTGAAACGGTGTTTGAGGTCCCGGAACTCCCAGTCAGCAGCTGGGGACCATGTGAATGGAACCTTGGGAGAGGTGAGTGCAGACAGGGGGGAAGCCAGGGTGCTGTAACCCCAGATAAAGCAGCGATATAAGTTGATGAATCCCAGGAAACATTGCTGCTGCACTCTGGACGTAGGCTGGGGCCAATTCACCACCGCTCTCACCTTCCCGGGATCCATCTGTACACTCCCTGCAGCGATGATGTAGCCCAGGAAGGGGATGGTGGAGCAATGGAATTCACTTTTATCCGCTTTCACAAAAAGCTGGTTCTCCAGGAGGCGATGGAGGACCTGTCGGACGTGGAGCACATGTTCTTGGGTGGAGTGGGAGAAGATGATGATGTCGTCGAGGTAGACGAAGACGAACCGATTCAACATGTCGCGGAGAACATCATTAACCAGGGCCTGGAACATTGCTGGAGCATTGACCAGATACTCGTGGTGACCGCTGGCCGTGTTGAAGGCAGTCTTTCACTCGTCCCCCTCCCGTATCCGCACCAAGTGGTAGGCATTCCGTAGATACAGCTTGGAGAACACGTTGGCCCCCTGGAGCGGCTCGAAGGCTGAGGAGATGAGTGGTAGCGGGTAACGGTTCTTCACCGTGATGTCTTTGAGGCCCCGGTAGTCGATGCACGGGTGCAGGGTTTTGTCCTTCTTCTCCACAAAGAAGAACCCTGCGCTGGTGGGGGAGGCAGAAGGACAGATGAACCCGGCAGCTAGGGAGTCCTCAATGTAGGTCTCCATAGCCTTGGTCTCCAGACCCGACAGCGAGTACAGTTGTCCCCGGGGCGGAGTGGTGTCGATTCCGCAGTCGTAGGGTCAGTGCGGCGGAAGCGAAGTGGCCCGGGCCTTACTGAACACCTCCCGGAGGTCCTGGTAACTTGGTAAGAGTTCCGAGGTAACTTCCGAGCCCCCAGGAAGATGTCCCGGGGCAGGCTGCACTGACTTCAGGCAATGAGCGTGGCAGAATGGGCTCCAGCCTATGATGGCACCAGTAGACCAGTCAATAAAGGGGTTGTGTCACTGGAGCCAAGAGAAACCGAATACCACGGGAACCTGAGGAGACTTAATTAGCAGGAATTGGATCGTCTCACTGTGGTTCCCTGATACTCGTAGGTTGATGGGGGTGGTATTGTGGGTGACCCGGCCTATAGAGCGCCCGCCCAGCGTTCTAACGTCCATGGGAATGGAGAGGGTCTGAGTGTGGATGCCCAGCTTGGATGCCAGGGTAGCGTCCATAAAGCTCTCATCGGCCCCAGAGTCGATGAGTACCCAGAGAGATTTCGACTGGTTCCCCCACAGTAAGATGGCATGAAAGGGGGTGCGAGTAAGGGGAGAGGAAAGGTTATCCGAATGGCCAACCAGAGTACTGGCGCCCACCGGTGAGCCTGGTCTTTTAGTGGACAGGTGGACACAAAATGACCAGTAGTCCCGCAATACAGGCAACTCTTCGTCTAAAGCCTGTATTGCCATTCGGCTGGAGACAGCCTAGCTCTGCCTAGTTGCATGGGCTTGGGAAGAGACTCTCGGGGGAACTCAGGTAGCCTCGGGTTCTCTTGGAAACGGAGCCGTCGGGGACTTCCGGGATGCCTCGGATGCAAGGTGGAATCCTTGGGCGGGCGAGTGGAATCGGTCTTCCTCTTCTTCCTTCGTTCCCATAGTCGCCCATCGATCCGAATGGTCAAGGCGATGAGCGAGTCGATATCCGTCTGTAGTTCCCGGGCTGCAAGCACGTCCTTTACTCCGTGCAGGAACGTGTCGAACAGCGCTTCAGGGTTCCAGGCACACTCAGCTGCCAACGTGCGAAAATCCACTGCATAGTCTGCCACACTGGGGGATTCTTGCCGAAGCTGGAGTAACTTCTGGGCAGCCTCTCTCCCGGACAATGGAGCATCGAAAACCTTCTTTACCTCCTGCATGAACTCCTCCAGACTGAAGCATACGGCCGACTGTTGTTGCCACACTGCCGTAGCCCAGGCGAGAGCCCTCCCGTACATCAGCGTGATGAGGTACGCTATCTTAGAGTGAGAAATGCCCGACAGGTTCCCGACTCTCCAGCGAAGCGTTATGGGGGAGGTAAGCGGAGTTCTCGGGAAACCAGGGTGGCCGGGGAGGCTGCGCTGCTAACAGCCGGGTTACTGAGGGGCTGGGAGGTTACCGTTGTGGTTGGCTGCGCAACAGACAACCCGTGGAATTGCTCCAGCAATGTGTTAAACGCTCGGTCATGGCGTTCGGCCAAGGTCTGGAACCCTTCCATGAGACCACGAAGCAATTCCTTGTGCCTTCCAATGGTGGCTCCTTGGGAGGAGATGGCGTTGCGGAGCTGGTCTGAGTCTGCTGGGTCAGTCATGGCCAGTTCATACTATCATGTTTCAGGAGAAGACCCAGATGCAGACAGTGTCGAAGTAACAGAATGTATTACAAAAACAGGGGGCAGGTAAACGACAGGTCAAGGGCAGGCAGAGGTCAGTAATCCAGATCAGAGTCCAAAAGGTACAGCACGGCAGGCAGGCTCAGGGTCAGGGCAGGCAGAATGGTCAAAACCAGGAAAACTACAAAACAGGAACTAGAGAAAGACAGGAGCAAAGGGAAAAACGCTGGTTGGCCTGACGAAACATAATGAACTGGCCACAGACAAACAGAGAATACAGCTATAAATACACTGGGGATAATGGGGAAGATGGGTGACACCTGGAGGGGGGTGGAGACAATCACAAAGACAGGTGAAACAGATCAGGGTGTGACACCAGCCAACTAAGATTGAGGGGATCACCGTATTTTAGCATTGCTATCTAATTTTGACTAACTTTGATAGTAGCAGTAATGGCAACATTGCCATCTCTCTAAAGTACATTTGATGACATCATAATACTGCAAAATTGTTTCTTACTAATATTTGCCTACTTTAGCAATGTCATCGTATTTCCATGCCACTATAAGTTAATGTAATATAGATGAAACAGTCACATTAGCCTCCAAGGTGCAACCCGTGTCTTGAGCACAAATAAATATTGGATGCAGCTATGGTGGTACTAGCTAACTCATGTCTGACTACAACAGTGTACTAACTAGCAGCTACAAAACCAAACCAACCCAGGGCCATAGCAAAACAGTTGGCTGCATAGTGTAACTGTGTCACCAGCCTCAATCAAATCTGGAGTGAGTTAGTCTACATCAGCTGGCGAGTTGCTATTAGCAACGGTTGCAACTAAAAACAATATCCTTTTAGCCAGCTACATTCGTTCGCAGCGACGCCGTTTTTCAAACAAAGTCAACACAGTAGCCATTGCTAGCCAGCCAACACTACCAGCAGGCTGTGGTAGCTAAATACAATATCTTTGTGCTAGCTACCCAACGTTTAATCGTTGCTGCGTTATGAAAGGTAAGCTTGGCTTCTTATATGGTGTTGAGTTAAGCTTAAACCATGTATTTAGATTGTAGGTAGGTATTGTAGTTTGGTATTATAGGTAGCTTACTCAGGTAGTTATTGAAGGTTATTGTAGGTAATTATTGTAGGTAAGGACTGTATTCGGCGGACTCCGGCGAAGCACGAGGCTAGCCTACCCACTACTTGGACCTACAAAGCTAGCTAGCTAGCGGGTAGCTACTGGTAACTTTTTGCAACTATGGTTAATTGTTTCCAATGTTATTTCATGCTTAAGAGTACCTGTGATTGAGCCAGCTAGCTGCTACCATTCAGCTGTTTTTCTAACCTCATCCGAGGCATTAACGTTAGGTGGTTGGTAGCTGCTGTACTTAATTACAGCTACTGATAACAGTCTGCTGTAGTTTACAACAATTCTAATTTCTAAAGTGGAAGTTGGGAGAGTTTTACTCGGGTGGTTCAGTGAAACAATTATAGTTTCTGAGGTGGAAGTTGGGAGAGTTATATATATATTATTTTTTTGGTGAGGGAGGCCTGCTCTCTCCTTACCCTGATGTTTAGTTCATTTCATCCCGATCTCCTCTGCATTATTGTAGCCATCTGCTGCAGCCTGTCAACTATGCCTCTGCCTATCCCTGTTCTCTCCTCTCCGCACAGGCTACACAAACGCCTCACACCGCGTGGCTGCTGCCTCTCTAACCTGGTGGTCCCTGCACGCACCACACACCTGGAGTTCCAGGTCTCAGGCAGCCTCTGGAACTGCCGTTCTGCCGCCAACAAGGCTGACTTCATCCCAGCCTATGCCACCCTCCAGTCCCTCGACTTCCTGGCACTGACGGAAACATGGATTACCACTGAAAACACTGCTACTCCTACTGCTCTCTCCTCGTCTGACCATGTGTTCTCGCATACCCCGAGAGCATCTGGTCAGAGGGGTGGTGGCACAGGAATCCTCATCTCTCCCAAGTGGTCATTCTCAATTTTTCCCCTAACCCATCTGTCTATCTCCTCATTTGAATTCCACGCTGTCACAGTCACTAGCCCATTTAAGCTTAATATCCTTGTCATCTATCGCCCTCCAGGTTCCCTTGGAGAGTTCATCAATGAGCTTGACGCCTTGATAAGTTCCTTTCCTGAGGATGGCTCACCCTTCACAGTCTTGGGGGATTTCAACCTCCCCACGTCTACATTTGACTCATTTCTCTCTGCCTCCTTCTTTCCACTCCTCTCCTCTTTTGACCTCACCCTCTCACCATCCCCCCCACTCACAAGGCAGGCAATACGCTTGACTTCATCTTTACTAGATGTTGCTCTTCTACTAATCTCACTGCAACTCCCCTCCATGTCTCCGACCACTACTTTGTATCCTTTTCTCTCTCGCTCTCCTCCAACACTACTCACTCTGCCCCTACACAGATGGTAACGCGCCGCCGCAACCTTCGCTCTCTCTCTCCCACTACTCTCTCCTCTTCCATCCTATCATCTCTTCCCTCTGCTCAATCCTTCTCCCTCCAATCTCCTGATTCTGCCTCCTCAACCCTCCTCTCCTCCCTTTCTGCATCCTTTGACTCCCTGTGTCCCCTATCCCCCGGCCGGCTCGGTCCTCCCCTCCAGCTCTGTGGCTTGATGACTCATTGCGAGCTCACAGAACAGAGCTCCGGGCAGCTGAGCGGAAATGGAAGAAAACTAAACTCCCTGCCGACCTGGCATCTTTTCACTCCCTCCTCTCTACATTTTCTTCATCTGTTTCTGCTGCTAAGGCCACTTTCTACCACTCTAAATTCCAAGCATCTGCCTCTAACCCTAGGAAGCTCTTTGCCACATTCTCCTCACTGCTGAATCCCCCCTCCTCCCTCTCTGTGGATGACTTTGTCAACCACTTTGAAAAGAAGGTTGACGACATCCGATCCTCGTTTGTTAAGTCTAATGACACTGCTGGTCCTGCTCACACTGCCCTACCCTATGCTTTGACTTCTTTCTCCCCTCTCTCTCCAGATAAAATCTTGCGACTAGTGACTGCAGGCCGCCCAACAACCTGCCCGCTTGACCCCATCCCCTCCTCTCTTCTCCAGACCATCTCCGGTGACCTTCTCCCCTACCTCACCTCGCTGATCAACTCATCCTTGACCGCTGGCCATGTCCCTTCCGTCTTCAAGAGAGCGAGAGTTGCACCCCTTCTCAAAAAACCAACACTCGATCCCACTGATGTCAACAACTACAGACCAGTATCCCTTCTTTCTTTTCTTTCCAAAACTATTGAGCGTGCCGTCTTTAGCCAACTCTCTTGCTATCTCTCTCAGAATGACCTTCTTGATCCAAACCAGTCAGGTTTCAGGACTGGTCATTCAACTGAGACTGCTCTTCTCTGTGTCACGGAGGCTCTCCGCACTGCTAAAGCTAACTCTCTCTCCTCTGCTCTTGTCCTTCTAGACCTGTCTGCTGCCTTTGATACAGTGAACCATCAGATCCTCCTCTCCACCCTCTCCGAGCTGGGCATCTCCGGCGCGGCTCACTCCTGGATTGCGTCCTACCTGACCGGTCGCTCCTACCAAGTGGCGTGGCGAGAAGCTGTCTCCGCACCACGTGCTCTCACCACTGGTGTCCCCCAGGGCTCAGTTCTAGGCCCTCTCCTTTTCTCCCTATACACCAAGTCACTTGGCTCTGTCATATCCTCACATGGCCTCTCCTATCATTGCTACGCTGACGATACACAACTAATCTTCTCCTTTCCCCCTTCTGATAACCAGGTGGCGAATCGCATCTCTGCATGTCTGGCCGACATATCAGTATGGATGACGGATCACCACCTCAAGCTGAACCCTGGCAAGACGGAGCTGCTCTTCCTCCCGGGGAAGGACTGCCCGTTCCATGATCTCGCCATCACTGTTGACAAGTCCGTTGTGTCCTCCTCCCAGAGTGCGAAGAGCCTTGGCGTGACCCTGGACAACACCCTGTCGTTCTCCGCCAACATCAAGGCGGTGACCCGATCCTGCAGGTTCATGCTCTACAACATTCGGAGAGTACGACCCTGCCTTACACGGAAGCGGCACAGGTCCTAATCCAGGCACTTGTCATCTCCCGTCTGGATTACTGCAACTCGCTGTTGGCTGGGCTCCCTGCCTGTGCCATTAAACCCCTACAACTCATCCAGAATGCCGCAGCCCGTCTGGTGTTCAACCTTCCCAAGTTCTCTCACGTCACCCCCCTCCTCCGCACACTCCACTGGCTTCCAGTTGAAGCTCGCATCCGTTACAAGACCATGGTGCTTGCCTATGGAGCAGTGAGGGGAACGGCACCTCCGTACCTTCAGGCTCTGATCAGTCCCTACACCCAGGCGAGGGCATTGCGTTCATCCACCTCTGGCCTGCTGGCTCCCTTCCTCTGCGGAAGCATAGTTCCCGCTCAGCCCAGTCAAAGCTGTTCGCTGCTCTGGCACCCCAATGGTGGAACAAGCTCCCTCACGACGCCAGGACAGCGGAGTCACTCACCACCTTCCGGAGACATTTGAAACCCCACCTCTTTAAGGAACACCTGGGATAGGATAAAGTAATCCTTCTACCCCCCCCCAAAAAAAAAAAAAAAAGTATAATTGTAAAGTGGTTATCCCACTGGCTATAGGGTGAATGCACCAATTTGTAGTCGCTCTGGATGAGAGCGTCTGCTAAATGACGTAAATGTGCCCTTGAGCAAGGCACTTAACCCTAATTGCTCCTGTAAGTCGCTCTGGATAAGAGCGTCTGCTAAATGACTAAAATGTAAATGTAAATGTAAAGCATAAAATTAGCTTTCGAACGATATTATGTTATTTCTCAAACTATGTTTATAATTGACACAATCATTGACCCTGTTTTTCTGTTAGATAAAGTGCACAACTGGGTGTCAGACTGATCCCCTGGTCATGAACTGATGCAGGGATCTACCAGAAGGAGCAAATTTGAGTATCATAACATGTCCAGCAATGTGATTGCTATGGTTTAAAAACCACCAAAAATTATTGAGTTCACTTGATGCTTTCACAGCTTGTCAGGCAAGACCTCAGAATAAAAGTGTGTCATGTGACACAAGTACCCTTGTGACACCTCCTCCGTTGTTGCCAGTCTCCCTCGACTCCTATGAAAAGGACATCATAAGGCCTCTGATAGTGACTAGGGCTGTGGCGGTCATGCCATTTTGTCAGCCGGTAATTGTCATACAAATGACTGCCGGTCTCAAAGGTAATTGACCGTTAATTAAGATAAACATGTTTAGCATCTCCGGGTTTCCACACAAGCTGCTGATGTTCACCTTTGAACATCTACATTTTAAATAGTCTAATACATCCATTTAATATAGCCTACACCATCACAATAAAATCCATTATTTATTTAGTTGTGATAGGCTTGTAAACCTGGGAATGTCTTAGAAATCAAAACGCATGATGCGACTCCATATTGGTGATTTGGAAAAAGTCGCAAAAAAAGGCATGCGCTCTGATCCTTGCGCTTCCCGCCCGAAAAATAGAAAATTGCATTGCTGCTCTCCTTGTGTGGCAAGCAAGTTAGGGGATATCTAATCAATGGAAGATGGAATTAAAATGACAGAATTAAAAGTGAAATGAGAAAGAAAGCCTACAAGGACCAAAAGCCAACAGGTAGGCTGCTATTTAGGCTGTCATCTGAATGGAGTTGTTGTTAGGCCCTATGTGTAGGCTAACTGTAGGACAGTGAGAAGCGCAGCAATGTTATGGCTAGCCTCAGTTAGCCTAGTTAGCTAGCTTCTCTCTGTTTGATGCAGTCAAGACAGATACTATGTAATCGGATGGGATGAAAATAACTAGCAAGAAGTTAGTCTATTACGAGTTAACAGTGCTTGCGGTCTCTCCCTCTGTGCCTTCTCCCTCAGTGCCTGCTCTGGTGCTCTGAGCCTGTGTGTCTTACTCACGCACACACACACACACACACACACACACACACACACACACACACACACACCACACCTAGGCCTCCTAGTAGCCTACAATGGCTCGCTTTGTGCCTCTCTCTCTATCGCTCCCTTTCTCCATGGCTCCAGTTTAATAAAGTAGCAAAACAATTGGCTTTTCTGCTGCTTCCCTCACTCGGACCGGGTCAATAAGGGGATGGGTCTGGTTGTCTTTAGGTCCTTTCGGAACGGGTTAAAAAAATGTGTGTGTGCATATTGTCAATTTTGGAACGGGACCACTAACACCCATCACCATTTGTCCTCATCATTCAGATTATTCAAATTCAATCGTGAATATTTAGAGAGTGATTAAAGGGACAATAGAGAGCTGAGTACCAGGCCGTTAGCGAGGACCGTTAGTGAGTTTGGTAGGCTACTCAGCAGCGCCATTCATTTGCGCAGTTTTGGATGGGATTACAGTGAACAACGGTCATAGGAAATTTGACTGCGGTCATGACTCATGACTGCCGGTGTGGCAGTAATACGGTCACCGCGACAGCCCTAATAGTGACTTGATTTACTGCCCTGATGACACAGATGGCTTCATCAACAATGACAGGTAATGTGTGTTATGTAAAATGTGAAAAGTTGTATTCAATAATACCTGCCTTGATAAACTAGTAGGCTAATTCCTCAGCCAAGCAGATACAACTAGTAGAGTCATTTTAGTTGTGAAGTGCATTAGCAAAAGCTTTGTTCTTTCTTTAGAAGAAAATGCAATTTACCACTTGGCTGTCTATTATATCACCCTGTCACAGGCCCTCCCAGTCAACACCACCTCATAAGATTGCCTGCTGCAGTTGTTCAAGACATGTCCAGTTTGCAGCCGAACATGCAGCATAGAGAAGACCAGCAAGGGGGCCCTCATTAGAATCATGCAGAAATGCCCTCGCAATCAGCCACATGTTGGGAAGTATCCGGCCAGCAACCTTCACCATACCAGAGCTGGCTTGACTGTGATAGCCTGACATAGAGATCTCTAGTTGGTTTGGTCAGGGTGTGAATATCTATGTGTAGATTCTAGTTTATCTAGTTCTATGTTGGCCGGGTGTGGTTCACAATCAGAGGCAGCAGTCTATCGTTGTCTCTGATTGGGGATCATACTTAGGCAGCCATTTTGCCTACCTTTAGTTGTGGGATCTTGTTTCTGGTTTGGCTTGTTTATGTGTAGCCCATTAGAACTTCACATTACGTTGCTTTTGTTGTTTTGTCGGTGTTTCTATAATAAACGACTATGTACGCATACCACGCTGCACCTTGGTCCAATCCTTTATACAACGAACGTGACAGAAGATCCCACCACCAACGGACCAAGCAGCGTGAACAGGAAGAGCAGACAACATGGACATGGGAGGAGATTTTGGACGGTAAGGGATCCTGGACTTGGGAAGAGATCCAGGCAGGTATGGATCACCTTCCTTGGGAGCAGACGGAGAAAGCGAGTGAGCAAAAACGGCGACTCAAAAGGTCCCGATCACTAAGGAAGCCCGAGAGGCTTTTTTTTTGGGGGGGGGCACACGGGGTGGTCGACGAAGCAGCAGGAGGCCGTGAAAAGGCTGACTGTGGAGGAGGAGGAGGCCGCTATAGTAAAGGCCCTCCAAGACCTGCAGCTCAGCAGTCTGAGAGAGGAGACCACCACATTGCGGGGGCTATTAGCTCCGAGGTAGCAGGAGTTCTCCCTTCAGAGGGAAGCGCTACAGGAGGCTCACAGGGAGAAGGAGTGGATGCACTGAGAGAGGAGTTGGCCAGGCAATAGGAGGAGCTGAGAGAGTAGTTAACCCTTCAGCAGCAGAGAGCTCAGTACTTAGAGCAGAGGCTGGCGAAGCCAACTCCCCGCACTCGCTTTGAGGAGCGTGTGACCGTGCAGGCACCAGGCTATGCGCTGGCGTTGCGCACTGTGCTGCCAGGGCGCCTTCACAGACCTGTGGTGCGTGTCTCCAGTCCGGCATGGCCCGTGCCTGCTCCTCGCACCAAACCAGTGGTGCGTGTTTCCAGTCCGGTACGGCCTGTGCCTGCTCCTCGCACCAAACCAGTGGTGCGTGTCTCCAGTCCGGTACGGACCGTGCCTGCTCCTCGCACCAAACCAGTGGTGCGTGTTTCCAGTCCGGTACCGCCCATGCCTGCTCCTCGCACCAAACCAGTGGTGCGTGTATCCAGTCCAGTACGGCCCGTTCCTGCTCCTCGCACCAAACCAGTGGTGCGTGTCGCCAGCCCGGTACGCCCGGTACCTGCTCCTCGCACCAAACCAGTGGTGTGTGTATCCAGTCCAGTACGGCCCGTTCCTGCTCCTCGCACCAAACCAGTGGTGCGTGTCGCCAGCCTGGTACGCACCGTACCTGCTCTTCACACCAAACCAGTGGTGCGTGTCCCCAGCCCGGTACGGTCCACTCCTATGCCAGAGCAGTCCGCTCCACCGGTGCCTAGTCTAGCTCCGGTCAGCTGCTCCACTCCAGTGCCAGAGCAGTCCGCTCCACCGGTGCCTATTCCAGCCCCGGTCAGCTGCTCCAGTCCAGAGCCAGAGTAGTCCGCTCCACCGGGGTCCAGTTCAGCTCCGGGCAGCGGCTCCAATCCGGTGCCAGAGCAGTCTGCTCCACCGGTGCCTAATCCGGGTCCGGTCGTCTTTCTCTCCCACACCAGGGTCCAGACAGGACTTGGTGCATCGCGAGAGGACTGCAGAGCCAGAACCAGACGTCAACCCCTCTCCAGAAAGCCTAGTTTCAGCTGAATATCATCTGCAGGCAGCTAGAGTGTGCAGCTCTCAACTGGTTTTGGCATGGAGCAGCTCACAGAAGAATGACATCAGTAGCCGGTAGGGTAGGAAAGACATTTCAACTTATGATATCTACCAGTAAATGCTAACTAAGGCAACAATGGGTATGCAAACCAGGTATTGAAAAAGTTTAGTCCAAAGTGTTAGGCTATTTGTGATGCGCAATTGTCATCATGAGTTGTTTGCATCAGGGGTGTAGACATGGATGGGCCTGGGTGGACACAGGCCCAACCACTGGGGAGCCAGGCACTGACAGGCCCAACCAATCACTTTGATGTGGTTTAAGCATTGTTGTGGACTTAGACCATCAAATGTTTGTATTTTTTCTATTTAAAAAAAGGTGTGATTTTGAGACTGAAAATCAGAAACATCTATAGGAAAACTTTTTTTTACTTCCATTGCAAAAAAAAATTAACGTTTAATTCCGGTAACCTAAAGTTTATAGTGGAACTGACAGCGTTTTAACAACTTTGCAGATATAAAACAAACAGACAACCATAATATCAGTAAAAAATATCAAATTCCAAGTTTATGCTACAAAACCAAATAGGTTATATATGACTCAACGCTCCATGACGTACACTAAGGCATTGTTGGCAGAATAGATATTTGCAGTTCAATGCATGATTAATATAATTCACCAATAAATTTCTTGGTAGTCCAAAAAATATTGCTATCAGGTTGTAAATCACAGCTGGCCTGGTACATAGTTTGCTGCCTCCATTCGGGATGCACTGTTTCAGTTTCAATGACTCAATATTCTGGACAAAAACTGATTAATGTAACTAAGGCTGGGAATGTCAATACAATCAAACTAGCAAGGGCAATGATCAAGTCAGTCATAACGTAGCTAATATGCTAGCGTTTCTATTTATGTAGCATGCTAAAAACATGGAGCCTAACGTTAGCTAGATAGCTAGCTAGCTAGCTGCTAGGAGGATGTCATGTCATGCCATTGGAGGAGTGGGTGAGTGACTGACTTTTTCCCCTCGTATTGTTTTTCGGTGGCTATACACAGCTAGAGATGCAGGTGTAATTTGGTTAGCTAGCAAGAACATGAACGACTGTTATCCAGTTAGCATATCTCTTGCGTTCGCAAATTCACTCTGACTATCTACTCCGATTTTAGAGCACTCTCGTCTGAGTGTGCCAGAGCGCAGAACAACTGATTAATTTACGAACGCGCAACACCCGCTGAATATGACCAGTGTCAGTAAACTTAGGCAAAAAAATGTATAGTTAGTCAAGAACTCTCTAGATAACATGTAAACAGCCTAACCACCTCTGCTATGGTTAGTAAAATAGTCAGAGTGAGGTGTTCTCTCATTTGTGTCTGGAAGTAGCTATCTAGCAAGCTAGCCAACTTTAGCCAGTTAGCTTGGGTGCTTGGTTGGTACAAGCATGCATTTGAAGGCAAGCTGCAGAAGGACGAGGAGGCTTTGTTTATCAGTGCAATTTTGACGGCCAACTAGCTGAAAAAGTTTGAGAGGTTTTATCTAAAGTTCCTTCGTTAGATTTGAGCTCGACTTGCTCTGACTAGCATTAGTTGTTGATCTTGTTGTTGTTGGTGTGCATAACTGAGGGAGAGAGAGCCTACATTTTCATGGTTGTTTGATCAATAGGACTGTAAAGGTCCTAAATGTAAGAGGACTCCCGTGGTTTTTAGATACAGTGGATTCTGAAAGTATTCAGACCCCTTGACTTTTTCCACATTCTGTTATGTTACAGCCTTATTCTAAAATTGATCAAATTGTTTTTCCCCCTCATCAATCTACACACAATACCCCATAATGACAAAGCAAAAACAGGTTTTTGCACATTTATTAAAAATAAAAAACGTAAATATCACATTTACATAAGTATTCAGACCCTTTACTCAGTACTTTGTTGAAGCACCTTTGGCAGCGGTTACAGCCTCAAGTCTTCTTGGGTATGACGCTACAATCTTGGCACACCTGTATTTGGGGAGCTTCTCCCATTATTCTCTGCAGATCCTCTCAAGCTCTGTCAGGTTGGATGGAGAGCGTCGCTGCACAGCTATTTTCAGGTCTCTCTAGAGATATTAGATCGGGTTCAAGTCCGGGCTCTGGTTGGGCCACTCAAGGACATTCAGAGACTTGTCCCGAAGCTACTCCTACGTTTTCTTGGCTGTGTGCTTAGGGTCGTTGTCCTGTTGGAAGGTGAACTTTCGCCCCAGTCTGAGGTCCTGGGTGCTCTGGAGCAGGTTTTCATCAAGAATCTCTCTGTACTTTGCTTCATTCATCTTTCCCTCGATCCTGACTAGTCTCCTAGTCCCTGCAGCTGAAAAACATCCCCACCGCATGATGCTGCCACCACTGTGCTTCACCGTAGGGATGGTGCCAGGTTTCCTCCAGACGTGACGCTTGGCATTCAGGCCAAAGAGTTCAATCTTGGTTTCATCAGACCAGAAAATCTTGTTTCTCATGGTCTGAGAGTCCTTTAGATGCCTTTTGGCAAACTCCAAGCAGGCTGTCATGTGCCTTTTACTGAGGAGTGGCTTCCGTCTGGCCACTTTACCATAAAGGCCTGATTGGTGGAGTGCTGCAGAGATGGTTGTCCTTCTGGAAGGTTCTCCCATCTCCACAGAGGAACTCTGGAGCTCTGTCAGAGTGACCATCGGGTTCTTGGTCACCTCCCTGACCAAGGCCCTTCTCCCCCGATTGCTCAGTTTGGCCGGGCGGCCAGCTCTAGGAAGAGTCTTCGTGGTTCCAAACATCTTCTATTTAAGAATGATGGACGGTACTGTGTTCTTGGGGACCTTCAATGCTGCAGACATTTTTTGGTACCCTTCCCCAGATCTGTGCCTCGACACAATCCTGTCTCTGAGCTCTATGGACAATTCCTTTGACCTCATGGCTTGGTTTTTGCTCTGAGATGCACTGTCAACTTTGGGACCTTATATAGACATGTGTGTGCCTTTCCAAATCATGTCCAATCAATTGAATTTACCACAGGTGGACTCCAATCAAGTTGTAGTAACATCTCAAGGATGATCAATGAAAACAGGATGCACCTGAGCTCAATTTCGAGTCACATAGCAAATGGTCTGAATACTTATGTAAATAAGGTATTTCTGTTTTTATTTTTAATAAATTAGCAAAAATTAATAAAAACCTGTTTTCACTTTGTCATTATGGGGTATTGTGTGTAGATTGATGAGGAAGAACATGAATTTAATCCATTTTAGAATAACGCTGTAACGTAACAAAATGTGGAAAAAGTCAAGGGGTCTGAATACTTTCTGAATGCACTGTATATGCCTCTAGGAAGCTACATGGGCTTTTTACGGGGCAGCACTGCCAAGTACCCTGACACGACAGACAGACAGGTCATGTGCACCAGTGAAAAAAGTAAGTGTATGGCATCGATAAGCTCCAGTGCATGTGAGAGGCAGTACAGGGAGAGAGTTGAACTCTTGTGAGGCCCTCTAGAGATCTAACTGAGGATTATTACCTCAGATATTATGTGATACACTGAACATTGACAAGTCATAACCAGGTTCATGACCATCTTTGTTAGCCATCTGAGCTAAAACCTAGCCGCTACTTGGGGAGCTAACACAAGTCTTGTCAGGCAAGGTAACTCATCACTCTCTCATAGGCAAAGACTCTGAACCTTAGGACCTAGTGTAGTGTGTAAATAAAAAAAACTTGACAACTTGCCATTTCATATTAGTGCATAGAAATTATTCAATCACGGAAGTATGTTAACACATACACTACATGGCCAAGAGTATGTGGACACCTGCTCTTCAAACATCTCATTCCAAAATCACGGGCATTAATATGGAGTTGGTCCCCCCTTTGCTGCCATAACAGCCTCCACTCTTCTGGGAAGGCTTTCCACTAGATGTTGGAACATTGCTGCAGGTACTTGCTTCCATTCAACCACAAGAGCATTAGTGTTGAGATGATTAGGCATGGCTCGCAGTCGGCGTGTCAATTCAACCCAAAGGTGTTCGATGGGGTTGAGGTAAGGGGTCTGTGCAGGCCAGTCAAGTTCTTCCACACCGATCTCGACAAACCATTTCTGTATGGACCTCGCTTTGTGCATGGGAGCATTGTCATGCTGAAACAGGAAAGGGCCTTCCCCAAACTGTTGCCACTAAGTTGGAAGCACGAATCGTCTAGAATGTCATTGTATGCTGTAGCGTTAAGATTTCCCTTCACTGGAACTAAGGGGCCTAGCCCGAACCATGGAAAACAGCCCCAGACCATTATTTCTCCTCCACCAAACTTTACAGTTGGCAATATGCATTCGGGCAGGTGGTGTTCTCCTGGCATCCGCCAAACCCATATTCGTCCGTCAGACTGCCAGATGGTGAAGCATGATTCATCACTCCAGAGAATGCATTTCCACTGCTCCAGAGTCCAATGGCGACAAGCTTTACACCACTTCAGCCGACACTTGGCATTGCGCATGGTGACCTTAGGCTTGTTTGCGGCTGCTCGGCCATGGAAACCCATTTCATGAAGCTCCCGATGAATAGTTACTGTGCTGACGTTGCTTCCTCAGGTAGTTTGGAAGTCGGTAGTGAATTCCAAACTGTGAGCTTTGTTTCTCCTAGATGTTTCCACTTCACAATAACAGCACTTACAGTTGACCGGGGAAGCTCTAGCAGGGCAGAAATTTGACGAACTGACTTGTTGGAAAGGTGGCATCCTATGATAGTGCCACATTGAAAGTCACTGAGCTCTTCAGTACAGACCATTTTATACACCTGTCAGCAATGGGTGTGGCTGAAATAGCCGAATCACATAAGCCTACTGTGGGAAACGCCTTTCAGACATGATTCACATAACTCACTGTGAGAACGTATGGTAATTATACAGTAGTAACACAATGATTAACTTTGTCCAACAAAGTAAACCAATCATGTTACACTTCTGTCTGGGTAATTGTTGTTTCACAATCACAACAAAGAAGACTAGGGGTAAAAAACAACAACCATGAAATGGATTTGGGTCCAACCTCCAACAACATGCCCATTGACCCGAGCCTACCCCCTAACTAGAGATCTTGTCATAGCATGTGAGAGTGTGATCAAGGATAATACCCCTGAAACCCCCTCAAGAACAGCGCTCTTGCTGCATCTGATGAAAAGACGTTGCAACAGAGCAGAGTATGTGAGCGAGTTGAGCAGTCGGACATCCCGCTCACGGAGTGGTTGCGCACCGCTCTTCCATGTCCTTTCCAATCGCTCCACTAAAAACAGCTCCTAGCTCAAAGGGAAAAAAACTACTGCTCCAAATTCGCTCCATTCATTAAAATCACAATTTAACCAACACCCATCTATTTTTGTGACTACTTCGACTTACAATTTGGTTTTGAAGTATTGAAACCAAACAATGTGGTTTGAATGAAAAGTATTTAAATAAACAACAGGAAAAAGTGACTGTAAGAAGCGCTCATAATTTCAAATAGGCTACATGTCATATTAAACAGCATATATACACTCTAAATAGGTCAGGAGCCAGACAGGTAGCCTATTTGAAAATGATTTATTTAGGCTCAATTATTTCAATTGTTTCAAGTCTATAGCCTACAAATAAATATATTGTGCACCAAATTCTTTTTTAATCTTCAAAATAGGAACGCTACCAAAAATAATTTAATGAAACTGGTTACAATTGATGGAGTAACCCATGATTCACCAAATGATATTTTGAAGGAGGAAACAAAGTACTTTAAGCATATGTTTTCGTTTCAGTCGCCTCCTTCTCCTCTAACTGAAGCTAATTGTAGAGAGTTTTTTTCTATTGATAATGTAAAATGAACAGCCATACAGAAAGACTCATGTAAAGGTGAAATTACAGAGGAGGAACTTCTGGATGCAATTAAAGACTTTAAGCCCGGGAAAACTCCAGGGTTGGATGGCATACCAGTCGATGTATACCAAACCTTTTTTGATATACTAAGAGGACCATTATTAGCATGTTTTAACCACTCCTATGTAAATGGTAGATTATCTGACACTCAAGAAGAAGGTCTGATCTCATTATTACTGAAACAGGATACAAGTGGAAAATATAAAGATCCAGTCCATTTAAAAAATTGGAGGCCCCTTACACTTCAGTGTTGTGATGCAAAAATTCTAGCAAAATGTATAGCGCATAGAATTAAAAAGGTATTGTCGGATATTATTCATTCTAATCAGACAGGTTTTTTACATGGAAGATACATTGGAGATAATATAAGGCAAGTATTGGAAACAATATAACATTATGGAAAATCGGAGAAACCAGGCCTGCTATTCATAGCAGACTTCGAAAATGGGTCAAAATCATGTATAGTAACCCTAGGTGTAAAATAGTAAATAATGGCTATTTCTCAGAAAGTTTTAAACTGTCAAGAGGAGTGAAACAAGGTTGTCCACTATCGGCATATCTATTTATTATGGCCATCGAGATGTTAGCTATTAAAATCAGATCCAACAATAATATCAGGGGATTAGAAATCCAGGGCTTAAAAACAAAGGTGTCATTGTACGCTGATGATTCATGTTTTCTTTTAAATCCACAACTAGAATCACTCCACAGCCTCATACAGGATCTAGATACATTTTCTAACCCCCTGGATTACAACCAAATTATGACAAATGTACTATATTACGTATTGGATCAATAAAAAATACAATATTTACATGACCATGTAGTTTACCAATAAAATGGTCTGATGGTGATGTGGATATACTCGGAATACATATCCCAAAGGAAATAAATGATCTCACTTAAATAAATTATAATAGAAAGTTAGCAAAAATAGATAAGATCTTGCTACCATGGAAAGGTAATTACCTGTCAATTTGTGGAAAAATCACCCTGATTAACTCTTTAGTATTATCCCAGTTTACCTATTTGCTTATGGTCTTGCCTACGCCTAGTGAACAGTTTTTTAAATTATATGAGAAAAAAAGATTCCATTTTATTTGGAACGGCAAGCCAGACAAAATTAAACGGGCCTATTTATATAATGAATATGAATTCGGAGGACAGAAATTATTAAATATTAAAGCATTAGACCTATCACTAAAAGCTTCAGTCATACAAAAGTTATACTTAAATCCGAACTGGTTCTCTACCAAATTAGTAAGATTGTCTCACCCAATGTTCAAGAATGGCCCTTTTCCCTTTATTCAAATTACAACCACTCACTTTCAGTTATTTGAAAAGGAAATCATCTCCCAGATATCACTATTTCTAAAACAAGCCATAGAAAGTTGGTTGCAATTTCAATTTAATCCTCCAGAAACGACAGAACAAATAATGCAACAAATATTGTGGTTAAACTCAAATATACTAATGGACCAAACATTTTTTTTTGGACCAAATGTTTAAAAAAGGTATAATCTTTGTAAATGATATCATCGGTAGGACTGGTGGAGTTGTGTCGCACATGCAGCTAACAAAAACATATGGAAATGTCTGCTCTACCCAAAATTACAACCAAATAATTGCAGCCTTACCGCAAAAATGGAAGAGGAAAGTAGAAGGGGGAGAAAGTAAGGAACTTGTCTGTCGGCCTTGCATTAAAGAACATAATTGGTTAAGGAACACTGTGATAAATAAAAAAGTATATCAGTTTATTTTAAGGACCAAAGGATAGATTGCAAAATAGTTGGGAAGAGATTTTTGACGTACTGGTCCCATGTAATAGTGTTTATGATCTGATACGCAAAACGACACCGGATTCAAAACTTAGAATCTTTCAATTTAAATTATTATATAAAATTCTTGCTACCAATAGAATGTTATTTATATGGGGGATACAATCTTCCCAGCTCTGCAGATTTTGCTGCGAAGAGACAGAATCATTAGATCATTTATTTTGGTACTGTCCATTTGTAGCTTGTTTTTGGACACAGGTCCAGGAATGGCTAAATGATTGCAATATTTACCTGGAGCTAACCCTGCAGATAGCACTACTGGGTGATCTGAAAAGTCATAGTCAATCGATCAATAACATTATAATACTATTAGCAAAAATGTTTATTTTCAATTCACAATCTGTTTCTACAATGAGAATAGAAAGGTTCAGAACTTTTGTAAGACATCACAGTACAGTTTAAATATATATGGCAAATAGAAATCCTATATGGATGGTGTTAAAAGATAGATGGGAGGTGTTGAATGGAATTGAAGGATGGGACTAATAACAACTAACAACAAACAATAACAAGATAACTAATAATGTAGGCACGCTGTGTCCATAATAAGTGTATAGGTTGTAGGTTGGGAGCTTTTGTGAAGGAGCACAGTTGAAAAGGTATGGCATATAGAAGCAAACCGGATAGACATCATGAAAGTGATTGGAGAGGTTGAGAGTAGAAGAAGTTCAGGAGAAATAACAAACAAAATGTAATTATTGTAAAATTGACTGTGTCCATAAAATGAAGATAGTAAGTATAAGCTGGAAGTAGAGGCCTAAGCATTGTCGTTCACTAGTTTACTCCAAGTAGGGAAAGGGTGGCGGGGTTGTAAAGTAATAAAGGGGAATATTTATATATATTTTTAAAGGATATGTATGTGTATGTATGTATGTATGTATGTATGTGGGTATGTATATGTGTGTGTATGTGTGTATGTGTGTATGTATCTATGTATATATGTATATATATATATATAAACATGGGGGGATTGGAAGTGATGCAGACAATTACATTGATGGAAGTTACAATCTATCTGCAATATTAAGCTGATCTACACCCCCAAAAAAATTAAAAATAAAATATATATATATATATATATATATATATATATATATATATATATATATATATATATATATATATATTGTGAAGCATTTGCAAGTGCGACACTCTAGGCTGGTAGGGACATTAAGCGCTCAGCATTTAAACAACATTTAGTTGTATTACATCATTATAGTCTATAAATTGCACATATAGGCTGTATCTTACTAAGAATTAAATACAAATTAAACGAAAAATGCCTTATTAGGCTTTGGATTCATTTTTAGAAACATGAATTTGGCCAGAGTCTGTGGCTTCAGGCTCATGCATGGTGCCTGGAGAGCAGGCCAGCAGCGGATAATACCCTCAGCGCTTGCAGAGCCGCAAGGGATGCTAAACACTCCACTCCTCACTCTGCTCCAGCTCTGCTCCGCTCACATACTCTGCCAGAGAGTAGGCGACAGTAAGACTGGACAAGAATCAGGAATACAGTGCTCATGATCAAGTTTATGTAAAGTACCATTTAGCACAGAAATGGTCACATCATTAAACTGATCAAAGGGAAAAAACGAATCCCCATCCTTGATGTCCAACAATACTATCTAGAGATGTACAGTCACATATAAGAGTTTTGAGTGTTGAGGAGATTGAAGCTACAGAATATAGGACGGAAACAGCAGCAGAGCAGTGAATCATGTTTTGTGTGTTTTCAATGTCAGCAACCAATACGTTTGAATGGAACAAACCCAATAGGTGCCAGTTGCACTGTGTGAGGATGATGCCTTTCAGGATTTGGATTTGGAGTGAAGCTACCATATTATTTAAAGATGTGAAATGCTATAATTAGATGTTTTGATTAGACAACAGTTTAAAAGCAGGTCAACTCTTGACATGACATGAGCACTGGAAATGAAAAGGCATTAGAGGTATGGGGGATATGAAAATAGATATTCAATATTTAATTCATACTAGAAAATTATGGTAACAAGAAAACAACACCTGATTTGACTAATCACAACTTTAACTAATATGCCCAAGACCGTAAAGTGGAACAAGAAAGAAACACCTTTTGGGTAAGGATCAATCAAATCTTTATCAAAATGTCAAAAGCCATAACTACAACCTAATCAAGTGTTGTAACATCTCCCAAGAGCGAGGAAGAAAGAGACAGAGAAAACAATGATCAAGGGGAACAGAAAAGGAGTAAAGGAGAGAGGGATAGGGAGGTAAAGGGAGAGAAGTAGGTGGGCTGAGGAAACAGAGAGGAACAAGTTTTGTGACAGTGGTCCACATGTGCCAGATTGCCTAACATCCGAAAGTACAGACTTGGTATCAACCTCTTACCAGAGATTTGAAAATTATACTTTGCAAATAGCCCTGATGACTATTTTAAGTCTCTAGCTTAAAGAAAACATCAAACATAGCACGATTCAGGCCACTATAAAAGTGATATGACAGTGCTATTGACCCTGAGTAACTCAGAGCTTTAAAGGCCCAGTGTTATCAAAAACGTGATTTTCCCGTGTTTTATAGATACGTCTGTA
The DNA here is from genome assembly GCF_020615455.1 of Coregonus clupeaformis. Lineage (NCBI taxonomy): Eukaryota > Metazoa > Chordata > Actinopteri > Salmoniformes > Salmonidae > Coregonus > Coregonus clupeaformis. Next base: position 15,112,439 of record NC_059212.1, read on the forward strand.
GTTGGAATAATACTGTGAAATAGTGAAAATGATGATAATGCCATTTTAGTGTAAGAGTTGTTTAAAAAGACTGCCTGAAATGTCAGCCTGATTTGGTGGGATGGCGTTTTGGTCTGCCTGGTGACATCACCAGGTGGTAAATTGGTTAATAGACCAATAAGAAAGAGAGTTCCAAACCTCTCTGTCAATAACAGCTAGTTTTCAGTTTTCCCCTCCCCACTCAGACCACTCCCAGACAGTCCTAGCAAAATTCTTGCTTGAGAAATTGTTCTTTGCTAAGAAGCTATTTTTGTTTCTTTTTGTCCATTTTTATTGAAAACAGTCACAGTAAGGTACTTAATTGTTACCCAGAAATTATTTGAAATTAGATAAAAATGGGTTGCATTGGGCCCAAGCCTAGCTAAATAAAATGGTAGGCTACAACAGTTTTAGGTAGTAGCACATTAAAATATAATCATTGAGCAATTAAAAACAAAACACATTAATAACCAAATCCCTGTTTGAGAGCTCAAATTGTAATTAATGCATGCGTTATGTGATTAGTGCTACTGTATGTAATTTACAGCATACCGATTGGTCCATTCGGCCATGTTTTGTAAGTCATAACATTGTTAGACCCCCACTTAGTGACTCAGCATAAAGTGACTCAGTGACTCAGCACAAAAAGACACAAGCCAAGGACTGTTGACTGTCAGATCTGTAGGACATGTACTGTAAGTGCTATCCATAGAAATAACCAGGTAAACCTCTTAGAGGAACATTAAGGTATAAACACTTGAAGAAGAACATGGGTAAGGACATTACATTATATTACAATGAGCATATTACATAATGAGCAGTCATACTCTTATAGGAAAATATAATATGTTTACAAAAAAATTTGAATAATCCCACAGTTATCAGTTTCTTCGCACATGATCAAGTACCAGCTCCTCTTTTGTCCTCAAGACATGGAAAGCCTTTGAGAATGCAATGTGGTACAAGCATCGAGCCCCCTCCAGCCAACCCTTCAGTGCAGCCTTTGTCCATGCACGGTTCAGTCAGGTTTCGTGTTCCAGGCATGTGCATCATGCGTGGCATGGGCCAGGAGTGGGGGGCCACCAGGCCTCCTCACTGAGTTTTGCTGTCTGCTAGCTTCTCTGGCTCCACATCAAGTTCAGTCAGACAGCAGTACAACATGATCTGGGTGTATTTGGTGACCCAGGCTGGCAAGAAAGGGGAGGGGGAGAGAGACAGAGATAGAGAGAGAGAGCGAGAGATGTAAACAAGAGGTCAGTCAGAGTTTATGTTGGGAAAGCCAAAATACATTTTGATATATGTGGTTTCTTTAATGTGATACACCAGACTAAGTCACATTGGGGCTTGATAAGCACAGCTCAGGGACAGAGTGTGACATTGTGGACTGACAAACATGGCACATCACTGAACCACATTTTATGATATACTCCTAGTCCCCAGATCCAGCCAAAAACAAACCACTGAGTCTAAAAACAGTCTAATCAAATTACACTCACTGAGGACTTGTTGTTCATAGGTCAACATGGATAGGATGCACAACAATCAATTTGTAACAACAGACATAACTGTGGTTGCTACAGTGACGATAACCTTCTTAAAACCCCAAAAGGAGTAATTTATCCTTTCGTCACCGTGAATAGTAAATACACTGAGTGTACAAAACATTAAGGACACCTGCTCTTTCCATGACATAGAATGACCAGGTGAATCCAGGTGTAAGCTATGATCCCTTATTGATGTCACCTATTAAATCCACTTCAATCAGTGTAGATGAAGGGGAGGAGACAGGTTAAATAAGGATTTTCAAGCCTTGAGACAATTGAGACATGTATTGTGTATGTGTGCCATTCAGAGGGTGAATGGGCAAGACAAAATATATAAGTGCCTTTGAACGGGGTATTGCTACAGGAGTGGGTCGCAGTTCCGGAGCGACCCACTAGGGGTCATCCTCCGACAACCATAGGCACCTCCTCACTCACAGTTGGGACTAATTATCTGCCTATTGGTGTCACCTGTGGCTATCTGATTCACCTGTGTATTTATGCCCTCACTTCCCTGTGTTCCCTTGCTCAGTTGTCTCTGCTAGTTCCTTGATGTCAAGCAGTACGTCTCAGTGTTGGATCACGTGACGGAGTTACAGGTACTCGAGAAGTGTTCACCCTGTGTCATTGTGTTTTTCCAGTCAGAGTTAGTATTTTGTATTGTTTGTTGTCAGTCTGTTGTTTGGAGACCTATGTGCTCCTCATTTGTTTTCGTGAATAGTCCATTATTTTGTATCCTGGCTTTTGGACCACCAGTAAAGATCCTTGTTTCACCATCCTTGCCTACTGTCTATCCTGTACCGTACCTGGGTCACACCTCACACCAACCCTTACAGGGTATGGTATTAGGTGCCAGGTGCACCGGTTTGAGTGTGTCAAGAACTGAAACGCTGCTGGGTTTTTCATGCTCAAAAGTTTCCCGTGTGCATCAAGAATGGTCCACCACCCAAAGGACATCCAGCAAACTTGACACAACTGTGGGAAGCATTGGACTCAACATGTGCCAGCATCCCTGTGGAACGCTTTCGACACCTTGTAGAGTCCATGCCCTGGCGAATTGAGGATGTTCTGAGGGGAAAATGGGGTGCAACTCAATATTAGGAAGGTGTTCCTAATGTTTTGTACACTCAGTGTATATCTAACTGTCTCTTGCCTACAGTGGCACTTTTGTTTATCAACCACCCAATAAACTCAGGCGTTCCTACAGACTTCCACCTTAGCACCTTTTACTAACATGCTTCTAAAAAGATACCACATCTTTAGATTTTTCGGTCACACTTTTCACTCTTAAACATATGAATCCTCAACACATGAAAATGTGTGGACACGCCAGTCTGCTACACACATTGAAATCATATTTCTTCATACATGAAATGGCAGAATTAGAATTGAAAATCACAAAACTACCAAGACAGTTACTTTCTAGCTATAATGCATATGAATATGTTACAGTAATGTTCTGCAAAAATTGGGGACGGTTTGACAAACTCCTGGACTAAAAAGCACTTTCAAAAAAATAATTCCATTTAGCATGCTTTCAAGTCCAGAAGTAGTGTTAAAATGGCTCCGGGAAACCAGCCCTGTGTCTGTGTGTCTCTAGCTCTGATCCTTACCATTTAGTCTGCCTATAAACTTGGGCCTCCTGTCTTCAGGCAGGTATATGGCCACGTAGTAGACAGGCACTCCAGACAGGGCGATGCCGATCCCTATGAGGGAGTTAATGGTGTCTCCGTATAGAGGGACGATGACCAGGAACAGACTGCACAGGCAGTAAACGAAGGGAAAGAACAGGGAGAGCTGTGGAGAAGAGCCAATGGTTAGCCAGGATACAGCAGGTCAAACTATGGTGATGATACACAACTATGCAGATGCAAGTTTACTCATCCATTGGCATCCCTCTCTCATCTGTATGTGTGTGAGACAGAAATAAAAAGAGAGAGAGACAAGTCAATCAAACACACAAACTCAGACACCAATCTTTCTAACATTACCTTAACGGGTCTGTGTCTGTCTGGCTGAGTGAAGCGCAGATAGATGAGGCCGGCCACAGACAGGCCCACGTAGAGCCAGTAGCTGAAGCTGAAGTAGTTGATGAGCTGGAACACGTCCTCCACACACAGGAAGATCAAGCCCATCAACCCCTGCAAGAACACACAACCCAGGGATCAGTGACGTTCTACTGTGGGTCTGATCTGAATGCGCCATAGACTTTTAAAAGATAGATCATAGATTCCTTTTGGGTTGCCATGGCACGCACTTGTGACCTAAGAGATATACTATACAGTCGATATCAAAAGAGAGCATTATGCTCTAAGATGTGATGTCACTCACGTTGAATATGAGGGCGGGCACAGGTGTGTAGCGCTCCGCCTGGATCATACTCAGACTGTTTGGAAGGTGTCCCTCTCTCGCCCCCACGAAAAACAACCTGGACAGGGCATACAGCAGCCGCAAGGGAATGGTTTCAGCGCTTCAGACCTAAAACTTGATTTTAATATCTGAAGTGATCTAACCACAAGTTGATTGTAGGACATTCAAATATCTCAGATAACGTCCATTGCCAGTCACTGAAGGGATAAAGCTCTGGCTTTCCATGACCACTAACTAGTTCAATACATTTTCACTAGCATGCTACATGCTCCAATTATGCTAGCCGGGTGATTGTTGACGTTGGTTGCTAAATAACCATCTAACAAACTTTAAAATATATTTTGATGAAACAACAACACCTTAGATCAATTTTAAAAAAGTGAACTCTCTCTTTAAATGTGGTCAGTACCTGGAGGCAGCGATAATGGAGGCGTTGAGTCCTCCGTAGCAGGACATGGCCACGGAAATGGGAATGATCCACTTGAACGGTCCCAGGACCGCATTTCCAAAAGTCTGTGGGATTAGACGAAATGGGTTGAGTAAAATACACAGAACTAAAAATATAAACGCAACATATAAAGTGTTGGTCCCATGTTTCATGAGCTGAAATAAAAGATCCCAGAAATTTACATTTCAGTCATTTAGCAGACGATCTTATCCAGAGCGACTTACAGTTAGTGAGTGCATACATTTTCATACTGGCCCCCCGTGGGAATCGAACCCACAACCCTGGCGTTGCAAGCGCCATGCTCTACCAACTGAGCTACACGGGGCCAGACGCACAAAAAGCTTATTTCTCTCAAATTGTGTGCACAAATTTGTTCACATCCCTGTTAGTGAGCATTTCTCCTTTGCCAAGATAATCCATCCACCTGACAGGTGTGGCATATTAAGAAGCTGATTAAACAGCATGATCATTACACAGGTGCACCTTGTGCTGGGGACAATAAAAGGCCACTCTAAAATGTGCAGTTTTGTCACACAACACAATGCTGCAGATGTCTCAAGTTTTGAGGGAGCGTGCAATTGGCATGGTGACTGCAGGAATGTCCACCAGAGCTGTTGCCAGATAATTTAAGTTTTGAGGGAACGTGCAATTGGCATGGTGAATGCAGGAATGTCCACCAGAGCTGTTGCCAGATAATTTAATGTTAATTTCTCTACCATAAGCCACATCAAACCAATGTTCCCTCTAAGCTGAAAGCCGGCGTGCAGCTCCCCGGGACTACCGCGCAGAAGAAATATCAGTCCGCACAGAGAAGCACGAGATTGAACTTCACTCAACTTTCTAGATTTTCCACCCTTAGTTAACACTATCAACGTTTCCCTTTACTGTGGGAATTGTGATCGAAACAACGCAATATTAGCCACTTTGTATGCAACTTACCGAAACAAAACTAGCTATGCAAGACTTACTATGCAAAACTAACTATGCAAGAGATTTTGTTGTAGGCAGAATGCATCGGAGTAGGATTCTATTGCATTGACACGCATGACTCCGCCCGTCATCTACACAGACCGGAGCGGCATAACCAATCAGAGCTGCAGTAGGCCTATATGCAAATAGACCATTGCCATAACGGATCTGTGCGGTCGTGAGTAGATGCGCTTGTTTTGAGATCAAAGTGAGAGTTGCATGTGCCCACGTGTGCACTTGTTCATATCCTTTGCTAGTTAGTGAGTTATTAGCCCAGTTGTAGATCATTTGTAGTCAGCAATGGGGGAATGATTGCTTCTTTGAAAAGCCAGTCGGATAAATAGCTTTTTTTTGTCTTAAAGGGCAGTGTTGTATTTTGAGACAGGCTTGAATAAGCTAAGTAGCCAATAAGCAGAGGGTAGCATAATTTATCTGATTCTCTGTAATAATGGTATGGGAATAACATTTTATTTTGTAAAGTGGTTTCTTGCATCAAACAACACAACATTTTCAGTCACCTCCTTGTCTGAAGGACAAGTGGATAAACAGGTTAATGTTAAGCCCTGCATGTTTTTTTCAAAAGCGTCATGGAATGTAGTCCTACATTGAACAACACACATTGGCTGCTACTGTAGGCTGAATGATAAAATAGCTATTTCCATGTTAAAATGTTATGGGAAGCATTTTCTCCATTGTTTTTTATGGTAGGCCTACATTATGATCTCCACAGTAGCCTACTTGACCACTGTCTTTAACTGTAACCTAAAGCGGGTACAGCCTCAGTGTTCACAGTAAACGCACGCTGGAGGATGCACAGAATTTTCACAACGTTCAAGTTTGAGCTCAGCAGACCTCTCGTTTTAGAGAATTTAGCAGTAGGTTCAACTGGCCTCAAAACCGCAGGCCACGTGTATGGCGTCGTGTGGGCGAGTGATTTGCTGATGTCAACGTTGTGAACAGAGTGCCCCCTGGTGGCGGTGGGGTTATGGTATGGGCAGGCATAAGCTACGGACAATGAACACAATTGCATTTAATCAATGGCAATTTGAATGCACAGAGATACCGTGAGGAGATCCTGAGGCCCATTGTGAGGCCCATTTTTTTTAAAGGTATCTGTGACCAACAGATACATATCTGTATTCCCAGTCATGTGAAATCAATAGATTAGGGCCTTATGAATTTATTTCAATTGACTAATTTCCTTATATGAACTGTAACTCAGTAAAATCTTGTTGCATGTTGCATTTATATTTGTGTTCAGTATATATTATCAAAGGTATATAATTATTATATTTAAAATACACCGTAGAATTCAGAATACTATCACTTATGTTGCATGCAGCAACATGTCTTCTAGTAAAATAACTACATTACCAGTCAAAAGTTTGGACACACCTACTCATTCAAGGGTTTTTCTTTATTACAGCTTTGCACACTCTTGGCATTCTCTCAACCAGCTTCAGCTGGAATGATTTTCCAACAGTCTTGAAGGAGTTCCCACATGCTTAGCACTTAATGGCTGCTTTTCCTTCACTCTGCCATCCGACTCATCCCAAACCATCTCAATTGGGTTGAGGTCGTGGGATTGTGGAGGCCAGGTCATCTGATGCAGCACTCCATCACTCTCCTTCTTGGTAAAATAGCAGTTATACCGACCTGGAGGTGTGTTGGGTCATTGTCCTGTTGAAAAACAAATGACAGTCCCACTAAGCCCAAACCAGATGGGATGGCGTATCGCTGCAGAATGCTGTGGTAGCCATGCTGGTTAAGTGTGCCTTCATTTCTAAATAAATCACAGACAGTATCACCAGCAAAGCACCCTCACAGCATAACACCTCCTCCATGCTTTACGGTGGGAACTACACATGCAGAGATCATCCATTCACCCACACTGCATCTCACAAAGACACGGCGGTTGGAACCAAGAATCTCCAATTTGGACTCCAGACCAAAGGACAGATTTCCACCGGTCTAATGTCCATCGCTCGTTTCTTGTCCCAATCAGGTCTCTTCTTCTTATTGGTGTCCTTTAGTAGTGGTTTCTTTGCAGCAATTCGACCATGAAGGCTGATTCACACAGTCCCCTCTGAACAGTTGATGTTGACATGTGTCCGTTACTTGAACTCTGTGAAGCATTTATTTGGGCTGCAATTTCTGAGGCTGGTAACTCTAATGAATTTATCCTCTGCAGCAGAGGTAACTCTGGGTCTTCCATTCCTGTGGCGGTCCTCATGAGAGCCAGTTTCATCATAGCGCTTGATGGTTTTTGCGACTGCACTTCAAGAAACTTTAAAAGTTATTGAAATGTTCCATATTGACTGACCTTCGTGTCTTCAAGTAATGATGGACTGTCGTTTCTCTTTGCTTATTTGAGCTGTTCTTGACATAATATTACTTGGTCTTTTACCAAGTAGGGCTATCTTCTGTATACCCCCCCTACCTTGTCACAACACAACTGATTGGCTCAAACACATTAAGAAGGAAATAAATTCCACAAATTAACTTTTAAAAAGGCACACCTGTTAATTGAAATGGATTCCAGGTGACTACCTCATGAAGCTGGTTGAGAGAATGCCAAGAGTGTGCAAAGCTGTCATCGAGGCAAAGGGTGGCTATTTGAAGAATCTCAAATATAAAATACTTTTTTGGTTACTACATGATTCCATATGTGTTATTTCATAGTTTTGTTGTCTTCACTATTATTCTACAATGTAGAAAATAGTAAAAATAAAGAAAAACCCTTGAATGAGTAGGTGTGTCCAAACTTTTGACTGGTAGTGTACATTTCCTGAAATTATTAAAAGGGTCATCTCAGTTTATCTGATATATTGTACTATAGTACTGTCTAACAACGCAGAACACAGATGCTGAAAGACATGTCACATTATCTTAACAGCCCCATATTTGGCCCTATTTTTAGCATGTGGGGTCAGGGTTCTCACCACGGCGACAGCGTCACTGGCTAGTAGCGAGGGCATGTCCAGAGCCACGTAGTAGGCCACATTGGTCAGAAGGTAGATGATGGTCACTATGGGCATGGAGATAGCAATGGCCAGAGGCAGGTTCCTATAGCAACAGAGAAATCAAAGCGGTCAATAGGTCAGCGAAACAAATCTATGATAGTGGATGAGGCCATTTACATTACTTCGTAAACACACAAATGTTTATTATCCATTATCATTATAAAGGTTCCCTGAACAACATTTTTCGGACTCTTGTACAATAGACCCATCTATAAATAAACCCAATGCTCTTTAACATGTGTCTCTATTCAAGAGGCAACCTTGTCCTTTCTTCAACACCATGCCAAATTAGGCCTTGAGCTTGGCTCCCATTTTACCCCTAGTGCGTAATCATTGTACCACCATCCAAATATACAGTCCAATCATGAATAGTGATGTTGTCTTTGCTCTAAAAGGCAGAACGTGTTGGGTGAAGGGGGCGTGGCTGATTGGGGATGACACCACTGACGCAGCTACTTTGAATATGGGCTGGACTCGATTTAAATCAGGCATGAGTACAGTGATACAGTACAGTCTGAAATATGTTTGAGTTTATAATGGGCGAAGGCTGTGAGAGTGTAAGAGAGGAGATAGATCCTTTGTTGTGTGTATAAAGCCTGCTAACAAGTCTACCACTCTCTGGGCTAAGACAGATCCGATCAACTAAAAAACCAACAAAAGCATGCATTTATAATGCCTTGTAAGACTTGTCATGAGAATGTATGGCCCCTTGTAAAATAATGTGAAAACAGGGAGATTACCTCTCTGGGTTCTGGATCTCCTCTGTGACAAAGTTGAGTGTGTCCCAGCCAGAATAGGAGAACAGAGCTGAGTAGAGGGCCAGAGCTATAGGCCCAGGCTCCATGGAGGAACCCTCAAACGGATTCTGAAAGTTCTGGGTTTCTCCTACAGGCAGGAGGGAGAGATGGAGAGAAAGAGAAAGGTAACATTAATCCCTTCTATTACATATCTTTATATTTTTTCCTTGTCACTCTGAACATTCAAAGGGGCAATCTGCGATTGGGGCATAATATTTAGCATTTTTTTGTATTTATTATATACAGTATACCCAGTGATTCCTTATATACAGTATCTTCTAAATGCCTCATGAGCTTAGTTCAACTGTTGTACCCCCTCAGAACCCCAAATATAAGCATATTTTACTCTATTGTTTGTAAATAATATAATTGTAAACAAACACTAAATAGCCTCAAAAGTATACTTTTGATATCATGCATAGTCAGTCCTTGTAACCATAGCTTTGTCTATGAATTTGAGAGTGGTTACATTTCTCCAGCCTCATCCCTCAGTTTTTACCAAAACTGTGGCTGGGTAAATTGCTTTGTTATTGTTTGTACTGCAGATTTCCCCTTTTAAGGGATGTTAATAATCTTGTCGTCGAATTCCCTAAGGTATCGTTTCAAGAATGTAGCAGTGCTAGTGAAAAGGGATTGTTTCCGTTAGCAATGCATTCAAAAGCATGGGAAAAGGGCTCTCCCTTCCACAAAAAGGGACGCCCTCCCTCACTTTCCCCATCCTTTAAAATGGCTGCTAACGGAAGCAGCCATTCCGCTAGCAGTGCTACATTTCCCCAAAATGTTAGCCAGATTCTCGTGAACGTTGCTAAATAACAAGCTAGCTAACAATTTTAAAAACAGCATGGAGGAAGTCTACAATAAGCAAAAAATAAAAAGGGAACTATCCTTTTAAATCTTCCGCCCATATCCCCTCCACATCACAATCTCTCGTACCTTTGGCTATCTTCATGATACCTATAATGATGATGAGGATTAGTGACATGAGCTTGGCGTAGGTGAACAGATCCTGGACCATGGTGCCCCACTTCACATAGGCACAGTTTACAAAGATAAGCATGCCTGGCGGAGAGAGGGAGGAGAGAGTGAGAGAGATTATATGCGTTAGCAAACAGATGCAAAGTAGAGGAGAAAAGGACAAAGCAGAGGAATAGTAGAACTTTGTGTTTTTGTAATATCAGTGTGGTCCTGAGTTACCCCTTCCAAATCCCAAAATAGTTTCTCTGTCACAGAATAATCTGTACTGTTTGTGTAACTGAGACAAGAACACACACAGTATATCTTCTGTAACCAACGGTAACTGAAGCAGATGGAAAGGCAAGCGCTTCACATCCCTTCACTGCTATGAAACAGATGGAACAGATGGTAAACTACTAGCGGATACAAAATAATGGCATGTTTAATGGCATGTGTGTGTCTATCTCTCTCGCTCCATAATGATGAGTGAAGCGTGTGTGTGTGTGTGTGCGTGTGCATGCGAGGAGAAACCAAACTTTAGTCAAACCAATCTAGGGCCCAGAGTTTTCCTAATTATGTGTCCTGACCAGGAGAAACTCAGTGCCCTACTAATAACCATTATATGAGCTACTGCACTGGGCCTAACCTAGCACTGTAGTTACTAGGTTAATGATCCACAGACCCAGATCGCAGCTCATTTATGCTGGCTGTCAGCCTCTCTTGCATTAGTGGCAGATGTCTCTGGGCTGAGGGAAACTCTAGTCTGGACAGTGTGGCTGACTGATGGCATTGCTGCTCTCTAACCTAAATACCAGCTCAGTGTGCCAATTTCAGATGGCCAAGAGCCACACAAAGCAAAGTGGGTGCAGGGCTATTTTAATGCTCTGACTGGGCATTGAGTTGAGGATGTGTTTGCGTGACTAAAGAGAGTGGTTTATCTGAATATGGCCTTATTACAGTAAAGCCACCTACCATTACACACAAAAAAATAACTTTCCAAAACACCCTTCATTCCAGAAATAGAGCAAAGTCAATTATATTCTTCACAATCACATGTTTAGACAGACATGAATACACACACCTCTATCTGAAGCCTCTCAAAGGAACAATTCTGGAAATGTTTTGAGAGTCTTTACCTAAAATAGTCATTGTTGCTAGACCCTAGTCATCCCCAATAGAAATTGATAAAACCCAAAGAGACGGTTTCCAGGACACGGCCAAATAGCTTTTTAGTCCAGGACTAGGTTTAATCGGGCCCATAAAGTCTTCATTTGTAACTTAATGTTAGTGGTAAAAACAAACAAACAGAGGCAGGTCTCTTACAGATGCAGGCGGCAGCAATGAGGCGGATGGCATCGTAAGGTGGCTGGCAGGTGGGGTACCATGCCTCCACTAGGTAGTTGGCGAAGGTCAGTGAGATGACCGCCTGGCTGGCCGGCTCAATGAGCAGGATGGACGTCCACAGCCTGATAAAAGCTAGGAAACCGCCAAACGACTCCAGGATGTAGGCGTAACTAGCGCCCGATTTAGTGATCGTGGTTCCCAGCTCTGCATAGCACAGTGCTCCGAAAACGGAAAAGATGCCGCCGAGAGCCCAGATGACTAGCGATAGCCCGTAAGAGCCGCTGTGCATGAGGACGCCTTTAGGCGAGACAAAGATTCCAGAGCCAATCATATTGCCCACGATGAGGCAGATGCCATTGGGGAGGGAAATCTCGCGCTTCATTTGCATCTTTTCTTCGCCGCCATTCGGTGTCTTTAGGTCTTCGTTGGACTCGGCCTGCGAGCAAGGGCACAGCGATCGCGACATGGCAGCCAGCTTCTCTCTCATTCTGCCTAGTTGAGGAGCTGAGGAAAACAGGAGGGTAAAGAGAACATTAATACAAGGGAATAAACGTCAAGTTAATAGAATATATTCCGATTAAAATATTAGACAGTGCCCACCCTCAGTTAATTCCAAAACCAACTAAATCAAATAAAACTGTGCCAATCTTTCACTTTAGTTTTGTTCGATTTTGGGATGAAGTATGTCTTTAAGTTTGGATTGGACTAAGGGGCTCCCTGATACTAAAACTGAAACAATTCTCCTGCCATATCCTCTAAAGGAGAGCCAGAGCACCTGCTCTCTTAGTCCTTCAGCAGGGTCAATTATGCATTCTATGCAACTGTATGCCAATGGAAATGTAATTGTACAAATGGACACAATGTTCTGGTCAGAAGTAAGTCTCCTCTATCATGGTCGTCTACACAAATAGTTCAAGTCACGGGTAGAAAACAATCCATAAACCTAATGATCTAGTGATAAAATATAAAGTAAAAAAATATATATTTAATACACCACCTACCTGTTGTCTACAAGAGAACAAGGGTCACAACAGAGAATCAGGGATTTTCCTCTTCTAAGGGTGAATGCTCAAATGTCGACCAGTCATATCCCCACAATTTGAGTTTCCTGAGTCAAAGATATCTGGAGGAGCTCACACTGTTGAGAGGTAGCAACAGGACTGTCAATGTTGCAATCCCAGCGCAACGGCTGTTTTCCCAGCGATGACGCCCTCTCGTGTTCCCCTGCTATTTCGGGAGAATGTCAGTACTCAGAAAGACAGCCCCCCCCACTCTTCTTGCCCTGAGGGAGACCTGATAACGTGGGATGTTGTTCACTGGGCGGGGTAAAACTGTTCCAGACCAAAATGTTTACGTGGATATTATTGTGGAGTCAAGTCCCATCATTGATCCCACTCAAGTGTCCTTGAGTTACTTTGTAGCTGCACATTCCTGTACTGTAAAGACAATGCCGTGACTTGAATGATGAAATCTATTACAGTTTGGCCCCCGACCATTTAGTTTTCACAATATAGAAGTCACAAACAAACATGGCCTCTGAACATTAGTATGGTTGGGTAATGAGGAAAAGAGGCCTACAGGACAAACACAGGCTGATTATGGAAGGTCTTATAAGGTGATACACTTGATATTCTATTTTCTTGTAAGCCTGACCACATAGGGCAGCGTTTCCCAAACTTGGTCCTCGGGACCCAAAGGGGTGCACGTTTTGGTTTTTGCACTAGCACTACACAGCTGATTCAAATTATCAAAGCTTGATGATGAGTTGATTATTTGAATCAACTCTGTAGTGCTAGGGCAAAAACCAAAACGTTCACCCCTTGGGGTCCCGAGGACCGAGTTTGGGAAACCGTGAAATAGGGACTATTGGAAGCCAGAGCATTGCTATCTCCCTTATCACAAGATGTCTTCCAGTATAGAAGGAATCATGCATTGTAAGGAATAGGGATGCATAATATCGTCATCAGGGAAAAGCAATCAAATAAAAAAGTGAAAAAGTATTTGTCCCCTTTCAAATGTTCTCTACTTTTGCATATTTTTGATACTGAATGTTATCAGATCTTCAACCAAAACCTACTATTAGATAAAGGGAACCTGAGTGAACAAATAACACAACAATTACATACTTATTTCATTTATTTAATAAACAAAGTTATGCAACACCCAATGCCCCTCTGTGAAAATGTAATTGCCCCCTTACACTCAATAATTGGTTGTGCCACCTTTAGCTGCAATGACTCCAACTCTGTTTTAGTGTTTAGAAATACAGTATATGCACTTTGTGTATCTAGTCCCCCACATTTAAAGACTAATAAGTATTTGTACAAATTCACTTATAGTGTATTAAATGTAGTCAAACGTTTAGTATTTGGTCCCATATTCCAAGCACAAAAGGACTACATCAAGCTTTCTAAAATGTGGTTTGTTAGAGGGCGACTGGAATAAAGGCCTGCACACCCATTAGCTCTCCTGGAGGATGGTTGACTTTTGAAATAACTTACTAATTTAATACACTACAAAACATTAAGGACACCTGCTCCATGACATAGACTGGCCAGGTGAATCCTGGTGAAAGCTATGATCCCTTGTTGATGTCACTTGTTAAATCCACTTCAATCAGTGTAGATGAAGGGGAGGAGACAGGTTAAAGAAGGATTTTTAAGCCTTGAGACAATTGAGACATGGATTGTGTATGTGTGCCATTCAGAGGGTGAATGGGCAAGACAAAAAATGTGGGGGGGGGGACTAGATACATCAAGTGCTTTCATTTCTAAACGGTAAAACAGATATGTATGAAAATACCCTCAAATAAAATGGGACATTCTGTACTGTCGCCTCATATGAAACATTAGATCTCAAATCCAAAATGTGTATAGAGCCACATTTTAAAAAAAGTGTCTTCACTGTCCAAATAAATACGTAGGGGAGTGTACATACATATGTATACAGGATCTTTGATAGATTGTTGATTGTAGATGTGAAAAAAGTACATAAATAGACATGGATAAAACAGAAGTCTGACCAGGAATATGGCAATGTTGATGGCTGCTTGAAGGAATTCCATGTAAAGCAATGATTTCTTCAGACACTTTTCTAACATAACAGACAAATAATGGTTTTAAACAATGCAAGAGTTAGACTAAAGATAAATAGAATAGTGGAATAAAAAAGGGTGAAAAACATCTCTAATGAGAGTTGTATTTATACAACATTTTGCCCCACAATATATTAAGGCGAATATAAATTGACTTACAATCTAATTTCATCAAATCTAGAGTTTTGTGCAAATATCATGTTGGAAAACAATTGTGGAAAATAATACAAATCTTGGATGAGGCACAGTATCAACGACATGGCAGGAAAAGTGCAGAGGATTGTGGAAGAGATTCTCTCCTGGCTGGCTTTGGCTCCCCAGTTGCCACCCTACACCACAGACCATTGGCACAGCACATGTTCCAATTCAACAAACGCTGAAAACAAACTTACAAAGAGCACCCTTGTCATGGGGGCAAACAATGTGCCTTGTTAAATCTACAACACACAAATACAAAATAGGTAAGAACACTTAGATGAACCTCACCCAGTGCTCCTCAATTCCGGAGGGTCACAAATGTGGGGCACGGACCCGAGGTCTTTATACTTAGCCACAGTGCCTTCAGCACCCATATAAGGAAGTGCAGTGATGATAATGCCTCTAGAAACTACACATCTCTGCGTTAGTTCCCTATATGGAGCCAATGCATGCACACATCACTGACAGAGAGAAACAGAAACTAAGGAAGAAAGAGAGGATAATGAGTGAGGTAACCACGGTAAAGGAATAGTTTTATCAGGAAATTGCTTTGTTTTGGCACTTAGTCATTTCTGGGTATGTCTTAGCAGAGGTTGAAGCAGATGAAACTGTCATAACAGTCATGACACAGGGACCCTGCTGAGGCCTCTACAGGCAATAGAGTGTGCATTGTAGACAGCTAGCTAGTGCTCACATTGTAGCTAGCTATAATGCTCAGATTGAAGGTACATTGTAGCTAGCTAGCGCTCAGATCGAGGGTACATTGTAGCTAGCTAGCTACAGTGCGCAGATTGAGTGTACATTGTAGCTAGCTATACTGCTCAGATTGAGGGTGCATTGTAGCTAGCTAGTTATAACACTCTGATTTACACTGAACAGAAATATAAACGCTACATATAAAGTGTTGGTCCCTTGTTTCATGAGCTGAAATAAAAGATCCCAGAAATGTTCCATACGCACAAAAAGCTTATGTCTCAAATTTTGTGCACAAATTTGTTTACATCCCTGTTAGTGAGCATTTCTCCTTTGCCAAGATAATCCATCCACCTGACAGTTGTGGCAAATTAAGAAGCTGATTAAACAGCATGATCATTACACAGGTGCACCTTGTGCTGTGGAAAGGCCACTCTAAAATGTGCAGTTATCTCACACAACACAATGCCACAGCTGTCTCAAGTTGAGGGAGCGTGCAATTGGCATGGTGACTGCAGAAATGTCCACCAGAGCTATTGCCAGATATTTTAATGTTAATTTCTCTACCATAAGCCACCTCCAAAGTTGTTTTAGAGAATTTGGCAGTACGTCCAACCGGCCTCACAACCGCAGACCATGTGTAACAATGCCAGCCCAGGACCTCCACATCCAGCTTCTTCACCTGTGGGATCGTCTGAGACCAGCCACCCGGACAGATGATGAAACTGTGGGTTTGCACAACCAAATAACTTCTGCACAAACTGCCAGAAACCGTCTCAGGGAAGCTCATCTGCGTGCTCGTCATCCTCACCAGGGTCTTGACCTAACTGCAGTTCGGCATCCTAACCAACTTCAGTGGGCAAATGCTCACCTTCTATGGCCACTGGCACGCTGGAGAAGTGTGCTCTTCATGGATGAATCCCAATTTCAACTGCACCGGGCAGATGGCAGACAGTGTGTATGGCGTTGTGTGGGCGAGCGGTTTGCTGATGTCAACGTTGTGAACAGAGTGCCCCATGGTGGCAGTGGGGTTATGGTATGGGCAGGCATAAGCTACAGTCAATGAACACAATTGCATTTTATCAATGGCAATTTGAATGCACAGAGATACCGTGACGAGATCGTCAGGCCCATTGTCGTGCCATTCATCTGCCACCATCACCTCTTGTTTCAGCATGATAATGCACAGCCCCATGTCGCAAGGATCTGTACACAATTCCTGGAAGCTGAAAATGTCCCAGTTCTTCCATGGCCTGCATACTCACCAGACATGTCACCCATTTAGCATGTTTGGGATGCTCTGGATCGAGGTGTATGATAGCGTGTTCCAGTTCCAGCCTATATCCAGCAACTTCGCACAGCCATTGAAGAGGAGTGGAACAACATTCCAAAGGCCACAATCAACAACCTGATCAACTCTATGCAAAGGAGATGTGTCGCGCTGCATGAGGCAAATGGTGGTCACACCAGATACTGACAGGTTTTCTAATCCTACTTTTTAAAAATAGTTATCTGTGACCAATAGATGCATTTCTGTATTCCCAGTCATGTGAAATCCATAGATTAGGGGCTAATGAATTTATTTCAATTGACTGATTTCCTTATATGAACTGTAACTGAGTAAAATCTTTGAAATTGTTGCATGTTGCATTTATATTTTTGTTCAGTGTAGTTGGCCCCTTCGACTAAAGCCTCAAGGCTAATAATTACTGCCTACCTAGAGCAGATAGTTACATTAGACTGTGACTTTACAGTGTAATCACTTTGTTATGGTATATACATTATATATTCCATTTGTATAAAAGCTACAGTATGCTTCAATTTCCAGTCATGTGTCCCAGGAAGCTCCCTTTGCTACTTGAGACATGTCTTGTGCAGACAACTGACGATCACAGAATGAAATATGAAGACAATGCAATTCATGAAGTTTCCTATATAATTTCCTTTGGCCCATTTTAGACAAACATATACACACCACATTCCCTTCAGTGTGTGTCAGTTACCTCTTCCTCTGTGACCTGTTCGTACTCTAACAATTCCCCTCCCCTGGCTTAAAGCACTGGAAAGAGGGCAGCCATGATTGATCCCCCCCCTACCCCCCTTTTTAGGGGGGTGAACAGGGGGCAGCCCCACTGAGCTATATATGAACTGGCGTCTAAGATGGTCAACCGTTGTTTTCAATGTAATCTACTCACGTTCGCATACACTGTTTCATGGTTGTTGCTATCTTTCTAGATCCGGTTTTAGAGAGCTATTTACACTCAGCGCTCACTGGAGCAGTGCAAGCAGCGACGACGTCATCCAGAAACGTGACAGATAGTGGATTCATATAAAAAGTGAACATCGTTAGCTGTGAGTGATAAAAAAAAAAATCTGCCTATAAGACAATTACTTGATTAATTTAATGGATGTTTTGTGTACAAAGGTGATGTATTATTTGCAATTTCCAAATTTGACTTATCTATGAGGCCTTCTATAGACGGGTTGGTTGTTTAGCAACAAAACCAATGTGTGCGTAAATATGGGGCAAAACAAACGTGGTTGGCTTAGATTGTTGACAACATGTAAACTATATTTAGTCTGCAATGTTTATTGAAAACATAAATACATTTGCACAATGAGCACTTGTTGTCTCAAATACATTGTTCCAGTTGTTGGTTAGCTAGCTAGGTAATTGTATCCATATTAGCGTTGCCATTAAATCAGTCAAAACACCTCAAAATAAGACATGGTATCAAGAACAAGATTAAACTAGCTGAAATTAGTCATTTACGATTCCCCACATGGCAGTTTCTTGTCATTGTTGGTAGCTATCTGGCCACCCAGAATCATAACAACTCACTGACTTCTGCCCCATTGCACGTGTGCATCGTTTTCGTGATGTTGTCAGCTAACCCATCTATGAGAATTGTCTTTTTGGGCTCAACTTCAGCTGAACTGCAATAACCCTAGGCCAGTGGAAAGCAGCTTCCAGACAGGAACCCTGGGGCAGCCCTTACTGACTCCCATTTAGCTTCACACATAGAGTGCCACAATCGGAGGCTGAATGTTTTTGTCGAAGTGCAGGATAACCAACCCCAGCTCTAAGGGTTAGTTGGTTCCTGTTGAAGGAAATGTTACTATATTTTGCATAGCAATTGGCTCAATGACACAAGCCTGCTCTATCCATTCACTTCACTAGCTGGTACCAAAACATGTAGCGCAAACAGATACTGTAACAAGCTATGGGCCAAGACCTCCTCTATAGAAAAAAACATGTCTACAAAAACAGCCCATAACATAGACCATTAGATCCAAGGAGAGTACCAAAATACATACAGATAGATCTACAAACAGATAGATCTACATACAGATAGATCTACCAAAATAAAGGAAACACAAACATAAAGTGTCTTAATAGGGCATTGGGCCACCATGAGCTGCCAGATCAGCTTCAATCCGATTTGGCATAGATTCTACAAGTGTCTGGAACTCTATTAGAGGGATGTGACACCATTCTTCCATGAGAAATTCCATTATTTGGTGCATTGTTGATGAAAACACTGTCTCAGGCGCCACTCCAGAATCTACCATAAATATTCAATTGGGTTAATATCTGGTGACTGACACACATACACTTTAAAACCCCTATGCTCCTTTGAGACCCCTCTTTAAAAGCCACTGAGCCATAGTAGTCCATTTAAAGTCACTGAGCCATCTTCTAGCCATGGTAGCCAAAATAATGAGAAACTGCGCATTTTTTTACATTTCCCTAATCATGATGGGATGTCAATTGCTTAATTAACTCAGGAACCACACCTGTGTGGAAGCACCTGCTTTCAATATACTTTGTATCCCTCATTGACTAAAGTTTTGGCAGTTACCTGTAAATTGCCCGGTAAACTCTGATCTACATTAGCTACCTCTTTCAGTGGCATTTTGTCTGTCCCCATATGTAAACGTTTCAAGGGAAAGGCCAAGGATTAACTCTACAGTAGCTACGTCTACAGTGAGGGAAAAAAGTATTTGATCCCCTGCTGATTTTGTACGTTTGCCCACTGACAAAGAAATGATCAGTCTATAATTTTAATGGTAGGTTTATTTGAACAGTGAGAGACAGAATAACAACAAAAAAATCCAGAAAAACGCATGTCAAAAATGTTAGAAATTGATTTGCATTTTAATGAGGGAAATAAGTATTTGACCCCTCTGCAAAACATGACTTAGTACTTGGTGGCAAAACCCTTGTTGGCAATCACAGAGGTCAGACGTTTCTTGTTGCACACATCTCAGGAGGGATTTTGTCCCACTCCTCTTTGCAGATCTTCTCCGAGTCATTAAGGTTTCGAGGCTGACGTTTGGCAACTCGAACCTTCAGCTCCCTCCACAGATTTTATATGGGATTAAGGTCTGGAGACTGGCTAGGCAACTCCAGGACCTTAATGTGCTTCTTCTTGAGCAACTCCTTTATTGCCTTGGCCGTGTGTTTTGGGTCATTGTCATGCTGGATAATACCCATCCACGACCCATTTTCAATGCCCTGGCTGAGGGAAGGAGGTTCTCACCCAAGATTTGACGGTACATGGCCCCGTCCATCGTCCCTTTGATGCGGTGAAGTTGTCCTGTCCCCTTAGCAGAAAAACACCCCAAAAGCATAATGTTTCCATCTCCATGTTTGATGGTGGGGATGGTGTTCTTGGGGTCATAGGCAGCATTCCTCCTCCTCCAAACACGGCGAGTTGAGTTGATGCCAAAGAGCTCCATTTTGGTATCATCTGACCACAACACTTTCACCCAGTTCTCCTCTGAATCATTCAGATGTTCATTGGCAAACTTCAGACAGGCATGTATATGTGCTTTCTTGAGCAGGGGGACCTTGCGGGCGCTGCAGGATTTCAGTCCTTCACGGCGTAGTGTGTTACCAATTGTTTTCTTGGTGACTATGGTCCCAGCTGCCTTGAGATCATTGACAAGATCCTCCCGTGTAGTTCTGGGCTGATTCCTCACCGTTCTCATGATCATTGCAACTCCACGAGGTGAGATCTTGCATGGAGCCCCAGGCCGAGGGAGATTGACAGTTATTTTGTCTTTCTTCCATTTGCGAATAATTGCACCAACTGTTGTCACCTTCTCACCAAGCTGCTTGGCGATGGTCTTGTAGCCCATTCCAGCCTTGTGTAGGTCTACAATCTTGTCCCCGACATCCTTGGAGAGCTCTTTGGTCTTGGCCATGGTGGAGAGTTTGGAATCTGATTGATTGATTGCTTCTGTGGACAGGTGTCTTTTATACAGGTAACAAACTGAGATTAGGGGCACTCCCTTTAAGAGTGTGCTCCTAATCTCAGCTCGTTAACTGTATAAAAGACACCTGGGAGCCAGAAATCTTTCTGATTGAGAGGGGTCAAATATTTATTTCCCTCATTAAAATGCAAATCAATGTATAACATTTTTTACATGCACTTTTCTGGATTTTTTTGTTGTTATTCTGTCTCTCACTGTTCAAATAAACCTACCATTAAAATTATAGACTGATCATTTCTTTGTCAGTGGGCAAACGTACAAAATCAGCAGGGGATCAAATACTTTTTTCCCTCACTGTATACACCGTACCTAAATCCACTGACTACATTCTAAATAAATGGTATGGGGATTGTGAGAGAAATATTACGTATTTACCTGATTTGTTTGATATTAATACTTAACAAATAGTAAGACATTTCTATTCTACTAATGCAGTGTTTTTATGGTCTCCACTCTAGCTCCCTGCAGCTAATCTGGGCACATGGTCACTAGAGATATCTTGCGCTGACAATTGATCTACAGCATGCATTCCATAGACAAGATGTGGAGGGTGTAACCCAGATAAAGGTAGACTGGAGGAGTAGAACAAAACCCTTATTGTTTCTGCAGATAACCATAGGATGAACCCAAGGTGGCTTATGCTGGCACCCTATCGCATGGGAGGGGTGGGACCAGCCATGACTAAGCATTTTTAGTGTCAGCTATATAAGAACCAGCATTTTCTGTAAAAGTTAGGCTCTTGGCCCAACAGTCAAGAGTGTTGGGTCGACCAGTCTCATTATTGCAATAATTAAATCGATATTGAATAAAGATTATTGTTGAAGAAATGACAAAGTCTCTCTCAGTACTGAAATTTCCACGACAGGATGTACATATCATATAAATTATATGGCCTCAACAGCTTTGGCCCATCCCATGTCAATGTCAACTAAAGCTTCTATGAACAGAAAGTGCACAGTCTTTATAAGAGAAATAAAACATGTCTTGGAAAGGCAGTGGTAAAGAAATACTCAAAATACAATGATATAAGTGACATTTTTTGACAAACAAAAGGGAATGGGGGTTGATCCAGTTGAGACCTAGCAACAGTAACCTCAAACGGCAGAACTCCAGTCGAGTATCTTATCGGACCTGGAGAGCTACAGATGAGTCTAAACTGTCCACTCCAAAAAGAGTAAAACCAGAGCCATAGGTGAGTATGATGTTACAGTCTCTGGATATATTTCTCTGGATAAAACAGTGCAGAGGGGTGACAACAGAAAGACAAATAGAATAACTCAAACTCAGGCCCTGTAGCCCAATCACTCAGAACAAAGGGAATGTTTTGAAAGAACCAAATTATTTACCAGACAAAATAAATAAAATACATAAAATCCATAACATAAATTATTCAAAGCCTGGATTAAATACTAACGGATTTTGATTGTTATTCCCAACCCATCCTCTGCTTTTTAGAGAACAGGGGAATTTTTGTGAAGATGATATGGTTTTGTTTTTCAAAAAGTAGCTTTACCTTCAAGTCCTTTCGCTCAACAGTTTGATGAACAGTAGCAACATACAGTATTGCTCTGTGTGAGTGGGCAAGCAAGTAGGTACCATCATGAGCAATGTGAGACACAGCTGGGCTTTACCATTCCCCACTAAAGTCAAAGTTCACAGTCAAAACCCAGGGTCGTATTCATTAGGGCACACTGTAGCAAAGAATTGTGCAAAGGAAAACGTTCAGGTAGTCCATTGGTTTTCTTCCATTTGCTGCCTAATGAAAACGACCCAGGACTAAAAGACAGTAGGGTCTTTTTCCACCACCTACAGTAGCTCAATGAGCTAAGTCTTACAGTCCTAGTAATTCCTTGGGTTGTTGTAGGACACAGAGAGCGGGGGTGCGCTGGGGTTTGGCGCGGCCACAAGGGAGCTGACCTCTGGGGGGTATGGCTGCAGGCCCAGTTGCTTGTTGTCCTGAAGTCTGCGGACCACCACACGGCAGAAGTCCTCGCTGTGACGGTGGCAGGTGTCAAGGAGCTGGCGGACCTTGGCAGTGCGCGTGGCCCGGTTCACCACCAGCTCGTAGTCCTCGCGCATCAGGAGAGAGCACGCCAGCAGGGCGTCCAGGCTCTGGTTCAGGCAGGCCTCCGTCATCTGGGAGACAATCTCCTCGCGACGTGCCGCGATCCAGCGTGCCACGGGGCCCAGCGTGGGGCCGAGGGGGTCCGATGGCAGGTTGAATCCTGGAGAAGGTGGGGGTCAAAGTAGGTATTAGATGAGAGGTAATAGTACAGTGCCTTCAGAAAGTATTCACACCTAGACTTTTTCTACATTTTGTTGTGTTACAGCCTGAATTTAAAATTGATTACATTTAGATTTGGTGTCACAGATCTACACACAATTCCTCATAATGTCAAATTGGAATTTCGTTTTTTTACATTTTTACAAATTAATAAAAAAAATGAAAAGCTGAAATTTCTTGAGTCAATAAGTATTCAACCCCTTTGTTATGGCATGCATAAATAAGTTCTGGAGTAAACATTTGCTTAACATGTCACATAATAAGTTGCATGGACTCACTCGGTGTTCAGTAATAGTGGTTAACATGATCTGAATGACTACCCCATCTCTGTACCTCACACAGAATTATCTGTAAGGTCCCTCAGCCGAGTAGTGAATTTCAAGCACAGATTCAACCACAAAGACCAGTAAAGTTTTCCAATGCCTCTCAAAGTAGGGCATCTATTGGTAGATGGGAGAAAAAAAAAGAACAAAGTAGACATTGAATATCCCTTTGAGCAAGGTGAAGTTATTACTTACACTGTGGATGGTGTATCAATACCCTGAGTCACTACAAAGTCCTTCCTAACTCAGTTGCCAGAGAGTTAGGAAACCGCTCAGTGATTTCACCATAAGGCCAATGATGATTTGAAAACAGTTACAGTTTAATGGCTGTGATAGGAGAAAACTGAGGATGGATCAACAACATTGTAGTTACTTCACAATAATAACCAAATTGACAGAGTGAAAAGAAGGAAGCCTGTACAGAATACAAATATTCCAAAACATGCATCCTGTTTGCAACCAGGCACTAACGTAATACTGCAAAAAATGTGGCAAAGCAATTATATTTTTGTCCTGAATACAAAGTGCAATGTTTGTGGCAAATCCAATACAACACATTACTGAGTACCACTCTCCATATTTTCAAGCATAGTGGTGGCTGCATCATGTTATGTGTATGCTTGTAATCGTTAAGGACTGGGGAGTTTTTCAGGATAAAAAATAAACGGAATGGAGCAAAACACAGGCAAAATTCTAGAGGAAAACCTGGTTCAGTCTGCTTTCCACCAGACACTGGCAGATTAATTCACCTTTCAGCAGGACAACCTAAAACACAAGGCCAAATCTACATTGGAGTTGCTTACCGAGAAGACAGTGAATGTTCCTGAGTGGCAGAGTTACAGTTTTGACTTAAATCTACTAGAAAATCTATGGCAAGACCTGAAAGGGGTTGTTTAGCAATGATCAACATCCAATTTATCAGAGCTTGAAGAATAATGGGCAAATGTTGCACAATCCAGGTGTGGAAAGCTCTTAGAGACTTACCCAGAAAGACTCACAGCTGTAATCGTTGCAAAAGGTGCTGAACCCCGCCCTGTGCAACTGGGTTCTGGACTTCCTGACGGGCCGCCCCTAGGTGGCGAAGGTAGGAAACAACACCTCCGCTATGCTGATCCTCAACACAGGGGCCCCACAAGGGTGCATGCTCACTTGGCCCCTAAGACCCTCACAAACTTTTACAGATGCACCATTGAGAGCATCCTGTCGGGCTGTATCACCGGCTGGTACCACTGGGCTCTCCAGAGGGTGGTGCAGTCTGCCCAACGCATCACCGGGGGCACACTGCCTGCCCTCCAGGACACCTACAGCTCAGGAAGGCCAATGTCACAGGAAGGCCGAAAAGATAATCAAGGACATCAACCACCCGAGCCATGGCCTGTTCACCCCACTATCATCCAGAAGGCAAGGTCAATACAGATGCAACAAAGCTGGGACCGAGAGACTGAAAAACAGCTTCTATCTCAAGGCCATCAGACTGTTAAATAGCCATCACTTGCTGGCCTCCACCCAGTACCCTGTCCTGAACTTAGTCACGGTCACTAGCCGTCTACCACCCGGTTACCCAACCCTGCACCTTAGACATGGAATCACTGGCCACTTTAATAATGGAACACTGGTTACTTTAATAATGTTTACATACTGTTTTACTCATTTCACATGTATATACTGTATTCTAGTCAATTCAATTTGAAATAATAGTATATACAGTATACAGCAATAGTTGACTTAGGTAAATGTGATATTTATTTATATTACAATTTTTATATATATTACACATACATACAGTTGAAGTTGGAAGTTTACATACACCTTAGCCAAATACATTTAAACTCAGTTTTTCACGATTCCTGACATTTAATCCTAGTACAAATTCCCTGTCTTAGGTCAGTTAGGATCACCACTTTATTTTAAGAATGTGAAATGTCAGAATAATAGTAGAGAGAATAATTTATTTCAGCTTTTATTTCTTTCATCACATTCCCAGTGGGTCAGAAGTTTACATACACTCAATTAGTAGTTGGTAGCATTGCCTTTAAAATGTTTAACTTGGGTCAAATGTTTCGGGTAGCCTTCCACAAGCTTCCCACAATAAGTTGGGTGAATTTTGGCCCATTCCTCCTGACAGAGCTGGTGTAACTGAGTCAGGTTTGTAGGCCTCCTTGCTCGCACATGCTTTTTCAGTTCTGCCACACATTTTCTATAGGATTGAGGTCAGGGCTTTGTGATGGCCACTCCAATACCTTGACTTTGTTGTCCTTAAGCCATTTTGGCACAACTTTGGAAGTATGCTTGGGGTCATTGTCTATTTGGAAGACCCATTTGCGACCAAGCTTTAACTTCCTGACTGATGTCTTGAGATGTTACTTCAATATATCCACATAATTTTCCTTCCTCATGATGCCATCTATTTTGTGAAATGCACCAGTCCCTCCTGCAGCAAAGCACCCCTACAGCATGATGCTGCCACCCCCGTGCTTCACGGTTGGGATGGTGTTCTTTGGCTTGCAAGCTGCCCCCTTTTTCCTCCAAACATAACAATGGTCATTATGGCCAAACAGTTCTATTTTTGTTTCATCAGACCAGAGGACATTTCTCCAAAAAGTACAATCTTTGTCCCCATGTGCAGTTGCAAACCGTAGTCTGGCTTTTTTATGGCGGTTTTGGAGCAGTGGCTTCTTCCTTGCTGAGCGGCCTTTCAGGTTATGTCGATATAGGACTCGTTTTACTGTGGATATAGATACTTTTGTACCTGTTTCCTCTAGCATCTTCACAAGGTCCTTTGCTGTTGTTCTGGGATTGATTTGCACTTTTTGCACCAAAGTACGTTCATCTCTAGGAGACAGAACGCGTCTCCTTCCTGAGCGGTATGACGGCTGCGTGATCCCATGGTGTTTATACTTGTGTACTATTGTTTGTACAGATGAACGTGGTACCTTCAGGCGTTTGGAAATTGCTCCCAAGGATGAACCACACCTTGTGGAGGTCTACAATTCTTTTTCTGAGTTCTTGGCTGATTTCTTTTGATTTTCCCATGATGTCAAGCAAAGAGGCACTGAGTTTGAAGGTAGGCCTTGAAATACATCCACAGGTACACCTCCAATTGACTCAAATGATGTCAATTAGCCTATCAGAAGCTTCTAAAGCCATGACATCATTTTCTGGAATTTTCCAAACTATTTAAAGGCACAGTCAACTTAGTGCATGTAAACTTCTGACCCACTGGAATTGTGATACAGTGAATTATAAGTGAAATAATCTGTCTGTAAACAATTGTTGGAAAAATTACTTGTGTCATGCACAAAGTAGATGTCCTAACCGACTTGCCAAAACTATAGTTTGTTAACAAGACATTTGTGGAGTGGTTGAAAAATGAGTTTTAATGACTCCAACCTAAGTGTATGTATGTAAACTTCCGACTTAGTGATCCAATTGACATTTTAGTCATTTAGCAGACTTTCTTATCCAGAGCGACTTACAATTAGTGAGTGCATGCATTTTTCATACTGGACCCCCGTGGGACTTCAACTGTACATACAGTTCATTCGGAAAGTATTCAGACCACTTTCCTTTTTCCACATTTTGTCACGTTACAGCATTATTCTAAAATTGATTAAATACATTTTATTCCTCAACCTACACACAATACCCCATAATGACAAAGCGAAAACAGTTTTGTTTTTTTGTGCAAATGTATTTACAAAAATTATAAACAGAAACACTTTATTTACATAAGTATTCAGACCCTTTGCTATGAGACTTGAAATTGAGCTCAGGTGCATCCTGTTTCCATTGATCATCCTTGTGGTAAATTAAATTGATTGAACATTATTTGGAAAGGCACACACCTATCTATATAAGGTCCCACAGTTGACAGTGCATGTCGGAGCAAAAATCAAGCTATGAGGTCGAAGGAATTGTCTGTAGAGCTCCGAGACAGGATTGTGTTGAGGCACAGATCTGGGGAAGGGTCCCAAAAAATGTCTGCAGCATTGAAGGTCCCCAAGAACACAGTGGCTTCCATCATTCTTAAATGGAAGAAGTTTGGAACCACCAAGACTCTTCCTAGAGCTGGCTGCCCGGCCAAACTGAGCAATCGGGAGAGAAGGGCCTTGGTCAGGGAGGTGACCAAGAACCCGATGGTCACGGCAGGGACTGGGAGACTAGTCAGGATCAAGGGAAAGATGAGGTCCTTGATGAAAACCTTCTCCAGAGCACTCAGGACCTCAGACTGGGTCGAAGTTCACCTTCCAACAGGACAACGACCCTAAGCACACAGCCAAGTCAACGCAAGAGTGGCTTCGGGAGAAGTCTCTGAATGTCCTTGAGTGGCCCAGACAGAGCCCGGACTTGAACCCGATCGAACATCTCTGGAGAGACCTGAAACAGCTGTGCAGCAACGCTTCCCATCCAACCTGACAGAGCTTGAGAGGATCTGCAGAGAAGAATGGGAGAAACTCCCCAAATACAGGTGTGCACAGCTTGTAGCGTCAGAAGATTTGAGGCTGTAATCGCTGCCAAAGGTACTTCAACAAAGTACTGAGTAAAGGGTCTGAATACTTATGTAAATGTGATATTTCAGTTATTTATTTTTAATACATTTGCAAAAATTTATAAAAACCAGATTTTGCTTTGTCATTATGGGGTATTGTGTGTAGATTGATGAGGGGAAAAAACAATTTAATCCATTATAGAATAAGGCTGTAACGTAACAAAATGTGGAAAAAGTAAAGGGGTCTGAATACTTTCCGAATGCAGTGTACATTCATACTGAACAAAAATATAAACGCAACATGCAACAATTTCAAAGATTTTACTGAGTTACACTTCATAGAAGGAAATCAGTCAATTTAAATAAATTCATTAGGCCCTATTCTATGGATTTCACATGACTGGGCAGGGGTGCAGCCATGGGTGGGCCTGGGAGGGCATAGGCCCACCCAATGGGCAGCCAGGGCCAATCACTGGGGAGCCAGGCCCAGCCAATCAGAATTCGTTTTTCTCCACAAAAGGCCTTTATTACAGACAGAAATACTCCTCAGCATTTCTAAAAACATGTTTTCACTTTGTCATTATGGGGTATTGTGTGTAGATGGGTGAGAAAAAAATATATTTAATCCATTTTGAATTCAGGCTGTAACACAACAAAATGGTGTATAACTCAAGGGGTATGAATACTTTCTGAAGGCACTGTAGGTAGTGAGACTAGGAGGGTGTAATGTTAGTTTTGATTTGGTTGTGAACTTCTATTACCTGGTTGTGGTTGGTATGGCTGTGGCTTCAGGGTGAGGTTGTCCAGGTGCGTCACACACTCCGTCTCAGGCAGGCCCGGTTTGAGGGGAATATTGAGGTTTTCCAGGGGCCTGGCACTGTGGGGGTAGTCATTGAAGTTGTTGCCCTCTAGGGTCTGCTCTCTGAGGGGCCCCAGGGTGTGGGACATGAATGACATGGGGGATACTTCTAGGAGGGATGAGAAGGGGAGACGAGGAGAGATGGGTGTCAATCAGAGGAGGCTCCTCCAGGGAAGAAGAGGAGGATATTTCTCCTCATTAACTTACATTTTACATTTTAGTCATTTATTAAACGCTCTTATCCAGAGCGACTTACAGTTAGTGAGTGCATACATTCTTTTATTTTTCATACTGGCCCCCCGTGGGAATCGAACTGGCCACCCTGCCGGCCATTCCCTCCCCTACCCTGGACCAATTGTGCGCCGCCCCATGGGTCTCCCGGTCGCGGCCGGCTACGCCTGGATTCGAACCAGGATCTCTAGTGGCACAGCTAGCACTGCGATGCAGTGCCTTAGACTACTGCGCCACTCGGATGTATCTATTCAGTCTTTTCAAAAGAGAAGAGTATACAACATATATAACGCAGCAACAGACTAGTACTCAGGAAACTCTTCAGCTGTCAATTGCAGCTGTCAATCACAGTCCAGGAAAGGAGGTAGGCTTACCTTTAGAAGGCGGGGCATTGGTGCTAGTGAGGGAGCTCGGTCGGGAGATGTCAGTGTCCTGGGAGGAGCAAGACCCAGAGCCAGAGCTGGAGTTTCCCTAAGGCAGTGAGAGAAGGACTGTATGACAATATGAAAATCTGGATACCGCTCAAACCTACTACAGTATATAACACATTGCCGTTGTTAGAATCTTAATATCACAAACAGAACTGGAGTTATAACCAGTTTTAGGAGGGCATGTCGTTTTTCAAATTGATTTTCCCCTGTTGACCCTCCTTCTCCCGACAGTAGGGCCTGCACCGCTCCTTCTCCCGACAATGGAAGGTGCCATGCCCAGTTGATAATCATCCCAATAAATGCTTTGAAACGGAACCTAAACTGTACCGAAACAAATTTCACACATACACTGAGTGCACAAAACATTAGGAACACCTTTCTAATATTGAGTTGTTCCCCCTTTTGCCCTCAGAACAGCCTCAATTCGTTGTGGCATTGACTCTACAAGGTGTCGAAAGTGTTCCATAGGGATAATGGCCCCTCTCTCTCCATCTTTCTCTCCGTCCCCCCTCTCTCTCTCTCAATTCCTCTCTCTGTACCCCTCTCTCTCCATTCCTTTCTCTGTTCCCCCTCCCTCTCCATCCCTCTCTCTGTCCCCTCTCTCTCCATCTTTCTCTCTGTCCCCCCTCTCTATCCATCCCTCTCTCTGTCCCCCATCTCCCTCTCTCTCCGTCTCCTCTCTCTCTCCATGATCCAGGCGGAGCACTACACACCTGTGCCCGCCCTAATATTCAACGTGAGTGACATCACATCTTAGAGCATAATGCTCTCTTTTGATATCTACTGTATAGTATATCTCTTAGGTCACAGGTGCGTGCCATGGCCCACCTAAAGCAACCCAAAAGGAATCTATGATCTATCTTTAGAAAAACACTGGTCTATGGGGCATTCAGATCAGACACACAGTAGAACGTCACTGATCCCTGGGTTGTGTGTTCTTGCAGGGGTTGATGGGCTTGATCTTCCTGTGTGTGGAGGACGTGTTCCAGCTCATCAACTACTTCAGCTTCAGCTACTGGCTCTACGTGGGCCTGTCTGTGGCCGGCCTCATCTATCTGCGCTTCACTCAGCCAGACAGACACAGACCCGTTAAGGTAACGTTAGAAAGATTGGTGTCTGAGTTTGAGTCTGTGTGTTTGATTGACTTGTCTCTCTCTCTTTTTATTTCTGTCTCACTCTCTCACACACATACAGATGAGAGAGGGATGCCAATGGATGAGTAAACTTGCATCTGCATAGTTGTGTATCATCACCATAGTTTGACCTGCTGTATCCTGGCTAACCATTGGCTCCTCTCCACAGCTCTCCCTGTTCTTTCCCTTCGTTTACTGCCTGTGCAGTCTGTTCCTGGTCATCGTCCCTCTATACGGAGACGCCCTGTCTGGAGTGCCTGTCTACTACGTGGCCATATACCTGCCTGAAGACAGGAGGCCCAAGTTTATAGGCAGACTAAATGGTAAGGATCAGAGCTAGAGACACACAGACACAGGGCTGGTTTCCCGGAGCCATTTTAAGACTACTTCTGGACATGAAAGCATGCTAAATGGAAATGTTTTTTTGAAAGTGCTTTTTAGTCCAGGAGTTTGTCAAACCGTCCCCCATTTTTGCAGAACATTACTGTAACATATTCATATACATTATAGCTAGAAAGTAACTGTCTTGGAAGTTTTGTGATTTTCAATTCTAATTCTGCCATTTAATGTATGAAGAAATAGGATTTCAATTTGTGTGTAGCAGACTGGCATGTCCACACATTTTCATGTGTTGAGGATTCATATGTTTAAGAATGAAAAGTTGAAAGTGTGACCGAAAAATCTAAAGATGTGGTATCTTTTTAGAAGCATGTTAGTAAAAGGTGCTAAGGTGGAAGTCTGTAGGAACGCCTGAGTTTATTGGGTGGTTGATAAACAAAGAGTGCCACTGTAGGCAAGAGACAGTTAGATATACACTGAGTGTACAAAACATTAGGAACATCTTCCTAATATTGAGTTGCACCCCCTTTTCCCCTCAGAACAGTCTCAATTCGCCGGGGCATGGACTCTACAAGGTGTTGAAAGCGACCCACAGGGATGCTGGCCCATGTTGACTCAAATGCTCAGTGTTGTGTCAAGTTGGCTGGATGTGCTTTGGATGGTGGACTATTCTTGATACACACAGAAAACTGTTGAGTGTGAAAAACCCAGCAGCATTGCAGTTCTTGACACACTCAAACCAGTGCGTCTGGCACCTACTGCCATATCCCGTTCAAAGGCACTTAAATCGTTTGCCTTGCCCATTCACCCTCTGAATGGCACACATACACAATCCATGTCTCAATTGTCTCAAGGCTTGAATATCCTTCTTTGTCCTGTCTCCACCCATTCACCTACACTGATTATAGTAGATTTAACAAGTGACATCAATAACGAATCATAGCTTTCACCTGGATTCACCTCATCAGTCTATGTCATGGAAAGAGCAGGTGTTCCTAATGCTTTGTATGGGTGGTTGAAATTAATATTTGATTAGACACATTTTATTTGACATTGTTTCAATGTTGATAGTAAAATGGTTTGAATCAATGCCATTGTTTCAACGTCATGCCATCAACCTAAATAAAGAGGTATATTGAAATAAAATGAGAAGCCAGAGTCCAACAACTCCTGCCTGAACAGTGACTCCTACTGGTATATGAGGGGTAATGCACTTCAGTTAGAACGGGTCTACCATCCAGGAGTCTACCATCCAGATGCCTACCTCTATAAAAACCTGCTTAGCTGTGTATGTTTCAGCCTTAGCTATCATGTCAACACACTTAGACATTGATCAGCTTCCATACTAATTTGCATAGACTACCTAAATAAATGTTGAATAGTTGAAAGTAACAAACTTTTCTTACACAAGCTGTATGTGAAAGTAAATTCAGAGTGAGGTTGGGTTTATGTAGGCTACATTGTCATCTGATTTCCCCAACAAAGGACACCATCATTTATACTGTCGTTCATCCATGGTTGATTGGATCTTTGGAAGTAGTTACCATTAGCCCTATAAATAGGATGCCAAATTCATGATATTAATAATACACTTTCACCTTTGGATATTGTCTTGTGTATGAAGGAGGTTGGTCGATTTCAAATGTAATCTAAAAGTACATTTTGTTACATTACAGCCTCATTCTAAAATTGATTAAATTGTTTTACAAATGTCTAAAAGAAACTCCAAGCGGGCAGTCATGTGCCTTTTACTGAGGAGTGGCTTCAGTCTGGCGACTCTACCATAAATGCCTGATTGGTGGGATCTCCAGAGATGGTTGTCCTTCTGGAAAGTTCTCCCATCTCCACAGAGGAACTCTGGAGCTCTGTCAGAGTGACCATCGGGTTCTTGGTCACCTCCCTGACCAAGGCCCTTCTCCCGCAATTGCTCAGTTTGGCCGGGCGGCCAGCTCTAGGAAGAGTCTTGTCTTGGAGACATTCAATGCTGCAGACATTTTTTGGTACCATTCCACAGATCTGTGCCTCGACACAATCCTGTCTCGGCGCTCTTCGGACAATTCCTTCAACCTCACGGATTGGTTTTTGCTCTGACATGCACTGTCAACTGTGGGACCTTATATAGACAGGTGTGTGCCTTTCCAAATCATGTCCAATCACTAATATATAAAAAGACAATAACCAAAGGTAAAAGTGTATTATTAATATCATGAATTTTGGCATCCTATTTATAGAGCTAATGGTAACTACTTATACAATTCCAAAGATCCAATCAACCATGGATGAATGATAGTATACCTAGCTACACGTTGAAATTATGGTGTCCTTTGTTGGGGAAATCAGATGTCAATGTAGCCTACATAAACCCAACCTCACTCAGAATTGACTTTCACATACAGCTTGTGTAAGAAAAGTTTGTTACTTTCAACTATTCAACGTTTATTTAGGTAGTCTATGCAAATGAGTACGGAAGCTGATCAATCTCTGAATGTGTTGACATGATAACTCAGCTGAAACGAACACAGCTTGTTTCGAAAGCTAAGCAGGGTACATAGAGGTAGGCATCTGGATGGGAGACTTGTTCTCACTGAAGTGCATTACCCCTCATATACCAGTAGGAGTCACTGTTCAGGCTGGACTGTGGCTTCACATTTTACTTTAATATACCTCTTTATTTAGGTTGATGGCATGACGTTGAAACAATGACTGATTCAAACATACAATTTTACTATGAACATTTAAACAAGGTCAAATAACATGTCTAATCATTTATGAAATGTAACATAATTTCAACCACCCAACATACACTGCTCAAAAAAATAAAGGGAACACTAAAATAACACATCCTAGATCTGAATGAATGAAATAATCTTATTAAATACTTTTTTCTTTACATAGTTGAATGTGCTGACAACAAAATCACACAAAAATGATCAATGGAAATCAAATGTATCAACCCATGGAGGTCTGGATTTGGAGTCACACTCAAAATTAAAGTGGAAAACCACACTACAGGCTGATCCAACTTTGATGTAGTGTCCTTAAAACAAGTCAAAATGAGGCTCAGTAGTGTGTGTGGCCTCCACATGCCTGTATGACCTCCCTACAACGCCTGGGCATGCTCTTGATGAGGTGGCGGATGGTCTCCTGAGGGATCTCCTCCCAGACCTGGACTAAAGCATCCGCCAACTCCTGGACAGTCTGTGGTGCAACGTGGCGTTGGTGGATGGAGCGAGACATGATGTCCCAGATGTGTTCAATTGGATTCAGGACTGGGGAACGGGCGGGCCAGTCCATAGCATCAATGCCTTCCTCTTGCAGGAACTGCTGACACACTCCAGCCACATGAGGTCTAGCATTGTCTTGCATTAGGAGGAACCCAGGGCCAACCGCACCAGCATATGGTCTCACAAAGGGTCTGAGGATCTCATCTCGGTACCTAATGGCAGTCAGGCTACCTCTGGCGAGCACATGGAGGGCTATGCGGCCCCCCAAAGAAATGCCACCCCACACCATGACTGACCCACCGCCAAACCGGTCATGCTGGAGGACGTTGCAGGCAGCAGAACGTTCTCCACGGCGTCTCCAGACTCTGTCACATGTGCTCAGTGTGAACCTGCTTTCATCTGTGAAGAGCACAGGGCGCCAGTGGCGAATTTGCCAATCTTGTTGTTCTCTGGCAAATGCCAAACGTCCTGCACGGTGTTGGGCTATAAGCACAACCCCCACCTGTGGACGTCGGGCCCTCATACCACCCTCATGGAGTCTGTTTCTGACCGTTTGAGCAGACACATGCACATTTGTGGCCTGCTGGAGGTCATTTTGCAGGGCTCTGGCAGTGCTCCTCCTGCTCCTCCTTGCACAAAGGCGGAGGTAGCGGTCCTGCTGCTGGGTTGTTGCCCTCCCACGGCCTCCTCCACGTCTCCTGATGTACTGGCCTCTCTCCTGGTAGCGCCTCCATGCTCTGGACACTACGCTGACAGACACAGCAAACCTTCTTGACACAGCTCGCATTGATGTGCCATCCTGGATGAGCTGCACTACCTGAGCCACTTGTGTGGGTTGTAGACTCCGTCTCATGCTACCACTAGAGTGAAAGCACCGCCAGCATTCAAAAGTGACCAAAACTTCAGCCAGGAAGCATAGGAACTGAGAAGTGGTCTGTGGTCACCACCTGCAGAACCACTCCTTTATTTGGGGTGTCTTGCTAATTGCCTATAATTTCCACCTGTTGTCTATTCCAATTTGCACAACAGCATGTGAAATGTATTGTCAATCAGTGTTGCTTCCTAAGTGGACAGTTTGATTTCACAGAAGTGTGATTGACTTGGAGTTACATTGTTTTGTTTAAGTGTTCCCTTTATTTTTTTGAGCAGTGTATATTGAATATAGGATGAAAAAAAAAAGATCTACGCAATTTCAAAGTATACATAGTTCTGATGATTAGGTAGCAATTAGATTGACTTATCCTGACTAACAGGTTGTTACATCAATGTATTTAAGTTTAACCCTCATTTCAATGTTTACAACGCTGGTTGAAATGTGAGGAAAACAGTACTGGTTGATGACTTTGTTCAAATCCAATGTATTTTCCACATTGATTCGACATCACAATACATTGCCAAATTACATTAAACAACAT
Organism: Coregonus clupeaformis; assembly: GCF_020615455.1. Classification (NCBI taxonomy): domain Eukaryota; kingdom Metazoa; phylum Chordata; class Actinopteri; order Salmoniformes; family Salmonidae; genus Coregonus; species Coregonus clupeaformis. Next base: position 15,147,896 of record NC_059212.1, read on the forward strand.
TGATTCAACCAGTGTGTGCCCAGTGGGGAGATTGTTAGCTAGCTCTGGTCCAGGGCGTTGAGCAAGCCTCGACGTTGAGCCAACACTGGGACGTTCAAAGTTTCCCCATATTAGCCGCTCCTCCGTAGCTAGCCTATCTAGCTAGCATATAATTATGTAATTCAGTGAAGTAATGATAGGCCTACTAATATCTTAAACATATTATAATGCACGTCATATCATGATGCCCAGCACTTCAAAACAAGCCTCCTCCATGTCCACCCCTCTCTCGCGCCCTCTCCCCACCCTGCAAAATTTCAGTCGCATCTCGCGCCATACACTCGCTGTCCATCAAGCATGTGAACAACTCGCTTGCCCGGTCCATAGAATGCTGCTCTATCTGCACTGATTGGAGTAATTTAATGAGCTAAATGTAAAACCGATGTCGATTTCAGAAGTAAAAAAACTAACAGTAAGGAACAATATAAAACCGGTACCTTTTTTCCAGGTTCGATCCGGTTCGGAACAATGGAATGGAACAAAAAAAGTGGTTCGGTTCAGACCTAAAAGATTGGAAACTCATTTCAGTTCCAACCCCTGATACGCACACACACAAAGAAACCTGAGTCCTATACATAAGAGGCTAAAAATAACAGATCTTTATTACTGGTTAGACACTATACTGAGTTCCACATTGTTGATATTGTCATATTGACCTACAAACAACTATTACAGATTTGTGGTTAGTTTATCACTGAAACCACTTCCACAACATTGTTGATATTTGTCTTTCCTCGCAATGTTTTAGGGGTGAAAAGTTCAGCGTGCTTGGCCCAGAGGATCACTTTAAGAGCGAACTGAAAGAACACCAAGTCCTGCCAAGTCCTACAGATGGGTACTGAAGCCTTTAGCCTACAGTGAATGCAGGGGTTAAAGGCCAAGAAAATCCCATGACTGAAACTTCAGTCGATCTCAGATCGATTGTCTGGGACCAAGTTAACTTCCCCTTTCATGTAAGAAAGTCATGACCATCATGCTTTTAGGGAAATAAGATAATTTTGTACATGTTTTAAACTGTGAGTTTGACCAATTTCAGTCCCCTTGCTTAGGGTGTCCGGGGTCCTCCCAGGGATCATTTTTATGTAGAAGGACTGAGAAGCTCAGTTCTGGTGACTTTTTAAAAGGACATTCTACTCCAAAATTAATGAAAATAAAATGATGCTGCCTCCAGAAATGGGCCCAATAACATATTGGTAAAAATAATATATATTTTAACATATTGGACCACGCATATAGCCTATGCATGGTCTATATTATCAGATGTGCTATTAGCAATAAGCACTATCACATATAGCCCAACTGATGAAGCATAGTAGCTAATAAAATGTACTAGTGATGCGCAGGGTGACTCATAACCCACAGTCCCCGCGGTTATATCCGGGCTACACTAAGGTTTTCCTTTCATTATTTTAGGCTATCTGGCATTAGTGCGTCAGCCTAAGCTTTAGGGCCTAACTGTACGAGCGCCAAATAGCCTACACCCCAAGTGGTAAAAAATGATTATATCAGTGCCGGCTATGTTATGTGTAATGACTGAGGCGATATACAAAATCGACAGTCACATGATGGGGACTTCAAATAGGCCTATGGCACGTCAAGGGAACTGTAGCCTACTGTTCAGATGGGTTAAATGTAAACTGAAATCTGGACACTAACTTTAGGCTCTAGGTCTATTACCTTAATATTAACTCCAGCAGAATGAAGTATTTCTTGCAGTAAAATGATATACCAAATGTAGGCAAACATTTTACTCGGGAACAGGAGTGGAGAAATATTATTGATTTATTTCAGCATTTCGCGAGAGAATGCGAATGAGCAGTTAGACAGCACCTCTACAGATGGTAGGTCTATATTTATCAGCATCATCAAAGCAGATAGTATTTCAACCACATAAAATATGCATCCAAGCCAAACTGAAATCTTAGAAACATGTTGGGTTGTTTTCACAGCTGGTCAAACTGATGTCAGTTGGACATTTTAAACAGAAAATCGTTCCTGGTCCCTAAACGTCTTTGTTCCAGGAAAGAAGCAGAGATGAGAGAGAAAACGTTACCGATGTCAACTCGATTGAAGCTTTCATTCTATCGATTTATGACATTATTCTGGTGAGCAGCAGTTTATTTAGTCTTCTAGGGTAACATGTAATGACAGAAGATAAGCTGCATATATCTAATTATAGACAAGTTGACTAACAAATAGCCTACTAAAATTTTTGAAATTATTAGAAGAAGCATATACATCTAAATAAGGCAAAACAAGTCCTGCACCCCCTGTCAAAAAAATCGTTCCTACAGCGCATTTCTATACTAGCGGGTTAGGTTCGGGTGCAGGCCTCAGATTTTCACTTTTTCACACATAGGCCTAGTCGGGCGGTTGTGGATGGGTTATTAGCAATTGCGGGCGGGTGCCCGTGAACACTACAATGACCCGCGCACCACAAATGTACATAGGCTGAAGCATGGGGTTTGTCCATCTGCATTTACCCCATTGGACACAACATCCTGATTGTAATTATTATTTATTATTATTTTATTATAAATATGAATAAATAATTATTAATTATTATTCACTCGAAAAATGATATATATTTTTCTATTACAAAGTATGTCATTAGCATTTTAAGAGCTCTGTTGTGCAGCTGCGCCTAAAGGAATCTACAGAGAATACATAGACGGTGCCGAAGGAGCATTGCGCAGTGTTGCAATATCGTTTTTCGTCACAAAAGAGGCGACTCCTTGTAATACGCTCTGGCATTCGACGCAGTTTTCTTCTACCTGGAGATTGAGACCAGACGTATCATTCCTTCCGCTGCCGTGTTGTTGCTTATTTCCTTGATCTGATCTATAGGCTATATTGGCTATTCATCAAAGTAGCCTATTTTACATTGATAACCAAACATAATCTCAGCGACTGTTCAAACAATAAATCAAACATTGTAGACTTATAGAATCCCCCCCAAATGTATTTTGTTTAGAAGTGATAACGTTATTCTACGCTAAAACAGACAGCCATGTGCTTTTTTTCTCTCTATGACAAAAAATGATGACATACTATTTTTAGCTGATATGGGAGTGAATACATTGAAGCAGCATATCAAATTAAGATAATGTTGTAGGTTACTCTGGCAAGTATAATAACATTTTTCAGGGCATATTATTTAATTATAAATCTGATTATTTCACATGGAGATGTAGGAAGCTAAAAGGCTAGCTAGATTACAGTGTTTAGCCAACTTGCTAGCAAGGGTAGACAAGACAAGAGACTCTTCTTTTGCTTTCACCACAAATGAGAAGACGAACCCAAGAATCCACCCAAAAAGGTATTTTGTTTAGAAGTAATAACTAGCTATAGTGAAATAGTAGTAATTACAGGCCATTGTGAAATAGTAGAACCTGCTGTAGCCAACTAGCTAGCCATGTGACTTTTTCTCTGAGACCAAAACATGACGTTCTATTTTTAGCTGAAATGGGAATCAATACACAAGCAGCATATCAAACTGGGATAATGTTTTAGGTTACACCTGCAAGTACAAGAACATTTGCCAGGGCATATTTTTTAAAATTATAAATCTGATTATTTCACATGGAGATGTGGGAAGCTAAAAAGGCTAGCTAGCCAGGCTGCCAGCTAGCTACTACTAGCAAGGGAAGAGGACTCTTCCTTGTTGTTTACTAAATGAAAATACCAAAATTAAAATACTTTGCCATCACCCCCTTGTGAATGGGACTGGTGAGGATATCATGTTACCAAAAAGGTGTCCGCTACTCCACAAATTCCCACTCCACTCACGTGCACGCACATAGATCAACGGAGCGGAGCTTGTAGTAACCTTAAACCATGCTGGAAACTCCGGTTGTAAAACTGCATTTGTAAAACAATGACACACGCAATTGAAGAACAGAGAAATAAACGTGCTAGCAATGGAAAACTGGGATCCCCCAGAAAACTGCTTTCAAAAATGTTTTCCCGCGATTGCATTAGGAATTGTAGTGCATTGACTGCTTTCAGAATACGCTTCCCTCCTATGGCTCTCGCAACTTGAATGCGCCTCGAGAGGAATATTTATCTCGCATAAAACACACAACCTCAAGCCGACTATTCTACTATGGGGTTGTCCGATGTTGGAGTGTCAGCAACAATCATACATGTCAGTTCAGTGCACACTGAGTAACAGAGAAAACCACATATTTGAGAATACATTTGTATTCTGTCTGCATTAAGCTGTGTCATCTCCAAATCTACACCGATCTTGAAAACGACCTCTCCAGAATCTATATGACGGAAATGCATTGCAGTGACAGAGAACTTTATCCCCTGTGAATGGTGCTGTTCTAGAGGTCATTATACTCACTTGCCAGGGACTGGGGTTGTCCTTCAGAATGTTTAAAGACTTCTCCTCCTCCCTTCTCTTCTCACACGCCATGGGTGTGGCAGAGTAACAGCCTGCCCTCCTCATCAGCTAGAGAGAGAGGGGACGAGAAAGAGAGAGAAGATGATACATGCTGCTACAAACAGATGCAAATCACTGTGTGCATTTCCTTCCACCTCTAATGTTGAAGAATAAAGTAAAAGCAAGGGGTGCCGGATTATTTCTACCAAAATGTCAAGTCATCAATTTGTCTCTCTGTCCGTCATTTGTCGAGTCATCCATTTCAAGCCATATCACGAATCACGACGCTCCAAACCCTGGTCAGGTCTGATGTCATCAAATTTGTGCAACGAAAACCTTTTGCAATAGACACATACAGTGTTACTTGAGTCATACTGAATGACTTGGAACTCTGTATTGGCAAACGTATTTGCATGGTCAAACATTTCCTGCCAAACGTTTTCCTTGTGACCTGTGTACTGTACAGTCTCGCACTGACTGACCTTTGACTTCTTGACCTCCAGCACGGCCTCCAGGATGTCAATTTCATCAAACCTCCTCAGTATTGGCTCCAGCTCTTTCACACACACTGCACAAGACAGAGAGCGGCGGTTATGGCTCTATAGCTTTTAGGGCCAAATGTATACTTGCAACACCTGCATAGATAATACATTGATGTCAATGGAATAACTATTCGAAACACTGCGTTAGACATGTTGATCAAGGGAGGTTTCAGCTCCAAGTAACAAGGTAAGGTGAGAGGGGCAGGTCCAGAATCAGCCAGAACCTTAACTAACCATTTGGGGTAGGAAAGCACCAAACTGATCTGAGATCTGTGTCTAGGGGCAACTTCATCCCACGTTAAGGTAATAAGTTGAGGTCAAAAGTTGGAGGTCATGGCTCTTACAAAGGAGTTGAGGTCAAAGGTTAGAGCTTGCTAGCTAATATGATTTGAATGATGCAGCAACACCCGATCAGCAGCATCAGCTTTTTGGCCTGCCCCGGTTCCTAGAGTGAAGTGGACTGTGGTGTGAGGGGATGCAGAGGCTCGCCTCATAGGAGGCTTTTCCAGACTACTGCCGAGGTGTGGTGGTCTTACTGCTGCTTTTAGTCGCCGAAGCATCACCCAGGTCGGTGCTACACTTCTGGTAGCGGACGATCCAGCCTACCTATGAAGGAGGAGCTGTGAACGTCGAAGACGACGAGGTGCCCGATGAAGAGCTCCGGGGCCCATCTGTCAGATGTTCTCTACCTCCCTGCCTGGCTGCACCATCAATGCTCTCTTCGCTCAAGATACTACTTTTCCGAACTGCCTAGCATCTGAAGTTGTGGAAGACCATCGCCCAAGAACTCCCTTTTTTGTTTTAAGCGACTGAGATTCTACTTGTGATGAAAAGCGCTATATAAAATAAATATATTATTATTATTATTATTATTATTATTATTATTATGTCCCTTACTGAGAAAGGAGGGCCGTTCGTCGGGGTTGGTGGTCCAGCCGCAGGTCATGAGGTTGATGAGTGTCTCCCTGCTGGGGATGTCCCCTGGCAGACTGTCCAGGCCCGTGTCGGGACGTGTCCCACGCAGTACGCTGAACATGATCTGCATGGGGTTGGTTGCCTCTGTACAGACAACAGAAATACAAATGCTCACTCAGTGTTTTAGTTCTGAATGAAGACTTAATATCACTTGAGGCTGGAAATCCCACCAACTATATTTGGTCTTTGTTTTTCCTCTCTTCGAGCATGCAGAAGACCAGAAATGTTAGTTTAGTATACATCACTGACTACAAACACAGTGAGGTCATGTGGCTAATCTACATTATGGAAGCATATAGCTGACAAAATCAATTTTAATGAAGCTATATGCTTCCACAACAGTGAGATCATTAACATCCATAACTCTTATACAGTACTAATGTTTGCAAATGCAATGCTTTCTAACAGTAAAGAAAGCATCTACACAATGAATTACCTTCAAATGGTATCCTCCTGGACAGCACCTCCCACATAATGATAGAGTAACTAAAACAGGAACATCAAGAAAAGCACATACGTTAGATGAGTTGGCATTTCCCTTGAAGGGAGGAAGTCTTATAATACTAAGCCTATGTCATGAATTTCATTTCCTCAGTCTTACACCAACACATTTTCCAGTGACAAAATGACTGTTCATGTCCCAAAAGCCCCAGTGAATGTAAATCAGAGGTTAGGGGAAGTTGAAGGGCTAGTATCATATCTCTTTTCTACATTTCCTTTTTCACATTTTCGATGTAACAAAGAGTTCATTTAATGGGGTGTTCATCTAGAAAAGGGCAAGCTCCCTACAGACAATTACTAGCTGGCTGACACACTTCTCCTCCTCTCCCTTTAAAAATATATGCTGGGAATGTTCTAGTTGTGTGTTGTAAAGTGGTGGATCACCACAGAAAGACTGCTCAACTCCCAGAGAAGCATCTTTTCTATTCAAATTTCATCCACATTTCAAATTGAGTTTCAACATAGGCTTTGGTCAAGGGAGTTATTGTCAGTCAATATTACTGCCTAAAAAATCCATTGAGTAGATCTGGGCAGGCTTTTAAAATTACAAGCTGACTCATGAAGGCACCTTCAAGATAATGGTCTGAACAAAAGTTAATATTCTTCCTAGGTAGCCTGAATGTCATATCACTTCGTGCTTTAGCCTAGCGCTCGGTTTTTCATTGTCATGCCGTACACATGACAGAGATGCTCGCTAAAGCACAAACAGATCTGGCAAGGTGACTAGGTCCTATAACTCAAACGCTGGTTCTGGTTGGCTGTTTAGCCTTCAGGCTCACCTGTAGATGTCGTGTTTGATGACTGCACCCCGGCTCTTGGAGGGTTCATACTCCTCGGGGGGCATGTAGATGATGGTGCCCCCCATCTCAGGTGGCTTGGATCCCGATCCTTTACTGATCGACAGCTGGCGCCACTTAGACAGGCCAAAGTCTGCTATCTGTACAGACATTTACATTACATTTTAGTCATTAAGCAGACGCTATTATCCAGAGCGACTTACAGTTAGTGCATTCATCTTAAGATAGCTAGGTGAGACAACCCCATATCACAGTCGTAGCTCTAGGTAAATGTTTCCTCAATAAAGAAGTTATCAACAAAGTCAGTGCTGGTAGGAAAAGACAAGTGTAAGCGTTTCTTTTTTATGGGGGGAATAAGACAGATTTCTTATTTAAAGATGATCTTTGAAGAGGTAGGGTTTCAGACGTTTTCAGAAGCTGGGCATGGACTCTGCTGTCATAGCATCAGGGGGAAACTGGTTACACCATTGGGGTGCCAGGACAGAGAAGAGCTTGGACTGGGCTGAGCGGGAGCTGCCCTCCCGTAGGGGTGGTGGGCCAAGAGACCAGGGGTGGCAGAACGGAGTACTCGGTGTAGACAACAGACAGAGAGCTGGGTTGTGTTCAGAAGGGCACACCATTACAAACCGTTTTGCAGTGAAAAGTGAAAATCCGTGTTCTTATGGGACATGTAGTCCAGGTAGTACCTACTTATGGGACATGTAGTCCAGGTAGTACCTACTCGTTTTGCACAACCCTGGACTTTCAAGGAGACACTGAGAATCAGACTGACCAAATATGTAGGCCAGGGGTCTCCAACCTTTTCTAGCATGAGAGCTACTTTCAAATTATAAAACATGTCGCGAGCTACTCTTGATATTTCGCTTTTCACTCTCAAAATTACAATTATTCATAGAGAAACAATGAAATGTAATATTCTGAGCCCATGTCATGCTTAAATCACATCAGAATACCATTTTTGAGGGCTGGAAGAATAACTAACACATTTAGATTGGAGTGTAATACCCCTTTAATTGCGCATTTTGCGAGAGAGGAATGTGCTGGTCTAGCGATGTTTTTTCTGCTGCATATGTCGCGACAGAGTTTGCAAACAAAAGCCCACCTGATTGATACAAATAAGCATGATATAATTCTGGCAGGTAAGCCTACTTTGCGGTTAACATTTAATTGAGGAGGGAAAGTCTTTCTGTCTACCCAGAAGACAGTTATCATTATCACTAACTGGCTACACAAAGTGAATGATAGACAAACGCGCGCACAACACAGACTTACAGGGGCAATATTGCTAGAAATGAATTGTCAGATATTGTGTTACGTTTGACCTTATAAGCCAATTGTGGCTAACTAGGGGTGCAACAATGTCAATGTGGATTTGATTGAATAGTAGCCGCGAGCTTGCGGTGTCTGATACTTGTGAGATTAATACGACAGTTACGGTGGAACATGTGAAAAATATATTCACTTTCAGAATTGCTTGGCAAGCTACTCATAAGTGGGATGCGAACTACTGGTAGCTCACGATCGACCTGTTGGAGACCCCTGGCCTAGGCTATTTCTCAGTAACATTGGAAAGTGGAGTTTAAACACAACCAAATTAAATCTGGGCCAAGTTAAAAGACGTTAAAAGCCACATTTTCATACTAGTTGCCTAATAGGGATAGATTCAAATCAAATGTGGTTCATGCAGGAGGGTTGCTTTGGATAATGGAGTGCTGATTCATATTCTAACCCTCTCTCCTGACCACTTTTTCAGTGGGCCCAAACAGTTTAATTGGAACCGTGAAGACTAAACTGTCATACTAAATATAATATAAATGTAACATATTGCCTTTGCAAACAGGGATTCAGAGGACTTCATAATGTGAGTCCAAGCTTAGTGCGACTGAGGTTGACACACGCACGGACACACCTTGACATGAAACTCTCCGTCCAGCAGAATGTTCTGTGTCTTGAGGTCGTGGTGCAGGAGGGGTGGGGTCATGTTGTGTAGGAAGTTGACCCCCAGAGCTATCTCGTACAGGACACGCAGCCTCAACGACCAGGCCAGCAGTGGGTAAAGGTTATTCTACAGAGTGTGGGAGGAGAGAAGGGGAAAGTGTGAAAAAGATATCGTGTATACAGAGCGGAGAGTGGATCAAACGGGGAGGAAGAGAAAGTGAAGCAGTATTGTGGCGATTTCCCAGATGTGTTGTGTTCCGAAACCTACAGCCAACATTTCAACCCTGGATCGTTGGTTTCATCATCTAGCTACTAATACGCCTGCCCTGTCTTGTTATGGATAATATGGTGTCTTATCAACTGGTGCGTGAGAGAGACAATGTCAGTGCTATCGGTGTCTTGCCTGGCTACACAGAGTCCTTGCTCCGGACAAACGCTACGCCACGCCCACAGACATCAGTTTCTTCTCGCGTGTCACACAGTGCGACCAAAACAAAGATCTACACACATGCAAGAGGAATTTCTCACACAATATTCAATATTATTAAGCAATAAGGTACGAGGGGGTGTGTTAAATGGCCAATATACCACGGCTAAGGGCTGTTCTTATGCACCACAACGCAGAGTGCCTGGATACAGCCCTTAGCCCTTGGCCATATACCACAAACCCCTGAGGTGCCTTATTGCTATTATAAACTGGTTACCAATGTAATTAGAGCAGTAAAAATTAATGTTTTGTCATACCCGTGGTTTACGGTCTGATATACCACGGCTGTCAGCCAATCAGCATTCAGGGCTCGAACCACCCAGTTTATAATATACAATACTGGCAGGTTTTTGGAGTTATTATTCTGTATTGAGAACAAAGAAAGTATCGTCAAGTAAAGGTTAGTCAAAAATATCCTGATTACGGCTAGACAGCTGGCTATGCACGACCTCAGATGAGCTTTAGCGCTGCTGCTGAGGTTCGTGTTTACATGGCTAGCATTGTACCAACATTGCAGCACTTGCATTTCCTGTCATAGTAACAGCATAGCAGTAATCTGATACCAAAGCCTGAATTGTCAGTGGCTGCTTCTTCATTGAAAATAGTGTGGAACTCAGACTATAACTGTTTGAAACAGTTGGAGAAAAAATGTAACCCCCTAGACTGATATGGCAAGAGTCTTGTGACTCAGTCCCGACTCCCTTGTTTATACATGTACACTGTTCTTACTAAGTGTATGTAGGCCTACCTCGTGAAGCAGCTGATCCAGAGAGCCATTGCTCATGTACTCGGTGACGATGCAGAAGAACTCGGCCTCATTACACATGCCAAAGATCTGGATGATGTAGTTGAACCTGGCCTTGTGGAGCACCTCCGCCTCCTTCAGCAGGCAATTCCTCTCCCTGCGAACACAGTCATGATTAGATAACCTTTTGACATTACTGTCATGGTGTCACAAGGATTGATATTCATATTGCTTCCTCATGTGTATAGAGAAAGCACATTTGAGTGATAGAAAATACATTTATTTCACTGTCTCCCATTCATAGGGGCACATAGCCAATAGGCTTGTAATATCTAGCCTACTTCACCTCTAGCATGCATGAGAATAAATTAAGGTTTCTACCACTGTTGCTGTTACTGATTGTTGACATAGTGTCATTGTCAGTCCTACATTTAGACAGCAGCAGCATTCTGTAAGGAAATCACAGGGGCCTCTGGATACATGAGATCAAAATCAAAATCTAATTTGAGTAGGCAATGACTGATTCTAGTCAGATGAGATCTAATGGCAAAGTCCTACTTAATCTGGTAGAATGATTTTAACAAAAATACCTTTCGCCAACAGGAGAATCTAATTTCAGGCACTTGATGGCAACGGTCGTCTGCCAATCGGAATGCTGTGCCATGAACACGGTTCCGAACCCACCTTTGCTCAGGTAATGCAAGTTCGTCAGCTTTTGATAGGGGATCACCGGTAGAGTGTTCGTGAGACAACAAAGGTTCACACAGCCCATGTGTTGCTGCTCCATAATTATTGTGAGCCTACAAAAAGGTGCTCTTTAAAAGGCTTGTTCTCTGCCTAAAAGAGAAAGCAGAATTGGGAGTTCCTGTTCCCGACGCAACGAAAAACCCCTTAGTGGAGTGACAGAGCAGAGCATCGATTAATTCATTATCCATTCAGAGTTAGCTACAATAGTTATCTCACTTTATGACATTTGACTCGCAGGCTTTATGAAATGCGCTCGCACTGCCAGTGTTCGTGAATGTAGACGTCGAAAAATTACAGTGACTTGAATTGTCGATAGAAAATGTACAGGCTGTTTACCTCTGTCAATGTGTCAAACTCTCTAGCGAGTAACGTACAACAACCTCTCCACACCAAAACAACCCCCGACTGATGCCGCGTTCACAAGCTGGTCGGAACTAGGAAACTCGGACTTTTTTGACATGCTAACTGGTTTTAGTTATACACGTGCCGGCCTTAAAGTCGGAGTTTCCTTGCTCCGACTAGGATCTAAACGCGGTATGAATCATACTTGCTTGCGAGCTATCTAGCTAAAGACGCCGTCACGGCCAACGATTTACTACTGTATATATAATGGCTTGCTGATGCAATGTGTTGGCCATTGAGAGCCACCGGTCGGCCATAATTGGTACTCCCCAGTATGAGCAGTCCTCCAATGGAATTCTACAGTATTTCAATTAAATGTTTCAAGGACAAAATTACATGTATTTAAGTATGTTTATGTTGTAGTGGGGACAGTAACATTAGTCATCTAAAAAAATAAATATTTTTTTATGTTTAGCTCACATAATATAATTTAAAAGTATGCATTAAGGTGTCTGTAATAGACTAAATGTGGCAAAAACGAGTGCCAAGATGGAGGCACTGCGGCTTCAACACAGCACCCTGTAATAGTCATCTAGTGTAAATATAAATTATTGGTCACGGCATTGGGGCATGTTCTTCTTGACCCTGCAGAATAAGTCCTACATGAGTTAATATGGTTGCAAAATACATATGGAGGTGAATGTATACTGTTTATGGGTAGGCGGCCTATTGATTTCCGACACTTGTTCTGTTCTTATCTAATGCCTTGGTTGTATAATTATCAAGTGAAAATATGCCGCAGTATATATCTTTCTCTAACTGTTTTACATCAATCTATTTTCTACAAAGCCAAGTCCTGTAGTACTGAACTCAGGTTCATACCTCCCTGCAAAAAGCAATGCAAATAAACTTGATCGATCTTTTAAAACGCTTATGTTCTAATGTCATCGAGTCACACCCACAACACAAAACCTTCAAGTGACATGAATCGAAAAATGAAGGAAAAAAATGTGTTCTTCAATTATTTCTTCTGACTTCATCAGCCAAACGATCATCCTCTCCTGAGTGCAGAAGCCAAAAGGTACGAGTAGGCAAATATAAATAACGTAACTTCCCCTGCTTAACCACAAGGTGGTGCTGTAGACACACGTTCTTACAGTTAACTCTAGGCTGAACTGTTGGGTACCATGTTAGATATTGAGTAGAAATTTATTTAAGTTTGAGTTTACATCCCAATATTACACTTTATATAATCTCTCGTGGACAGACTAAACATAACTGGTATGGTAGATCTGTCGGCATGCTTTGGGATGTGTGAGATAACGAAAAGTATTTGTTCCTGGTCTGGGTTTTCATCACTTGTTATTAGGATGTATCAGGATTGGGGCAAAGGCGGTGGTTAAACTGCTTCGCTTTGATGAATGATAAACACTGGTGAAAATATCGGAAGGAGGAGGGGGCTTTGGATGACAGTTTCCTTTTGCGAGGATGGAGACTTTACAAACCGGAAATCTCAATTTCTAACACCCTTCCCGAACCGAATTGATCATTTGATGTGAGATTTTAGTTCTGGGTTAACCAAGATTACACAAAAGATTGAAGCATTAAAAAAACGTATTTGTTTTTCGAGGTGTACATGAAAAGGACTATTCAAAAATGCTCAGTGCCTACCCATTATCTTGTCAACATGGAGCAAATATTTTATATAAATCTATCTGTATGGGCTTGTATCTATAAGGCCCAAACGTCCATTAATTAAGTGAGCCTTATCCGAGCCAGAAAAGCCCATAGGGGCAGGAGCCTATTTTCTGTTTCTGTAACGTGAAGCAGCTTGATGTTCGAGTACACCCCCTGGACGGGACGCTAGTCTGTCGCTGGGCTATCCCACCAACTCATCTCCTTAATGCTAAGTGCCAAGCAGAGAGGCATTTTTAGAGTCTTTGGTAGGACTTGACAGAGGATAGAACCCCAACCTTCCAATCTCAGGGCAGACATTTTGACCACAAGGCCACTGAGTTGGTTCCAGGAGTACTTTATGTGTAAGAAATCTCTCCAAAATGTCAAATTGTGTCAAATCTTTCTATCCATTTTTATAACTTATATGAAAGCATTTTTATTGCCAAAAATTACATTTTGATAAAGACAATAACTTTTTCATGTTTTCATGTGCTTTTGAGTTTAGGTCCATAACTGGCCTCAGTCTGCTTAGACCGCTTTCAAGGTAAAGATATGAGGCCTTCTTCCTCTGTGGACCATTTAGGTAAAAATAAATAAAATACAATCACTTTTTTATTCAAAACACCAATTTCAATGCTTTTTCTCTATATCTACTAAATTACCTCTGCCATTACCTCAATAAATTCACTAAATGACACACAAGTAAATGTAAAATGTATGGTTTGTAATGACAAATGTATCAGAAAGGTATTGGGATCATCTGGTAATAAATGTGTGTGTGTGATCGTGTGTGTAGAAAAGAAGAGCTGCATTGCTTGAAAAATGTGTTTTGTCACAGTCCTTCTACCGTGTCCTGCACAGCTTGTGAGCGTTGTACAACGAAACAGAAGACACATACTTGTTCCTGAGAGTCTTAGCTTTCAGGAATGTAATAGCTTTCAGGAATGGCATCATGATAGCTCCAAGCACTCAAAAGTTAGAACCACATTTATAGAAATGTTGTTTGTCACAACTGCTAATAGTGGATATCGTAGGTTACTCTTGTAACCGTGGTTCTATGAACTAAGTGCGCATTCAGTGGATTGCATTTTAGGCCAAAATAGCACAAAATATTGGGCACCTCACTTATATGCTAAATACGCCTATGGAGTTGCTAAACCACAAACACAATGAAGACCATATTCAAGGCCAAATCCACAGGCTTTTTTTTAGGTAATACACATTTTACATTGAATTCACTAACATAAAGTAAGTAAAGTACATTATAATGGAGAAATATTACCTAGTAGTCTTTCCATTTTCCTATTATTCTTTTTCATTATCGTTCCATCTAACAGATAGCTAAAGCTCCTAGCTCCATATGCTTCCCATGAAGTCTCAGCATGAGCTTAAGAACAGGAAACACTACTCTGAGAGGGGCAGAAAAGGGAAAGGGTGTGTTTGATTAACCTCTAAAAGTCTAAGCCGTTGAGAGGGGGGGTACTAAGCTAACATATGGAATTGTTTTAAGATGGTCATACCATGGTTCATTTAGCTATTTTATTTTAAATTTTAAAACCCCTTTAGGTATAAAAACAATATATCAAAACAAATTGTTTTATAAAATATTGATTTTGGCCTTCACTACTAAAGCCCGTAGAAACGCATTGAATAACACTTTCGTCAAAGTCAAAAAATGTATCACAAGGAATAAGGTTTGGAAGTGTCTGTTCTATATCTAGGAGATATAAGAAACCTCAATAAATATTTGTATTTAACCCCTTCTTTTTGTTGGCACAAAAACACCTCCATACTTCCATTCGTTTGTATCGGTTACCTTCCGATGAGTCCAGTGACACTTGTGGGGGTCGTAGAGCAAAACGGAGAACACCATTGTGTTCGTGAGAGTCTCCCCTCTACATAGAGGGAGAAGGCCATGATCTGACAAACAGCGCTATAGCTCGGACACCTTCCACCGCAGATGCGGAAGGCCGACATAGGCGGATTTGATGGATTGAGAAGCAGCCCATGCAAAAAAACAGCTATCCCGAGCTTAAATTACGGATTTTGATGTGGACTTTTTATTATGTTACTTAGATTGATGCACGGGTGCATCAATACACTCTTAAGGATTTTAAAGGTTTGCTGTGACGTACTTGTACATACACTTCCAGTCAAAAGTTTGGACACACCTACTCATTCAAAGCTTTTTCTTTATTCTTACAATTTTTTACATTGTAGAATAATAGTGAAGATATCAAAACTATGAAATAACACATATGGAATCATGTGGTAACCAAAAAGTGTTCAACAAATCAAAATATATTTTATATTTGAGATTCTTCAAATAGCCACCCTTTGCCTTGATGACAGCTTTGCACACTCTTGGCATTCTCTCAACCAGCTTCATGAGGTAGTCACCTGGAATCCATTTCAATTAACAGGTGTGCCTTCTTAAAAGTTAATTTGTGGAATGTATTTCCTTCTTAATGTGTTTGAGCCAATCAGTTGTGTTGTGACAAGGTAGGGGGGGTATACAGAAGATTGCCCTATTTGGTAAAAGACCAAGTCCATATTATGGCAAGAACAGCTCAAATAAGCAAAGAGAAATTACAGTCCATCATTACTTTAAGAGATGAAGGTCAGTCAATATGGAACATTTCAATAACTTTAAAGTTTCTTTAAGTGCAGTCGCAAAAACCCTCAAGAGCTATGATGAAACTGGCTCTCATGAGGACCACCACAGGAATGGAAGACCCAGAGTTACCTCTGCTGCAGAGGATACGTTCATTAGAGTTACCAGCCTCAGAAATTGCAGCACAAATAAATGCTTCACAGAGTTCAAGTCACAAACACATCTCAACATCAACTGTTCAGAAGGGACTGTGTGAATCAGCCTTCATGGTCGAATTGCTGCAAAGAAACCACTACTAAAGGACACCAATAAGAATAAGAGACTTGCTTGGGTCAAGAAACACGAGCAATGGACATTAGACCGGTGGAAATATGTCCTTTGATCTGGAGTCCAAATTTGAGATTTTTGGTTCCAACCGCCGTGTCTTTGTGGGACGCGGTGTGGGTGAACGGATGATCTCCGCATGTGTAGTTCCCACCGTAAAGCATGGAGGTGTTATGGCGTGGGGGTGCTTTGCTGGTGACACTGTCTGTGATTTATTTAGAAACGAAGGCACACTTAACCTTAATGGCTACCACAGCATTCTGTAGCGATACGCCATCCCATCTGGTTTGCGCTTAGTGGGACTATCAATTGTTTTTCAACAGGACAATGACCCAAAACACACCTCCAGGCTGTGTAAGGGCTATTTGACCAAGAAGGAGAGTGATGGAGTGCTGCATCAGATGACCTGGCCTCTACAATCCCACGACCTCACCTCAATTGAGATGGTTTGGGATGAGTCGGACGGAAGAGTGAAAGAAAAGCGGTCAACAAGTGCTAAGCATATGTGGGAACTCCTTCAAGACTGTTGGAAAAGCATTCCAGGTGAAGCTGGCTGAGAGAATGCCAAGAGTGTGCAAAGTTGTCATCAAGGCAAAGGGTGGCTATTTGAAGAATCTCAAATATAAAATATTTTTGGTTACTACATGATTCCATATGTGTTATTTCATAGTTTTTATGTCTTCACTATGATCCTACAATGTAGAAAATAGAAAAAAAAAAAAAAACCTTGACTGAGTAGGTGTGTCCAAACCTTTGACTAGTACTGTAAATAAACACAAAGTACAAATACTTTGCCAAGAATAATCATTCCCAAGATGTGCATTTGCGATAAGAAGTACACAGATGACTGCGTTATAACATCAATTTCCAAACAATTTTCCAAACATGGCAGCAACATATGACAACATGGTAGCAGCACAACATGGTAGCAGCACAAAACATGGTACAAACATTATTGGGCACAGACAACGGCACAAAGGGCAAGAAGGTAGAGACAACAATACATCATGCGAAGCAGCTACAAGTGTCAGTAAGAGTGTCCATGATTGAGTCTTTGAATGAAGAGATGGCGATAAAACTGTCCAGTTTGAGTGTTTTGTGCAGCTCGTTCCAGTCACTAGCTGCAGCGATCTGAAAAGAGGAGTGACCCAGGGATGTGTGTGCTTTGGGGACCTTTAACAGAATGTGACTGACAGAACGGGTGTTGTATGTGGAGGATGAGGGCTGCAGTAGGTATCTCAGATAGGGGGGAGTGAGGCCTAAGAGGGTTTTATAAATAAGTATCAACCAGTGGGTCTTGCATTTGGTATACAGAGATGGCCAGTTTACAGAGGAGTATAGAGTGCAGTGATGTGACCTATAAGGAGCATTGGTGCAAATCTGATGGCCGAATGGTAAAGAACATCTAGCCGCTCGAGAGCACCCTTACCTGCCGATCTATAAATTACGTCTCCGTAATCTAGCATGGGTAGGATGGTAAGCAACTCCAGTGTAGAGTTGGCCTTGTGCTTTAGGTTGTTGTCTTGCTGAAAGGTGAATTCATCTCACAGTGTCTGGTGGAAAGCAGACTGAACCAGGTTTTCCTCTAGGATTTTGCCTGTGCTTAGCTCTATTCAGTTTCTTTTTTTTATCCTGAAAATCTCCCCAGTCCTTAACGATTACAAACATATCCATAACATGATGCACACACCAATACGCTTGAAAATATGGAGAGAGGTGCTCAGTAATGTGTTGTATTGGATTTGCCCCAAACATAACACTTTGTATTCAGGACATTTTTTGCAGTATAACTTTAGTGCCTTGTTGCAAACAGGATGCATATTTTGGAATATTTTTTATTCTGTACAGCCTTCCTTCTTTTCACTCTGTCAATTATGTTAGTATTGTGAAGTAACTACAATGTTTTTGATACATCCTCAGTTTTCTCCTGTCACAGCCATTAAACTCTGTAGCTGTTTGAAAGTTACCATTGGCCTACTGGCGAAATCCTTGAGCAGTTTCCTTCCTCTTCAGCAACTGAGTTAGGAAGGACGCCTATATCTTTGTAGTGACTGGGTGTATTGATACACCATCCGAAGTGTAATTAATAACTTCACCATGCTCAAAGGGATATTCAATGTCGCTTTTTCAAATCTACCAATAGGTGCCCTTCTTTGCGAGGCATTGGAAAACCTCCCTGGTCTTTGTGGTTGAATCTGTGTTTGAAAATTCACTGCTTGACTGAGGGACCTTACAGATAATTGTATGTGGGGGGTACAGAGATGAGGTAGTCATTCAAAAATCATGTTAAACACCATTATTGCACACAGAGTGAGTCCATGCAACTTATTATGTGACTTGTTAAGCAAATTTTTACTTATTTAGGTTTAACATGACAAAGGGGTTGAATACATATTAACTCAAGACATTTAAGCTTTAAATTTTTTATTAATTTGTAAAAAATAATAATTCCACTTTGACATTATGTGCTATTGTGTGTAGGCCAGTGACCAAAAATGTGTTTAATATATTTAACATTCAGGCTGTAACACAACAAAATGTGGAAAAAGTCAAGGGGGGGTGAATACTTTCTGAAGGCACTGTAGCTTGTATCATTGGCAGTGGCGATTTTAGCATGTAAATCTTGGTGGAGCAAACTCTACATTTTTGTTTTAGATGCATGCCAGCAAAGCCACAACACTAAACAATACATTAATTGCACTATAACGGTGACAAACAGTGCCCACAAACTGTTAGGGCCTACATAAAGCTTTCCCAACAGCAGAGCTTTCTTTTCAGCACCTTGGATTAAATCCTTACCACCGCTACACCTGGCTATCAGCAGAGCCTTGTCTGGCAGTGAAACAGTTCATTCAGACTCATTTACTGCCTTTTTAAAAAACATAGCTGATATGGCTGGCTTGCTTAAACAAATGTGGTTTCTACTGACAATTGAGATGTACAAACTAAGGCATAAGGGAACAATGAGCGGATAAGAGGCAATCCGTAATTTCGATAAAGACATTAATGAGCGAGCTAAAACGGACGTAGTCAATATAACTATTTGTTCAGCACTTTTGAAATGTACAGCGACAGAATTCAGAACACGGGCCGTTCTTACAGTATTCTCCCTGTACACCAATTCAGAACCGTAGGATAAATAAAAGGTGCATAAAGCAGACAACGAAAGCTCTTACAATATTCTATGATGACATTTCTCTAAAACAGGCTATAGGACACATGTGCACCACCAAGTCAGAACAGTAGGCTAAGTTATGAGGGGGAAAGGGACCAAATTATTAGGGTAAGGCACATGGGATACTAACGGCTTACTACACAACATACACTTAATATTACTTTCTTAGCTACAGTGCATTCGGAAAGTATTCAGACCCCTTGACTTTTACCACATTTTCTTACGTTACAGCCTTATTCTAAAACAGATGAAATAAAAATTGTCCCTTATCAGTCTACACACAATACCCCATAATGACAAAGCAAAAACAGGTTTTTAGAACACAGAAATATTACATTTACATAACTATTCAGACCCTTTACTCAGTACTTTGTTCAAGCACCTTTGGCAGCGATTACAGCCTCGAGTCTTCTTGGGTATGACGCTACAAGCTTTGCACACCTGTATTTGCGGAGTTTCTCCCAATCTTCTCTGCAGATCCTCTCAAGCTCTGTCAGGTTGGATGCACAGCTATTTTCAGGTCTCTCCAGAGATCGATCAGGTTCATGTCCGGGCTCTGGCTGGGCCATTCAAGGACATTCAGAGACTTGTCCCGAAGCCACACCTGCGTTGTCTTGGCTGTGTGCTTAGGGTCAATGTCCTGCTGGAAGGTGAACCTTCGCTCCAGTCTGAGGTCCTGAGCGCTCTGGAGCAGGTTTTCATCAAGGATCTCTCTGTACTTTGCTCCGTTCATCTTTACCCTCGATCCTGACTAGTCTCCCAGTCCCTGCCGCTGAAAAACATCCCCACAGCTTGATGCTGCCACCACCATGCTTCACCGTAGGGATGGTACCAGGTTTCCTCCAGACGCGACACTTGGCATTCAGGCCAGAGTTCAATCTTGGTTTCATCAGACCAGATAATCTTGTTTCTCATGGTCTGAGAGTCTTTAGGTGCCATTTGGCAAACTACAAGTGGGCTGTCATGTGCGTTTTACTGAGGAGTGGCTTCCGTCTGGCCACTCTACCATAAAGGCCTGATTGGTGGAGTGCTGCAGTGATGGTTGTCCTTCTGGAAGGTTCTCCCATCTCCACAGAGGAACTCTGGAGCTCTGTCAGACTGACCATCGGGTTCTTGGTCACCTCCCTGACCAAGGCCCTTCTCCCCCGATTGCTTAGTTTGTCCAGGCGGCCAGCTCTAGTAAGAGTCTTGGTGGTTCCAAACTTCTTCCATTTAAGAATGATGGAGGCCACTGCATTCTTAGGGACATTCGATGCTGCAGACATTTTTTGGTACCATTCTCCAGATCTGTGCCTCAACAAAATCCTGTCTCTGAGCTCTACTGTCAAGGCTGAGGTGTATGTGGTGTGGGAGTCAGGCGCAGGACACCGAAGCTAGTCCAACAAAGTTTACTGGTGAAACTACAAGGCAAAGATACAGTAAACGGCCTCAACAAAAACAGAGGCGAGCTATACGCAAACAATGCGTAAAACAATAAACAACGAAACAGATACAAAACACGCAGCACTACGGACAGGCGAAAAACAACACACAACCTAACCAATACAACACAGGCAACTTATAGAACACGTAATCAGACACAAACGGACACAGGTGTGACAGACAGACAAAAGCAATCACACATAGAAACATTCAACGGTGGCAGCTAGTACTCCGGGGACGACGAACGCCGAAGCCTGCCCGAACTAGGAGGAGGAGCAGCCTCGGCAGAATCCGTGACATCTACGGACAATTACTTCGACCTCATGGCTTGGTTTTTGCTCTGACATACACTGTCACCTTTGGGACCTTATATAGACAGGTGTGTGCCTTTCCAAATCATGTCCAATCAATTGACTTTACCACAGGTGGACTCCAATCAAGTTGTTGAAACATCTCAAGGATGATCAATGGAAACAGGATGCACCTGAGCTTAATTTCAAGTCTCATAGCAAAATGTCTGAATACTTATGTAAATA
The DNA here is from genome assembly GCF_020615455.1 of Coregonus clupeaformis. Classification (NCBI taxonomy): domain Eukaryota; kingdom Metazoa; phylum Chordata; class Actinopteri; order Salmoniformes; family Salmonidae; genus Coregonus; species Coregonus clupeaformis. The sequence continues at coordinate 15,169,147 of NC_059212.1, forward strand.
ATGTGTGTGTATATATATATATATTTGTTGAAATAAATTTGCCAAAAATTATACAAACCTGCTTTCGCTTTGTCATTATGGGGTATTGTGTGTAGACTGATAAGGGAAAAAAAGTATTTAATCCATTTAATCCAACGCAACAAAATGTGGAAAAAGTCAAGGGGTCTGAATACTTTCCGAATGCACTGTACATATCTCCCTGGCATATTACATCATTTCTGCAGCAGCATACAATACATATTTGGACTCACTTGAACTGGAAGGTGGCGCGGCGCTCCTTCTTGTGGGCAAATGTTGTCATGAAACTTTGTCATCAAAGTCTGGCATTCTCTGGATTTATTGTGCTTTCAAGACAACAAGGTTGAATCATGACATCAGTGATCTTCAGGTCGGAGCTCTAGAAAGTGGCCTGAGTTCTCGACTTGGAATTCCGACCGTTCAAAATGTATTTTCCCAGTCTGAGCTTGTGTTTTTCAAAGTTCCCAGTTTCCAGTTGTTTTGAACGCGGCAGAAGTCATGCTGGCTTGACAGCATGGCCAATGTATTCAACCTTTTCTGGCCCATGGTGTTGCGTGTGAATGCTTATCCTTTTAAGCTTGGAAAAGAGACCCTTAAACCCAGACTTGGACCGCACACTCTCTCCACCGAATAGCAGGCAGGGGAAGTGAAATAGGGATTGCTTTGCAATGCTTGCAGTTAGCCACTGATTCCTTCCAAACCACTCATTGTTGAATTTGCGATTTCCAACTTGTTGTGTAATGTTTATGGCCAATGAGCACTGGTACGTTTTATCTATAATTTCTCTTCATATGACAAGGATTGAAAAGTATTTGTCAGTAGATTGTTGACGTGATTCATGATGGTGACTGCTTGTCTAGCTTGCTAGCTAAGATTTTGAAAGTATGATGTTGACATGATCAGTCCAATCAAAGCTACGGTAGATGTAACGTGACCTTGAGCCTTCTTGGATGGGCACTTATAATGTAAATCTATGGCAGCACCCAAGGGGGCTTGAACTTTCAAGCTCTGCCTGTAGATTTTCCAGAGACGTAAAGTCCCCATGAGTGACAGAACACTGAGCCAGTCACGGCGCAACTAGAGAAGATTACCAACCTGCACCACAGAAAGCACTGAGCTAGGTTGAAACACCTGCATTTTGGAGCTGCCTTACTCAAGAAAGCAAAAAAGAGACCATGTTTGTATGCGGCTTTATTAACTCAATTATGTATTTTTGTGACACGTATGAGTGCCAAAATAACATGCAAAACAGGCAACAACAAAACCCCCCACACTTTTCTTTAGCTAAATAGGTGGGGCTCAAAACAGGTGGGTCGCCACTGGTCATAGGGGCTAATCATGATGATTGGGGGGGGGATTATTATTTCACTTTGCATCTCCTTTTGTCTTTCCACTATCATCAAGCTGTAATGATAGACATTTTAGAAAATTCTACATCTACTCTGTCTGCACAGCTTCCCATGTGTCCACCGCAGCAGGAATGCTGTGGAAACGGGATTTATTGTATGCACTTTTTATGTACATTCCCTTCCCTAAACCTCTAAGGTAACTCTGGCTTTACTAATTCTTGTGAAGAAGTGTTTCAGTAAACTGTATTCTGTAATTTCACTGAACAAAAATATAAAACGCAATATGCAACAATTTACAAGATTTGACTGAGTTACAGTTCATATAAGGAAATCAGTCCATTTAAATAAATTCATTAGACCCTAATCTTTGGATTTCACATGATTGGGAATACAGATATGCATCTGTTGGTCACAGATACTATTTTTTTTAAGTAGGGACGTAGATCAGAAAACCAGTCAGTATCTGGTGTGACCACCATTTGCATCATGCAGCGCGACACATCTCCTTCTCGTAGAGTTGATCAGGCTGTTGATTGTTGCCTGTGGAATGTTGTCCCACTCATCTTCAATGGATGTGTGAAGTTGCTGGATATTGGCAGGAACTGGAATACGCTGTCGTAAACGTAGATCCAGAGCATTCCAAACGTGCTCAATGGGTGACATGTCTGGTGAGTATGCAGGCCATGGAAGAACTGGGACATTTTCAGCTTCCAGGAATTGTGTACAGATCCTTGCGACATGGGGACGTGTTTTATCATGCTGAAACATGAGGTGATGGCGGCAGATGAATGGCACGACAATGGGCCTCAGGATCTCATCACATTATCTCTGTGCATTCAAATTGCCATCGATAAAATGCAATTGTTTTTGTTGTCTGTAGCTTATGCCATAACACCACTGCCACCATGGGGCACTCTGTTCACAATGTTTAGATCAGCAAACTGCTCTCCCACATGACGCCATACACACTGTCTGTCATCTGCCCGGTACATTTGAAGCCGGGATTCATCCGTGAAGAGCACACTTCTCCAGCATGCCAGTGGCCATCGAAGGTGAGCATTTGCCCACTGAAGTCATTTACAACGCCGAACTGCAGTCAGGTCAAGACCCTGGTGAGGACAAGGGGTAGATCATCTTTAATATTGCAGATAGATTGTAACTTCCATCAATGTAATTGTATGCATCACTTCCAATCCCCCATATGTTTTTTTTCTCGCAAATATATATACATATAGTGAGGGAAAAAAATATTTGATCCCCTGCTGATTTTGTACATTTGCCCACTGACAAAGAAATGATCAGTCTATCATTTTAATGGTTGGTTTATTTGAACAGTGAGAGACAGAATAACAACAACAAAATCCAGACGAACGCATGTCAAAAATGTTAGAAATTGATTTGCATTTTAATGAGGGAAATAAGTATTTGACCCCCTCTCAATCAGAAAGATTTCTGGATCCCAGGTGTCTTTTATACAGGTAACAAGATGAGATTAGGAGCACACTCTTAAAGGGAGTACTCCTAATCTCAGTTTGTTACCTGTATAAAAGACACCTGTCCACAGAAGCAATCAATCAATCACATTCCAAACTCTCCACCATGGCCAAGACCAAAGAGCTCTCCAAGGATGTCAGGGACAAGATTGTAGACCTACACAAGGCTGGAATGGGCTACAAGACCATCGCCAAGCAGCTTGGTGAGAAGGTGACAACACAAAAGAACTGTCAATCTCCCTCGGCCTGGGGCTCCATTCAAGATCTCACCTCGTGGAGTTGCAATGATCATGAGAACGGTGAGGAATCAGCCCAGAACTACACGGGAGGATCTTGTCAATGATCTCAAGGCAGCAGGGACCATAGTCACCAAGAAAACAATTGGTAACACACTACGCCGTGAAGGACTGAAATCCTGCAGCGCCCGCAAAGTCCCCCTGCTCAAGAAAGCACATATACATGCCCGTCTGAAGTTTGCCAATGAACATCTGAATGACTCAGAGGAGAACTGGGTGAAAGTGTTGTGGTCAGATGAGACCAAAATCGAGCTCTTTGACATCAACTCAACTCGCCGTGTTTGGAGGAGGAGGAATGCTGCCTATGACCCCAAGAACACCATCCCCACCGTCAAACATGGAGGTGGAAACATTATGCTTTGGGGGTGTTTTTCTGCTAAGGGGACAGGACAACTTCACCGCATTAAAGGGACGATGGACGGGGCCATGTACTGTCAAATCTTGGGTGAGAACCTCCTTCCCTCAGCCAGGGCATTGAAAATGCGTTGTGGATGGGTATTCCAGCATGACAATGACCCAAAACACACGGCCAAGGCAACAAAGTAGTGGCTCAAAAAGAAGCACATTAAGGTCCTGGATTGGCCTAGCCAGTCTCCAGACCTTAATCCCATAGAAAATCTGTGGAGGGAGCTGAAGGTTCGAGTTGCCAAACGTCAGCCTCGAAACCTTAATGACTTGGAGAAGATCTGCAAAGAGGAGCAGGACAAAATCCCTCCTGAGATGTGTGCAAACCTGGTGGCCAACTACAAGAAACATCTGACCTCTGTGATTGCCAACAAGTCATGTTTTGCAGAGGGGTCAAATACTTATTTCCCTCATTAAAATGAAAATCAATTTATAAAATTTTTAACATGCGTTTTTCTAGATTATTTTGTTGTTATTCTGTCTCTCACTGTTAAGATAAACCTACCATTAAAATTATAGACTGATCATTTCTTTGTCAGTGGGCAAACGTACAAAATCAGCAGGGGATCTAATACTTTTTTCCCTCACTGTATATACATATACATATAAACACATACACATACACATATACAGACACATACACACACATACATACACACATCCTTTTTTACATTATATTTCCCTTCATTACTTTCCAACCCCACCACCCCTTTCCCAATTGGAGTAAACTAGTGAACAACAATGCTTAGGCCTCTACTTCCAGCCCATACATACAAATACATTTTATGGACACAGTCAAATTCTACAATAATTCTATTTTGTTTGTTTTTACTCCTGAACTTCCTCCGATCATTTTCATGATGTCCATCTGGTTTGCTTCTATATGCCATATTTTTCTAACTGTGCTCTTTCACAAAAGCTCTCAACCTATAACCTACAGTGGGGAAAAAAAGTATTTAGTCAGCCACCAATTGTGCAAGTTCTCCCACTTAAAAAGATGAGAGAGGCCTGTAATTTTCATCATAGGTACACGTCAACTATGACAGACAAATTGAGAGAAAATTTCCAGAAAATCACATTGTAGGATTTTTTATGAATTTATTTGCAAATTATGGTGGAAAATAAGTATTTGGTCAATAACAAAAAAGTTTCTCAATACTTTGTTATATACAGTGGGGAAAAAAAGTATTTAGTCAGCCACCAATTGTGCAAGTTCTCCCACTTAAAAAGATGAGAGAGGCCTGTAATTTTCATCATAGGTACACGTCAACTATGACAGACAAAATGAGGAAAATAAATCCAGAAAATCACATTGTAGGATTTTTTATGAATTTATTTGCAAATTATGGTGGAAAATAAGTATTTGGTCAATAACAAAAGTTTCTCAATACTTTGTTATATACCCTTTGTTGGCAATGACACAGGTCAAACGTTTTCTGTAAGTCTTCACAAGGTTTTCACACACTGTTGCTGGTATTTTGGCCCATTCCTCCATGCAGATCTCCTCTAGAGCAATGATGTTTTGGGGCTGTCGCTGGGCAACACAGACTTTCAACTCCCCTCCAAAGATTTTCTATGGGGTTGAGACCTGGAGACTGGCTAGGCCACTCCAGGACCTTGAAATGCTTCTTACGAAGCCACTCCTTCGTTGCCCGGGCGGTGTGTTTGGGATCATTGTCATGCTGAAAGACCCAGCCACGTTTCATCTTCAATGCCCTTGCTGATGGAAGGAGGTTTTCACTCAAAATCTCACGATACATGGCCCCATTCATTCTTTCCTTTACACGGATCAGTCGTCCTGGTCCCTTTGCAGAAAAACAGCCCCAAAGCATGATGTTTCCACCCCCATGCTTCACAGTAGGTATGGTGTTCTTTGGATGCAACTCAGCATTCTTTGTCCTCCAAACAAGACAAGTTGAGTTTTTACCAAAAAGTTCTATTCTGGTTTCATCTGACCATATGACATTCTCCCAATCCTCTTCTGGATCATCCAAATGCACTCTAGCAAACTTCAGACGGGCCTGGACATGTACTGGCTTAAGCAGGGGGACACGTCTGCCACTGCAGGATTTGAGTCCCTGGCGGCGTAGTGTGTTACTGATGGTAGGCTTTGTTACTTTGGTCCCAGCTCTTTGCAGGTCATTCACTAGGTCCCCCTGTGTGGTTCTGGGATTTTTGCTCACCGTTCTTGTGATCATTTTGACCCCACGGGGTGAGATCTTGCGTGGAGCCCCAGATTGAGGGAGATTATTAGTGGTCTTGTATGTCTTCCATTTCCTAATAATTGCTCCCACAGTTGATTTCTTCAAACCAAGCTGCTTACCTATTGCAGATTCAGTCTTCCCAGCCTGGTGCAGGTCTACAATTTTGTTTCTGGTGTCCTTTGACAGCTCTTTGGTCTTGGCCATAGTGGAGTTTGGAGTGTGACTGTTTGAGGTTGTGGACAGGTGTCTTTTATACTGATAACAAGTTCAAACAGGTGCCATTAATACAGGTAACGAGTGGAGGACAGAGGAGCCTCTTAAAGAAGAAGTTACAGGTCTGTGAGAGCCAGAAATCTTGCTTGTTTGTAGGTGACCAAATACTTATTTTCCACCATAATTTGCAAATAAATTCATTAAAAATCCTACAATGTGATTTTCTGGCTTTTTTTTCTCAATTTGTCTGTCATAGTTGACGTGTACCTATGATAAAAATTACAGGCCTCTCTCATCTTTTTAAGTGGGAGAACTTGCACAATTGGTGGCTGACTAAATACTTTTTTCCCCCACTGTATGTGGACAACTACAAATACCTAGGTGTCTGGTTAAGACTGTAAACTCTCCTTCCAGACTCACATTAAGCATCTCCAATCCAAAGTTAAATCTAGAATCGGCTTCCTATTTCGCAACAAAGCCTCCTTCACTCATGCTGCTAAACATGCCCTCGTAAAACTGACTATCCTACCGATCCTTGACTTCGGCGATGTCATTTACAAAATAGCTTCCAACACTCTACTCAGCAAATTGTATGTAGTCTATCACAGTGCCATCCGTTTTGTCACCAAAGCCCCATATACTACCCACCATTGTGACCTGTACGCTCTCGTTGGCTGGCCCTCACTACATATTCGTCACCAAACCCACTGGCTCCAGGTCATCTATAAATCACTTCTAGGCAAATCCCCGCCTTATCTTAGATCATTGGTCACCATACCAACACCCACCCGTAGTATGCATTCCAGCAGGTATATCTCACTGGTCATCCCCAAAGCCATCACCTCCTTTGGCCGCCATTCGTTCCAGTTCTCTGCTGCAAATGACTGGAACGAACTGCAAAAATCTCTGAAGCTGGAGACACTTATCTCCCTCACTAACTTTAAGCATCAGTTGTCAGAGCAGCTTACCGATCACTGCACCTGTACACAGCCCATCTGTAATTAGCCCATCCCCATATTGTTATTTACATTGTTATTTATTTTTCAAATTTGCACCCCAGTATCTCTATTTGCACATCATCTCCTGCACATCTATCACTCCAGTGTTAATACTAAATTGTAATTATTTTTGCACTATGGTCTATTTATTGCCTTACCTCCATAACTTACTACATTTGCACACACTGTATATAGATTTTCTATTGTGTTTTTGACTGTACGTTTTGTTTATTCCATATGTAATTCTGTGTTGTTGTTTTTATCGCACTGCTTTGCTTTATTTTGGCATGGTCGCAGTTGTAAATGAGAACTTGTTCTCAACTGGCTTACCTGGTTAAATAAAATGCACATATTTGCATATCACGCAAATAACTTTTTCTGGACACTGGATGAAGTTAACAAAATGAAACCAAAACATTTAGGCTAAGACAATCCAAGACCGTGGAAAAACAAATCTCCATCTTTCCATCTGTAAAATATTTTTTGGCACATTTTTTAGAAGAAAATGTCATCTAGAATAAAAATTGGACAACATATCAACAATCCATATGTATAAGTCTGGAGAATATGTCTAAGGATAACCACACAAAATTTGGTGAATGCAGATGTTTCGGAGGCTGAGAAAATGTAGTTGGCCTGTGGGAGGTCTGACTTTCGGGAAATGGCAGTTGAAGGCTAGGACTCTGAATTTAGACTACCAAACACCAAACACCTATTTAGACCCACCATCACAATCTCTTCAAAGTAAATTACTAGATATAGACCTTTTCAACTGTCAACACATTCTATACGCATGTGCAACCAAGAAGTTGCCCAGTAAACATCCGGCACTGCAGCGCGCCATAATTGATAGCTAGCTAGGTAGTTGGCTAGCTAGCATAAAATGACAGGTTTGTATTTCTTGATCCAACCAAAAAACTGAACAAATGACTTATATACACACACATTAACTTGTTGATACCAGATCCGCAAAAAAAAAATCATCAGACAATGTTTATTTCCCATTTATTCTCAGTTTGCTCTTGTGTTACATTTGGCTTAGCTTTGGGATACAACATCGGGAGTCACTGTGTATCGACCCCGGATGTTGTGCTCCAAAGCTAAATTTGGCTAGCACAGCAAATAACACCACAGAGCTAGTGTGATGTGAAGGTAGAGAAAGATCAACTTACCTTGTTAGCCAGCCAGCTAGATAGATTAATTTCGCTCACGACAGCCAACAATATAACTATGTAGAGTCAATGTTTCACGGTCACATTGTTTACATAAAAAGTTAGCTAGCAGCAGTAATTACTCCACTAACAACCCCTCTCTTCCCCCTCACCAATCTGTCACTCAGCTCTTCGTCTGCTTCCTTCAAAAAGCAACTACAGTGCCTTGCAAAAGTATTCATCCTCCTTGGTGTTTTTCCTATTTTGTTGCATTACAACCTGTAATTTAAATAGATTTTTATTTGGATTTCATGTAATGGACATACACAAAATAGTCCAAATTGGTGAAGTGAAATGAAAAAAATAACTTGTTTAAAAAAATTCTAAAGAATTAATAACGGAAAAGTGGTGCATGCATATGTATTCACCCCCTTTGCTATGAAGCCCCTAAATAAGATCTGGTGCAACCAATTACCTTCAGAAGTCACATAATTAGTTAAATAAAGTCCACCTGTGTGCAATCTAAGTCTCACATGATCTGTCACATGATCTCAGTATATATACACCTGTTCTGAAAGGCCCCAGAGCCTGAAACACCACTAAGCAAGGGGCACCACCAAGCAAGCAGCACCATGAAGACCAAGGAGCTCTTCAAACAGGTCAGGGACAAACTTGTGGAGAAGTACAGATCAGGGTTGGGTTATAAAAGAATATACGAAACTTTGAACATCCCACGGAACACCATTAAATCCATTATTAAAAAATTGAAAGAATATGGCACCACAACAAACCTGCCAAGAGAGGGCCGCCCACCAAAACTCACGGACCAGGCAAGGAGGGCATGAATCAGAGGCAACAAAGAGACCAAAGATAACCCTGAAGGAGCTGCAAAGCTCCACAGCGGAGATTGGAGTATTTGTCCATAGGACCACTTTAAGCCATACACTCCACAGAGCTTCAGAAGCGGAAGAGTGGCCAGAAAAAAGCCATTGCTTAAAGAGAAAAATAAGCAAATACGTTTGGTGTTCGCCAAAAGGCATGTGGGAGACTCCCCAAACATATGGAAGAAGGTACTCTAAAATTGAGCTTTTTGGCCATCAAGGAAAACGCTATGTCTGGCGCAAACCCAACACCTCTCATCACCCAGAGAACACCATCCCCACAGTGAAGCATGGTGGTGGCAGCATCATGCTGTGGGGATGTTTTTCATCGGCAGGGACGGGGAAACTGGTCAGAATTGAAGGAATGATGGATGGCGCTAAATACAAGGAAATTATTGAGGGAAACCTGTTTCAGTCTTCCAGAGATTTGAGACTGGGACGGAGGTTCACCTTCCAGCAGGACAATGACCCTAAGCATACTGCTAAAGCAACACTTGAGTGGTTTAAGGGGAAACATTTAAATGTCTTGGAATGGCCTAGTCAAAGCCCAGACCTCAATCCAATTGAGAATCTGTGGTATGACTTAAAGATTGCTGTACACCAGCGGAACCCATCCAACTTGAAGGAGCTGGAGCAGTTTTGCCTTGAAGAATGGGCCAAGCTTATAGAGACATACCCCAAGAAACTTGCAGCTGTAATTAAGGTGGCTCTACAAAGTATTGACTTTGGCGGGGGTGAATAGTTATGCACGCTCAAGTTTTCTGTTTTTTTGTCTTATTACTTGTTTGTTTCACACAAAAAAAATTGCATCTTCAAAGTGGTAGGCATGTTGTGTAAATCAAATGATACAAACCCCCCAAAAATCCATTTTTATTCCAGGTTGTAAGGCAACAAAATAGGAAAAATGCCAAGGGAGGTGAATACTTTCGCAAGCCACTGTACATTTTACCCACGTGTATTGCCCACTTTGTTTCAATTAAGAAACATACTGTAGTTTTAATGAACCGCTGGCTTGTGCAAGTCATGTATTATCGACCTCATGTTCCGAGACATAGCTAGTGGTTTGTTTACAGTAAAGCTAGACTAAAGATTTTTCCCAGTCAGAGCACGTTTTTTTCAGAGTTCCCTGCTGTCTTGAACGCACAATCAGTTATGGCTTCGCAGATGAACCAGAAAGGATCGTCTGTAGCCCCACCCAGTGAACTTTCACTACAGTGGAGTGCCGGACTGTTGTTGTTTTGTGCTAACATTAGCTAGCTAAGTAGCTATCATTTGGAATTACGTATTTGGAGTAAACTTGAGTTAACTGTAGGCCTAAGCATGTATTAATTTAAGAGTCACCTGAAGCTTGAGAGAAATGGGAGATGCAGTAGAGGGCGACTGTCTAGCTACTACTCTGAACTGTGTGTGTCCTGAGCTTTCTGGCGCCCAGAGCTGCTGAGTTATCACCCAAGTGGGTACCATACATTGTGAAGGAGAAATCCAGTGGCTACACGACTCAGGCTGGTTCCCAGAGTAGCTAGCCCTCTACAAGATCGTCACCAGACTCCATCTTTATCTCTTCATCAACCATCTCCCTGACCACCTTCCTCAGGTCAAGCCATGAACTGTCCCTCTCCATCTTTGGAGGATGCATGCGCTCAAAGACTTGACCTTGACCTACCCTTGACCTTGCTTGATATTTTTTATGCTTTTGATGCGCTTTGAGATTGTTATGAAAAGCGCTATAGAAATGTAATAAAATATTATTATACCAAAGATGGTTAATTTAGTTTAGTAAAGCAAAAGCTCTGACGAAGGCCATGAGGCCAACATGTAAGCTTCAATAAAAAAGTAATACTAGCAAGAGCAGTGTGCGGGTTTCTTTTTTCTTTCTACTTATCTAATTGTTACCCGGCAACAAGATTGCACTCGCACATTTGCGCTTTCTTTCATGTTGAAAGTAAAACACATAAACAGTAGATGTATATATATATATATATATATTACAAACAAGAAACACTTTTCAATTAAAACAGAAATGCACTTTGTGTTTAAAAAAAGGACTTCATCAAAAACAGTACAAAACAAATAAATAATAGCAATAAATAAAATACATACGAAAATACAAAAACAACTTCTTAATCATGGCCTCTAAAATGGCCATAAGGCGAGCCTCCCTGGCAGTCAGCTCCTTCTGCTACTACTTCTCCAGCGTCCACATCTGGACCCTTCTGGAAGGGAGAGGATCCTACAGCTGCACCTAGGGAGGATGAGGAGATGATGACCGGTGGGGTGAAGGAGTGGCAGCCCCCAGCTCCTCATTCATCACTGCATACCACTTCCAGGATGCGGCTGTGGCCTCCCCTCCTTCTTTGCTGACTCCGGTGGGGGGTGCTTTCAACTCCTAAAAATATGGAAAAGGATAGCTTTCAGCATCAAACATGCTACATGTAAAGACATGTAAACGGTATTATGCCAATTGCACTACATTTCTTTGGAGTACTTTCACCTTTCTAATATGTATATCAGGGTCATCAGTTGGGTTTGGCAGGGTATGGCAGTCACCATACCCTAGCTCAAGACCAAAAATGTAAAAGTAGGCTACAAAAAAGTAGACTAAAATCATTCCAATCCTGATTAAAATGCAACGGCTGTTTAGCGTATTGCAAGGGTGTCAAAATCTTTCCACGGGGGGCTGAGTGTCTGCGGGTTTTATTTTTTTCCTTTCAATTGAGACCTAGACAACCAGGTGAGGGGAGTTCCTTACTAATTAGTGACCTTAATTCATCAATCAAGTACAAGGGTGGAGCGAAAACCAGCAGATCCTCAGGCTTTAGGACCATGTGGAGCATCGCTCGGAGAGAAGCTGCCAGCCTGCATACCTTTCTCTCAGCAGAGAGCAGAGACAGTGCCAGACTTTTTGGTTTTCCTGTCAGCAGTGCGCTGATTACTTTGAATTTGATGTCAACATTTGAACTGGCCTCGTAAGCCTCCCGGCCAGCTGTTTTATGCACCGGTTATTTTCACATTGATGTTCTAAATGAGCTGTGGTTTGTTTTAAGCGCGCAATTTGGGCAGCGTGCACTCTAAAAATAAAAGGTTCCTGCAGAATCTTTTAGGGGTTCTTCAAATTGAAACTGTGGGGGAACCCCTATAAGTTCTTTGAAGAACCCTTTAAAAGGGTTCTTCAAAGAACCAGTTTTAATGGATCCTCGAATAACCTTTTTGAATAACCTTTTTGGGTTAATTTTTGAACTACCCTCCCCTCCCCTATTATTATTATTAATATGCATAACAATAACACAATATTTTAGTTGTCAGTGTTTATTATGATTTTAGCAGCAAAGCAGAATAAAAAAATCTAAATATGAGGTAAACTCCCAGCAGAGCCCCAAGTCCAATGGGTATATCCTCTGTCGTGTTGATGTTAATGTTTTGATGTTCTCTGTATCCATAGCCAAAATGATTTTGCAGTGCATGGTGATCAAACAGGTTTCATGTTATATTCATCAGAGGTGTAGGGAGGGTGAAGTCTGTGAATCCAAAAAATAGTAATTATACTGATGATTAATAAAACATGCACACAACAGTATTCATACCTTGTTTTTTGTGGTAAATGTGAATGAAAAAAACTGTTTTGATAATGGTTTTCATACACATACCTTGTCCATAATGTAGAGGCCTATGGGATTTTCATTGAAGAGGTAAGGGAGGAGGATGCTATATGTGATCTGCATAACATACCAATACCAATTGACATACCTTTGCATGCCTCCTCGTCTGTATACCTGGAGACAGATACAAAAGTTCAGTCATCTGCACCCAATACAGCTAGCCTTCAACATATTCGTATAGCATACATATTCTTACCTCTTTGTTGATTGAAATCCATTGAATTGTGTCCATTTTCTGTTTTAGAAAGATTTGCACAAATATGAAAAGATAGATGGTATCATCATAAAACAATATCAATTTAGATTATACAAGAGACAAACCTTACCTTAAATTGAGGAGATCTTTAAATGTTTCAGTTAAGTGCCTGCACCTGCTGTCCTTTCAAATTCAAATCCAAATGTTTCAGTTGGGCAGTTAGGTTCCTGCAAGAACCCCCACCAACTAAGGAGGTTCCTCAATGAACCCCACCTCCTATGGGGTTCTTGGAAGAACCTTTTGGGGGCAATTTTCAGTGCCAAGAACTCTAAGGTTTGTTAAAGAACTTTGAGGATCTTAGAAGAACCCTTGTTGAACCTCTAATTTTTAGATTGTGTGGCAAATAGCCTACCAAATAGCTGATTGTTGAGCAGTCAGTGTCAAGCAGTTAAATAGGCCTAGGCCTATCGCAATATTTCAAAAATACAATCGTAGGAAAAACATAGTTTAGAAAGCAAAATGGCTATTGCTGAAAAGAGAAGACTATAATCTGACTCTATTTACTACAATTCTCAACTCGCAATTGCGCGAACAGTAGCCTGAGCGGAGAGCAGATTCCCGGCCATATCCCCTGTGAGTGCACACATATTCACTGTCTTTATCATTGGATCAGTACCACTGGAAAGTTAGAGAAAAAAATGACATGGGCTAAAACCACAAAGGTTTAAAAAAATTACGTTTATGGTTAAATAGTTACAAAATGTTGACTGCCTCTGCTCAGATTGCAAGGTGGGTGATGTGTGCGGTGTGCAACAACCGTGCCTTGAGTATGTCAACAGAATCAAGCCTTTAGACATTAATGTTAATTATCCTACATTATAATTGTCATAATTAAAAGTCTCATTAAAGTTTGGCTACATTTTCTCACGCCTCCCTCATGTCAGCATTGGCGTGGACATGAGAGGCTGTAGCCAATATGCATATAACCTAGGCTACACTTTTACATGTAGGGTAATTATTTATGTGCGTTTATGCAAAATAGATTAAAATATTGTTCCAATGTTGGCCATTTTAGGGGCCTTTTATTATTATTTTTTGGCCCCATTTATCTATTTCAGTAGTAGGCTGCTCTTATTAATATGTACTAGAGTAGACCCATGTTGGCATATCAAAATATATTTTAAAAAAATTGGGGAGGGGGGGGGTATTTTAATTTGGGCGGTTCATCTTCAGTTTGGGACGGTTTAAATTGCACTTCGGGAAAATTCTGGGACGGTGATGAAAAAAGTTAGTCTTGAGCCTAGCCGACTCAACTCCATGATTTACAATGGAGTTGAGTGGCGACTAGTGTGGGCGGACTGGAGCTCCGACGTCACATATACAGTTGAAGTCGGAAGTTTACATACACTTAGGTTGGAGTCATTAAAACTCGTTTTTCAAGCACTCCAAAAATGTCTTGTTAACAAACTATAGTTTTCACTGTATCACAATTCCAGTGGGTCAGAAGTTTACATACACTAAAGTTGACTGTGCCTTTAAACAGCTTGAAAATGATGTCATGGCTTTAGAAGCTTCTGATAGGCTAATTGGCATCATTTGAGTCAATTGGAGGTGTACCTGTGGATGTATTTCAACGCCTACCTTCAAACTCAGTGCCTCTTTGCTTGACATCATGGGAAAATCAAAAGAAATCAGCCAAGACCTCAGAAAAAAAATGGTAGACCTCCACAAGTCTGGTTCATCCTTGGGAGCAATTTCCAAACGCCTGAAGGTACCACGTTCATCTGTACAAACAAAAGTACGCAAGTATAAACACCATGGGACCATGCAGCCGTCATACCGCTCAGGAAGGAGACGCGTTCTGTCTCCTAGAGATGAACGTACTTTGGTGCGAAAAGTGCAAATCAATCCCAGAACAACAGCAAAGGACCTTGTGAAGATGCTGGAGGAAACAGGTACAAAAGTATCTACAGTGGGGAGAACAAGTATTTGATACACTGTCGATTTTGCAGGTTTTCCTACTTACAAAGCATGTAGAGGTCTGTAATCCCAGCCTTGTAATCCCATCCCAGCCTTGTGCAGGTCTACAATTTTATCCCTGATGTCCTTACACAGCTCTCTGGTCTTGGCCATTGTGGAGAGGTTGGAGTCTGTTTGATTGATTGTGTGGACAAATGTATTTTATACAGGTATGAGTTCAAACAGGTGCAGTTAATACAGGTAATGAGTGGAGAACAGGAGGGCTTCTTAAAGAAAAACTAACAGGTCTGTGAGAGCTGGAATTCTTACTGGTTGGTAGGTGATCAAATACTTATGTCATGCAATAAAATGCAAATTAATTACTTAAAAATCATACAATGTGATTTTCTGAATTTTTTATTCCATCTCTCACAGTTGAAGTGTACCTATGATAAAAATTACAGACCTCTACATGCTTTGTAAGTAGGAAAACCTGCAAAATCGGCAGTGTATCAAATACTTGTTCTCCCCACTGTATATCCACAGTAAAACGAGTCCTATATTGACATAACCTGAAAGGCCGCTCAGCAAGGAAGAAGCCACTGCTCCAAAACCGCCATATAAAATCCAGACTACGGTTTGCAACTGCACATTGGGACAAAGATTGTACTTTTTGGAGAAATGTCCTCTGGTCTGATGAAACAAAAATAGAACTGTTTGCCCATAATGACCATCTTTATGTTTGGAGGAAAAAGGGGATGGATTGCAAGCCAAAGAACACCATCCCAACCGTGAAGCACGGGGTGGCAGCATCATGCTGTGGTGGTGCTTTGCTGCAAGAGGGACTGGTGCACTTCACAAAATAGATGACATCATGTGAAAGGAAAATTATGTGGATATATTGAAGTAACATCTCAAGACAGGAAGTTAAAGCTTGGTCGCCAATGAGTCTTCCAAATTGACAATGACCCCAAGCATACTTCCAAAGTTGTGCCAAAATGGCTTAAGGACAACAAAGTCAAGGTATTGGAGTGGCCATCACAAAGCCCTGACCTCAATCCTATAGAAAATTTGTGGGCAGAACTGAAAAAGCGTGTGCGAGCAAGGAGGCCTACAAACCTGACTCAGTTACACCAGCTCTGTCAGGAGGAATGGGCCAAAATTCACCCAACTTATTGTGGGAAGCTTGTGGAAGGCTACCCGAAACGTTTGACCCAAGTTAAACAATTTAAAGGCAATGCTACCAAATACTAATTACATTTACATTTTTTTACATTTTAGTAATTTAGCAGACGCTCTTATCCAGAGCGACTTACAGGAGCAATTAGGGTTAAGTGCCTTGCTCAGGGGCACATCGACAGATTTTTCACCTAGTCGGCTCGGGGATTAGAACCAGCGACCTTTCGGTTACTGGCACAACGCTCTTACCCACTAAGCTACCTGCCGCCCCATGAGTGTATGTAAACTTCTGACCCACTGTGAATGTGATGAAAGAAATAAAAGCTGAAATAAATAATTCTCTCTACTAATGTTCTGACATTTCACATTCTTAAAATAAAGTGGTGATCCTAACTGACCTAAGACAGGGAATTTGTACTATGATTAAATGTCAGGAATTGTGAAAAACTGAGTATAAATGTAATTGGCTAAGGTGTATGTAAACTTCCGGCTTCAACAGTATATACACTACCAGTCAAAAATCTGGACACACCTACTCATTCTAGGGTTTTTCTTTATTTTTACAATTTTTTACATTGTAGAATAATAGTGAAGGTATCAAAACTATGAAATAGCACATATGGAATCATGTAGTAACCAAAAAAGTGTTAAACAAATCAAAATATATTTTATATTTGACATTCTTCAAATAGCCACCCTTTGCCTTGATGACAGCTTTGCACACTCTTGACAGCTTCTGATAATATCGTCATCGTCATGGAAGCAGAGGACATGTATGTGTAGCCCTATGGAAAGTCTACACCCCCTTGAACTTTTTTTTCACATTTTGTTGCATTACAAAGTTTGATTGAAATAGATTTAATTGTAATTTTTGATCATTGATCTACACAAAATACTCCATAATATCAAAGTGAAAAGAAAATGCTACAAATGTTTACTAATGAATAAACATGTAATAAGTGACTAAAATATAGTCGTTGCATAAGTATTCACCCCCTTTCTTTAGGCAAGCCTAAATTAGTTCAGGAGTAAAATTATATATATATATAACAAAAGTTTCTCAATACTTTGTTATATACCCTTTGTTGGCAATGACACAGGTCAAATGTTTTCTTTAAGTCTTCACAAGGTTTTCACACACTGTTGCTGGTATTTTGGCCCATTCCTCCATGCAGATCTCCTCTAGAGCAGTGATGTTTTGGGGCTGTCGCTGGGCAACACGGACTTTCAACTCCCTCCAAAGATTTTCTATGGGGTTGAGATCTGGAGACTGGCTAGGCCACTCCAGGACCTTGAAATGCTTCTTACGAAGCCACTCCTTCGTTGCCCGGGCGGTGTGTTTGGGATCATTGTCATGCTGAAAGACCCAGCCACGTTTCATCTTCAATGCCCTTGCTGATGGAAGGTTTTCACTCAAAATCTCACGATACATGGCCCCATTCATTCTTTCCTTTACACGGATCAGTCGTCCTGGTCCCTTTGCAGAAAAACAGCCCCAAAGCATGATGTTTCCACCCCCATGCTTCACAGTAGGTATGGTGTTCTTTGGATGCAACTCAGCATTCTTTGACCTCCAAACACGACGAGTTGAGTTTTTACCAAAAAGTTATATTTTGGTTTCATCTGACCATATGACATTCTCCCAATCCTCTTCTGGATCATCCAAATGCACTCTAGCAAACTTCAGACGGGCCTGGACATGTACTGGCTTAAGCAGGGGGACACGTCTGGCACTGCAGGATTTGAGTCCCTTGCGGCGTAGTGTGTTACTGATGGTAGGCTTTGTTACTTTGGTGCCAGCTCTCTGCAGGTCATTCACTAGGTCCCCCTGTGTGGTTCTGGGATTTTTGCTCACGTTCTTGTGATCATTTTGACCCCACGGGGTGAGATCTTGCGTGGAGCCCCAGATCGAGGGAGATTATCAGTGGTCTTGTATGTCTTCCATTTCCTAATAATTGCTCCCACAGTTGATTTCTTCAAACCAAGCTGCTTACCTATTGCAGATTCAGTCTTCCCAGCCTGGTGCAGGTCTACAGTTTTGTTTCTGGTGTCCTTTGACAGCTCTTTGGTCTTGGCCATAGTGGAGTTTGGAGTGTGACTGTTTGAGGTTGTGGACAGGTGTCTTTTATACTGATAACAAGTTCAAACAGGTGCCATTAATACAGGTAACGAGTGGAGGACAGAGGAGCCTCTTAAAGAAGAAGTTACAGGTCTGTGAGAGCCAGAAATCTTGCTTGTTTGTAGGTGACCAAATACTTATTTTCCACCATAATTTGCAAATAAAATCATTAAAAATCCTACAATGTGATTTTCTGGAATTTTTTTCCTCAATTTGTCTGTCATAGTTGACGTGTACCTATGATGAAAATTACAGGCCTCTCTCATCTTTTTAAGTGGGAGAAGTTGCACAATTGGTGGCTGACTAAATACTTTTTCCCCCACTGTACATGCCCGTCTGAAGTTTGCCAATGAACATCTGAATGATTCAGAGGAGAACTGGGTGAAAGTGTTGTGGTCAGATGAGACCAAAATGGAGCTCTTTGTCATCAACTCAACTCGCCGTGTTTGGAGGAGGAGGAATGCTGCCTATGACCCCAAGAACACCATCCCCACCATCAAACATTGAGGTGGAAACATTATGCTTTGGGGGTGTTTTTCTGCTAAGGGGACAGGACAACTTCACCGCATCAAAGGGATGATGGACGGTGCCATGTATCGTCAAGTCTTGGGTGAGAACCTCCTTCCCTCAGCCAGGGCATTGAAAATGGGTCGTGGATGGGTATTCCAGCATGACAATGACTCAAAACACACGGCCATGGCAACAAAGGAGTGGCTCAAGAAGAAGCACATTAAGGTCCTGGAGTGGCCTAGCCAGTCTCCAGACCTTAATCCCATAGAAAATCTGTGGAGGGAGCTGAAGGTTCGAGTTGCCAAACGTCAGCCTCGAAACCTTAATGACTTGGAAAAGATCTGCAAAGAGGAGTGGGACAAAATCCCTCCTGAGATGTGTGCAAACCTGGTGGCCAACTACAAGAAACGTCTGACCTCTGTGATTGCCAACAAGGGTTTTGCCACCAAGTACTAAGTCATGTTTTGCAGAGGGGTCAAATACTTATTTCCCTCATTAAAATGCAAATCAATTTATAATATTTTTGACATGCATTTTTCTGGATTTTCTTGTTGTTATTCTGTCTCCCACTGTTCAAATAAACCTACCATTAAAATTATATACTGATAATTTATTTGTCAGTGGGCAAACGTACAAAATCAGCAGGGGATCAAATACTTTTTTCCCTCACTGTATATATGGACTCACTCTGTGTGAACAATAGGGGTTGACATGATTTTTGAATGACTACCCCTTCCTCTGTCCCCCATACATACAACATCTGTAAGGTCCCTCAGTCAAGTGTTGAATTTCAAGCACAGATTCAACTACAAAGACCAGGGAGGGCAGTGATTGGTAGATGGGTAACAATAACAAATCAGACCTTGAATATATCTTTAGGCATGGTCAAGTTCATAGTTATGCTGTGGATGATGTATTAAACCACCCAGACACATCAAAGATGCAGTCATCATTCTGAGCTGTGCTGCAGGACAGGAAGGAAACTGCTTAGGGATGTCACCATGAGGCCATTGGTGATTTTAAAACAAGTAGAGTTCAATGGCTGTGATGAAAGAAAACTGAGGATGGATAATCAACATTGTAGTGACTCCACAATAATGACCTAAATGACAGAGTGAAAAGAAGAATACAAATATACAAAATAAAAAAACATTTTAAACATGCATCTGTATACAACAAGGCACTAAAGTAATTCTGCAAAAAAACACGGAAAATGAATACTTTTTGGACTAAATGCAAAGCCATTGAGTGAACGTTCCACCTCTTAATGTGATGTTATATGTTGACAAGCCTTTTTCTAAAATGTTTTATGAGTTGGAGAACACATTGGGAGGGATCTTAGACCATTCCTCCATACAGAATCCTTCCAGATCCTTGATATCCTTCATCTGCGCTTATGGACTGCCCTCTTCAATTAAAACCACAGGTTTTCAATGGGTTTCAAGTCCGGAGACTGAGATGGCCATTGCAAAATGTTGATTTTGTGGCCAATTAACCATGTCTTTGTGGATTTTGATGTATGCTTGGGGTTATTGTCTTGCTGGAAGATCCACTTCTGGCCAAATTTCAACCTCCTGGCAAAGGCAACCGGTTTTTGCCTAAAATGTCCTGGTACTGGGTAAAGTTCATGATGCCGTTGACAGTCATTTATGCTCGTCTTTTTCAAGGGTGTCAATCATTTTGGACCCCACTATATTTCTCCAGTGTGTCCCTGCTTGTGAATTTTATAGATGGTGGACCGTAGGATCGTTTGTCAACTTCCTCTCTGCACGGTCAAGGGCAAGTTTGATTTTGAGAATGCGTTTTACGACAAATTTCTGAATTCCAAATGACTCTGTTGAGAGTTCAAACTGCACATTACAGTGATGCTATAAAGCATTAGATGGATTCTAATAGCTGTTTTTACAAGACATGAAACTCTGGGGGGTTGAAGAAAAGCAAAGTACACATGAACTGAACACCATCATTTGGCCATTACTCCAGCAACAAACATTTATTACTTATAAGATGTCTTTACCATTATGATTCAAATAAATATACGAGCAGTTTGCAGAGAGGCTGATGTAATGTAACATCCACAAGGTTCTAGCTAACATATAGTAACATGAGTTTAATCAGACTCAAAATAGAAAAAAACACAAGGTTTAAAATAATCAAATATTTTGCAAATAGTTGTTTGCACTCTGCGAGGCTCTCATAGCAATCCTCTGATACATTTACCACAAATAGTTCAGGCCATTTCTGGGTCTGCACTTATCTTTTTAAAGGTAATGTCTCTCATAAACTCTAACTACCCCTCGCTCTTTTCAATCTTTAGGCTCTCTTCTATTGAGGTTTACTCAGTCTCTATTAGGCATTGTATGTTTGTTTGTGTTAGTTTAGGGAGATAAATCTTTGCTCTTGCACTATAGCACTGCACTTTCCCTTTGCACAGGGTCAGCACTCATTACATTTACATTTTAGTCATTTAGCAGACGCTCATATCCAGAGCGACTTTTTTTTTTTCATACTGGCCCCCCGTGGGAATCGAACCCACAACCCTGGCGTTGCAAACACCATGCTCTACCAGCTGAGCTAAATTACTCAGCTGAGACTAAAATGTCAATGTAAATATATTTTGGGGAAATCCAACACATCACTGAGTAACTGCCTCCTTATTTTCAAGCATGGTGGTGGCTGCATCATGGTACGGATATGCTTGACATCATAAGGACTGAGGAGTTATTCAAAATGAAAAGAAACGGGATGGAGCTACACACAAGTAAAATACTAGAGGAAAACCTGGTTCAGTCTGCTTTACACCAAACACTGGGAGAGGAATTCACCTTTCAGCAGGACAATAACCTACAATACAAAGTCAAATCTACACTGGATTTGCTTACCAAGAAGACAGTGAATGCTCCTGAGTGGTCGAGTTACAGTTTTGACTTAAATCTGCTTAGACTGGCCTCTACCAGGTGCCTCCAAATCACTAAGCCCGCTACGGGGTGTGTGGGAGTGAAGCAAAACTTTCAGAGTGGTCAAAACCATTCATCTTGAAGCGACAGGGTGCAAAATGCAATCTGTTAATTCATATATCGTAAATAAAAAGGACATATCTATTTTAATACAGACTAGCTCAAAACACTACTAATCATTGAAAATGACAAATTACCCAATGGATCAGGATAATTTTCTGGTTTATAAAAAAAGTGGGGGTGCAAAAACATACGCAGCTGCTTCGTTTGCTCCATTGCTCAGACGCCTATGGATGAATAGCCACAGGAAGTCGTTTGGGGGTGGGGGTGCAGAGATTTCTTTCGCCACTGGTGGGGTCCGCTAATAAAGGACTAGTAAAGGCCCAGTGCACTACTTTGGTGAAAAACTCAAGTGTATTTGTATTTGAGTGTTTACCAGCATTTGTAACTTGAGTCTGATCTGTAAAAAACAGTTATCTGATAACACTTGTGGAATATAAAAATACGTGCTTGATATATGTTTTCCAGTTTCTTGAAATACTTTGCAAATAAAAAACAGATACCTTATTTACATAGGTATTCAGACCCTTTTGCTATGAGACTCGAAATTGAGCTCAGGTGCATCTTATTTCCATTGATCATCCTCAAGATGTTTCTACAACTTGATTGGAGTCCACCTGTGGTAAATTCAATTGATTGGACATGATTTGGAAAGGCACACACGTCTGTCTATATAAGGTCCCAAAGTTGACAGTCCATGTCAGAGCAAAAACCAAGCCATTAGGTTGAAGGAATTGTCCGTAGAGCTCCGAGACAAGATTGTGTCGAGGCACAGATCTGGGGAAGGGTTGCAAAAAGTTTCTGCAGCATTGAAGCTCCCCAAGAACACAGTGGCCTCCATCATTCTTAAATGGAAGACGTTTGGAACCACCAAGACTCTTCCTAGAGCTGGCTGCCCGGCCAAACTGAGCAATCGGGGGAGAAGGGCCTTGGTCAGGGAGGTGACCAAGAACCCAATGGTCACTCTGACAGAGCTCCAGAGTTCCTCTGTGGAGATGGGAGAACCTTCCAGAAGGACAACCATCTCTACAGCACTCCACCAATCAGACCTTTATGGTGGCCAGACGGAAGCCACTCCTCAGTAAAAGGCACATGACAGCCCGCTTGGAGTTTGCCAAAAGGCACCTAAAGACTCTCCAAGACAAGATTCTCTGGTCTGATGAAACATTTGTAAAAATGTCTAAAAACCTGTTTTTGCTTTGTCATTATGGGGTATTGTGTGTGGATTGATGAGGACATTTTTGTATTTAATCCATTTTAGAATAAGGCTGTTACGTAAGAAATGTGGAAAAGGGGAACGGGTCTGAATGCTTTCCGAATGCACTGTATCTAATTGATCAGCTGTTGCCTACTATTTAAGCCGGAAGTATGGGTATTCGAACAGAATAATGCTAATCCTGTTTCAGTATAGAAAGGACAAGGGCTGCAAAGTAGCCATGTAATGTATGAGTTCCATCCCTGTATGACCAGGACGCAAACCCTAATCAAATGAAACTTGAAACTAGCATGCCATCCAAACTAGCATGTCTCTCTATTATATCACGCAATTATACCATTTATAAAATGGTCATATCTTTTTTTAAACAGATTTGCTCAAAAAATAAGTGAACATTTACAAATTATCCAATGGATTATGATAATTTCTGGTTAAAATAAAAAGTGGAGGTGCTAAAACATAAATTTGCACTCCCTATTTTAATTTGCTCCATGGCTCAGGCAGCCAAGTGGACACAAGGCTGTTTGGATAATCTCAGTCACAGGAATAACTTTGCAGCTGTTTCTTATTAATAAACAACGGCATGTTGGTGGGTGGTAACATTCAAATAAAACCCAGCCCTGAAATGAAACACAGGCTGAAAATAATTTGTATTTCATACTGTATCATAGGAAAAGACACCGCATTCACACGGAATTGCACGAAGTGGGCAGTTTGGATGTGTCACTTCAAGGCCAAATATATCAAACTTTGGACTAAAACGATGACTTATTGACTTAAATTGTTGTGCAACATTATGGGTAAGCTCTGGCCATCATCTCTCAGCTCGAAAAAGTGGATGTCTACTGGTGTGGGCTTTTAAATGAATAAATCATTGTAGGCTACAGATTGTGTACATAGCCTAGGGCCTTCTAAAGGGGAATGGGTGGTGTTTGGCAAGAATGATGGAAGGCTCCCAGCTGTCGTTGCGCCAATTGACCCCACATGTCCCTAGGCAAGTCTAGCGTGGGAGAGGGGCATAAATTTCGACAACATCCTGTTTCTTGATGTCGCATTCAGACCAACACGTGGCCCAAATACCATAACGGTTCGAACATACCTGCACGTGGGTTCAGTCCAGCGGCAGTAAATAACATTACAAAGTTAAAGATTTCCCCTCATAAAGGGCCATATTAATATGGGGAGCGCAGTGCAGCTGAGCGCAACAGCGCGTCATCAATGAAGATGTAGATCTCAAGTTGATCCTACATTAGGCTACAGGATCCCATCAGCTTTTACAACAAAAAATAATGAACTGCTTCCAGCAGCACTTTGATAGTATCAGGGAGAGGCTGTTACTGTTTGACTTCAATCAGATCCGGTTTTTTCCGACATCAGCATAGTGGTTGTTTTGGCGGTGTAGGAGGTGGAAATGGGTCATACTATGAACATTTTCGCTTTTTTTTTTGCCAAGCCAGTTATTAATAACCCCTTAACAATTTAAATCAACGTAAATGACAGCTTAATGTATTTTGATATTTTTACTACATAAAAAAAATACAAAATGCTTGTGTTGCCTTTTTGTTACTGGTGTTACCTATATTTTAATGACAATTCAGGCTTGTAATTTGACAATTTCATTAGCATACATAATCAAAGACAGAAAGGAATAATTAATGATAATATTAAGAAATGGTTTTGATTAGTAATAATTTACTTTAAACAAAACACATTTTTCTATAATAACACCAGTGACGTAATGCCAGTGACCAGACAACTTCAGACTATTCTATTAAAACCACAGGAGGCTACTGAGGGGAAAACGGCTCATAATAATGGCCGGAACGTTGCTAATAGAATGGCATCAAACACCTGGAAACCATGTGTTTGACGTATTTGATACCATTCCACTGATTCCGCTCCAGTCATTACCAGGAGCCCGTTCTCTCCAATTAAGGTGCCACCAACCTCCTGTGATTAAAACCAGCAGGAACAGTAACACCAGTTACTGTAACAGCAGTCACAAATCTGCAGAAAATATAGAATATCTAAAATGGCGGCCAAAGTAGCTCAAACCACACTTCTTATATTGTAAATTGATCACTTAATCATGTGATTCGATCAATTATTTTAATCAAATGTCATTTTCCCCTTACAATAAACTGTGTTATACCAGTGACACATCTTAAGGCTTTGCATGAAATTAAAAAATGTATAATCAAATTGCTAACATATGAAGAGAGAGTGCAAACTCACCATGTGCTTTTCAAAACAGCCCTGCCTCCAATTAACCTTTGACCCAGTAAAACGTTAGCAAGGATGTTGCATTTATTTGTTATGGTGTTTTTTATAATGGGGTAATTCAGTGACATGAAATTGAGGGACAGCTATTCCCTGTAAATTATTATAATATTTAGTTGATATTTTAGTATTTTAAGTAATGCACTAAATAACTATAATGCTTTCCATTGTATTATGACATTTAAAATAAGAGAAAAATATATTTTTTAAACTCAAAATAACTAAACCACGACTCCTGACCCGATCATACAAGCCATTTTCATGGTGTTCTACGATATATATATATATAAAATAGTTTGCAATTGAACTGTCTTACATATGTTTTATTAACAATCAAATAATTAAATTAAAACAAAAATATATTTTGTGTCGTTATCTGACATGTTTAAATGTTTTTCCTGGTGATTAAGGCAGAGGACGAGAGCCACCATTTTCGTAGAATTGCCCAACTGCGTTAAAGCTGTCAAATCCACAAGCAGCTCCTGGCATTAGGCCATACCTAAAGCGGACATTGCCATTGGCTGCATGGAGTCTCATTAACAGAAATCCCATGCAGCCTTGTTTACAAGTTCAAACACTGGAATGTGAGATGTAATCTACACCAGGCTCGATTAGGATGATAGAAATCCTCATTATTTAGTTGAATGATTTTTCAATTTCAGCGTAATTATTTCTATAGCCTACACTTTCTCATTCCGAACTTCTAACTGGAGTGGTCTGGTTGTGGCATCCTTTTGGGGGCCCTAAGCGAGATTTGGTTGGGGGGGCCTCCCACCAAGCGATCCATTTTTTTAAATGGTCCCCCTCTTAATGTTGGAGAGACAAATGTATGTTCTAAAGTTAATTTCCTGCAATTCTATACATTTTGCCATGGGGCGTAGAGAAAATGTTGCCATTTTAAAGCAAGTTGTCATGGGGCAGATATTTTTTTTGTAATTTTATAACACATTTCATGCAATTCTACTTATTTTGCCATTGGGCAAAGATACCTTTTTGCAGTTTTAACGCAAGTCTTCTGCAGTTCTACACATTTTGCCATGGGGTGGAGAGAACATTTCATTACAAAATGCATGTAATTCTAGTCATTTTGCCATGGGGCAGAGATTTTTTGTTTTTAAAGCTAATTTCCTGCAATTCTACCCATTTTGCCATGGTGTGGAGAGACATTTTAGCAGTTTAAAAGCTAATTTCCTGCAATTTGACAAATTTTTCCATTACTTATTCCATATTATTGAGGGCCCCCTGGAGGTCAGGGCTCCTGGACACCTGCCCTGTGTGCCCGGTTGGTATTCGGCCATGATTACTACAAGTTTAGATAACTGGCTACACTAATTTACTGATCTAAAGATTGTTAGCTGACATGGCTAATTGAGTGACTGTCAGTGACTGATAAAACAATAGAACATCTGCTGATGCACAACCACATTTCGAATTTACAGGTTGTGTATTCTACTATTGTAACTCTCAACAGAAAATTGAGACTGACTGAAAAAATTATGTCGCTTATGCTTGGACCCAGTTTATGTTGTTTATGTATGGAGCCGGCCCTGCTTCTTAACAATGATCGCAAAAGCAGCTGCCCCCGATTTAACGGCTCCAACGCAGTTCCACCTCTGACACCGCGAAAACATCCAATATGCGGGTCTCTGCTATCCACGGTTAACGCTTGATCTGATTGAATCTAGGCCTTATTGTGAGGTTAAATGATGGAAAACATAATGAAACCCAAATTGGGTAGGTCAACAGTATACTTCAAAGTCTGAAATACATTGTGGGCGTGGAAGACTTGGCTACACTTAACCCCCCCCCATTTTACGACAACCCTCCACAAGAGCGAGAACCTTCTGAGCGACGATATTGACAGCATATTAAGACATTTTAAGTAAAACAAATAAAAAAGTTACCTGTAAGTAGCCTATCCCAACGTGTCAAATAAATGTAATAGCGTGCTCTTGCATGAACAGTGCAGCTGCCTGAGCCTATAATATTATTATTATTACCCCCAGATTTACAGTTTATTCCAAGCATTAGGAGTGGAGATGTTGGGAAAACATTTCCTCTGGATTTGTCTGCTTTCGGTGTCTTTTCCGTTATTTTTCGCTGAAGAGCTGAAGAGGGATGGGCATAAACAACATGAAAATGATTCAGGTGAAGGTTTTGTTTTCTGTTTTGATGAAGCTGTGTTGCGTGCGCGTGTTGCTGAGTGAAAAGATGGATTTGAGTGCCTAGATTTGCGAGCCTACTCCGAGCAAGTAGTCACACCCTTTGCACGTAAAATGATGGCATATTTTGATTTGATTTATTTGATTTAACCTTTATTTTATCAGGGAGTCATACTGAGACTAAGGTCTCTTTTACAGATGAGCCCTAAATTACAGAACATACACAGATCAATATAAATACTAAATGCTAGCAGAAAGGACAACATGGTCTTCAATCAGCCTTCTGAATTGCCATGGTGGAGAGTTTGGAATCTGATTGATTGATTGCTTCTGTGGACAGATGTCTTTTATACAGGTAACAAACTGAGATTAGGAGCACTTCCTTTAAGAGTGTGCTCCTAATCTCAGCTCCTTACCTGTATGAAAGACACCTGGGAGCCAGAAATCTTTCTGATTGAGAGGGGGTCAAATACTTATTTCCCTCATTAAAATGCAAATCAATTTATAACATTTCTGACATGCGTTTTTCTGGATTTTTGTTGTTGTTATTCTGTCTCTCACTGTTCAAATAAACCTACCATTACAATTATAGACTGATCATGTCTTTGTCAGTGGGCAAACGTACAAAATCAGCAGGGGATCAAATACTTTTTTCCCTGACTGTATTTCTATAGAAGAAGCCCATTTTTATTCTCAGATTCTTAAGTAACTCATCAATATGCTTTTTAAAAGACAGCTTTTCATCTATCCAGATGTCCATATACAGTGCCTTCGGAAAGTATTCACCCCCCTTGACTTTTTCCACATTTTATTGTGTTACAGCCTGAATTTAAAATTTATTAAATTGGGATTTTTGTTCACTGACCTGCACACAATACCCCATAAATCTGGAATTATGTTTTTAGACATTTTTACTAATTAATGAAAAATGGACATCTGAAATGTCTTGAGTCAATAAGTATTCAACCCCTTTTGTTATGGCAAGCCTAAATAAGTTCAGGAGTAAAAATGTGCTTAAGAAGTCACATAATAAGTTGCATGGACTCACTCTGTGTGCAATAATATTGTTTAACATAATTGTTTAATGACTACCTCATCTCTGTACTCCACACATACAATTATATGTAAGGTCCCTCAGTCAAGCAGTGAAATTCAAACACAAATTCAACCACAAAGACCAGAGAGGTTTTCCAATGCCTTGCAAAGAAGGGCACCTATTGGTAGATCGTAAAAAAAAAGCAGACATTGAATATCCCTTTGAGCATGGTAAACGTATTAATTACACTTTGGATGATGTATCAATACACCCACTCACTACAAAAATACATGCTTCCTTCCTAACTCACTTGCCGGAGAGGAAGGAAACTGCTCAGGGATTTCACCATGAGGCCAATGTTGACTTTAAAACAGTTACAGAGTTTAATGGCTGTGACAGGTTAAAACTGAGGATGGATCAACAACATTGCAGTTACTCCACAATACTAACCTAATTGACAGAGTGAATAGAAGGAAGCCTGTACAGAATAAAACATATTCCAAAGCATGCATCAAGGCACTTAAGCAATACTGCAAAGAATTTGGCAAAGCAATTAACTTATTGTCCTGAATACAAAGTGTCATGTTTGGGGCAAATCCAATACAAAACAATACTGAGTACCACTCTCCATATTTTCAAGCATAGTGGTGGCTGCATCATGTTATGGGTATGCTTGTAATCGTTAAGGACTGGGGAGTTTGATAAAAAAAAGAAAGAAAATGGAGCTAAGCACAGGCAAAATCCTAGAGGAAAACCTGGTTCAGTCTGCTTTCCACCAGACACTGGGAGATTAATTCACCTTTCAGCAGGACAATAACCTAAAACACAAGGCCAAATCTACACTGGAGTTGCTTACCAAGATGACAGTGAATGTTCCTGAGTGGCCGAGTTACAGTTTTGACTTGAATCTGCTTGAAAATCTATGGCAACACTTGAAAAAGATTGTCTAGCCACAACCAATTTGACAGAGCTTGAAGAATGTTGAAAAGAATAATGGGCAAATATTGTACAATCCAGGTGTGCAAAGCTCTCAGACTTACCCAGAAAGACGCTGTAATCGCTGCCAAAGGTGAATCTAGCATTTATTAACTCACAGAACGGGACCGCCGAGTGCTGAAGCGCGTAGCATGTAAAAATCGTCTGTCCTCGGTTGCAACACTCCCTACCGAGTTCCAAACTGCGTCTGGAAGCAACGTCAACACAAGAACTGTTCATTGAGAGCTTCATGAAATGGGTTTCCATGGCCGAGCAGCCGCATACAAGCCTAAGATCACCATGCGCAATGCCAAGCATCGGCTGGAGTGGTGTAAACCCGCTGCCATTGGACTCTGGAGCAGTGGAAACAGTTCTCTGGAGTGATGAATCACGCTTCACCATCTGGCAGTCCGACGGACTAATCTGGGTTTGGCTGATGTCAGGAGAACGCTACCTGCCCGAATGCATAGTGTCAAGTGTAAAGTTTGGTGGAGGAGGAATAATGGTCTGGGGCTGTTTTTCATGGTTCGGGCTAGGCTCCTTAGTTCCAGTGAAGGGAAATATTAACGCTACAGCATACAATGACATTCTAGACGATTCTGTGCTTCCAACTTTGTGGCAACAGTTTGGGGAAGGCCCTTTCTTTTTTCAGCATGACAATGCCTCTGTGCACAAAGTGAGGTCCATACAGAAATGGTTTGTTGAGATTGGTGTGGAAGAACTTGAGTGGCCTGCACAGAGTCCTGACCTCAACCACATCGAACACCCTTGGGATTAATTGGAACGCCAACTGCGAGGCAGGCCTAATCGGCCAACATCAGTGCCCAACCTCACTAATGCTTGTGGCTAAATGGAAGCAAGTCCCCGCAGCAATGTTCCAACATCTAGTGGAAAGCCTTCCACTAGAATAATAGTGAAGACATCAAAACTATGAAATAACACATATGGAATCATGTAGTAACCAACAAGTGTTTTACAAATCAAAATATATTTTATATTTGAGATTCTTAAAAGTAGCCACCCTTTGCCTTGATGACAGCTTTGCACACTCTTGGCATTCTCTCAACCAGCTTCATGATGTAGTCACCTGGAATACTTTTCCAACATTCTTGAAGGAGTTCCCACATATGCTGAGCACTTGTTGGCTGCTTTTCCTTCACTCTGGGGTCCAACTCATCCCAAACCATCTCAATTGGGTTGAGGTCGGGTGATTGTGGAGGCCAGGTCATCTGATGCAGCACTCCATCACTCTCCTTCTTGGTCAAATAGCCCTTACACAGCCTGGAGGTGTCACCAGCAAAGCACCCCCACACCATTTACATTTACATTTAAGTCATTTAGCAGACGCTCTTATCCAGAGCGACTTACAAATCGGTGCATTCAACTTAGGATAGCCAGTGGGACAACCACATCTTGATCACAGTAAGTACACTAATCACACCTCCTCCTCCACACATGCGGAGATCATCCGTTCACCTACTCCGCGTCTCACAAAGACACGGCGGTTGGAACCAAAAATCTCCAATTTGGACTCATCAGACCAAAGGACAGATTTCCACCGGTCTAATGTCCATTGCTCGTGTTTCTTGGGCCAAGCAAGTCTCTTGAGATGTGTCTGTTACTTGAACTCTGTGAAGCAATTATTTGGGCTGCAATTTCTGAGGCTGGTAACTCTAATGAACGTATCCTCTGCAGCAGAGGTGACTCTAGGTGTTCCTTTCCTGTGGCAGTCCTCATGAGTGCCAGTTTCATCATAGCGCTTGATGGGTTTTGCGACTGCACTTGAAGAAACGTTCAAAGTTATTGAAATCTTCCGGATTGACTTAAAGTAATGATGGACTGTCTTTTCTCTTTGCTTAAAAAATATATTTTGATTATTTAAAGCTTTTTTGGTTACAACATGATTCCATATGTGTTATTGCATAGTTTGGATGTCTTCATTATTATTATACAATGTAGAAAATAATAAAAAATGAAGAAAAACCCTTCAATGAGTAGGTATGTCCAAACCTTTGACTGGTACTGTATATATATATATTTGTATTTCCCATTCTTGACAGATTGCTATGGTTTTTGTGGTAAATTTAGCATTTGTTTCAAGGAAGTATATGGCAAACATTGTGAAAATAATGTTAATGAGATTAAATAGTAGTGCTGAGCGATTCGTGCTTTTTGAGGTTGGTTCGGTTTCAGTTCGATTAATAAACAATTATAAAGGTAATCACGGTTTTCAATTTCATTTTCAATTTTTAAACAATAAATACACTATGCATTATCAAATCAAATCAAATTTTATTGGTCACATACACATATTTAGCAGATGTTATTGCGGGTGTAGCGAAATGCTTGTGTTCCAAGCTCCAACAGTGCAGTAGTATATAACAATTTAAAACAATACACACAAATTTAAAAGTAAAATAATGGAATTAAGAAATATATAAATATTAGATCGAGCAATGCCGGAGTGGCATTGAATAAAATACAGTAGAATAGAATACAGTATATACAGTTGAAGTCGGAAGTTTACATACACCTTAGCCAAATACTCAGTTTTTCACAATTCCTGACATTTAATCCTAGTAAAAATTCCCTGTCTTAGGTCAGTTAGATCACCACTTTATTTTAAGAATGTGAAATGTCAGAATAATAGTAGAGAGAATGATTTATTTCAGCTTTTATTTCTTTCATCACATTCCCAGTGGGTCAGAAGTTTACATACACTCAATTAGTATTTGGTAGCATTGCCTTTAAAATTGTTTAACTTGGGTCAAATGTTTCGGGTAGCCTTCCACAAGCTTCCCACAATACGTTGGGTGAATTTTGGCCCATTCCTCCTGACAGAGCTGGTGTAACTGAGTCAGGTTTGTAGGCCCCCTTGCTCGCACACACTTTTTCAGTTCTGCCCACATATTTTCTATAGGATTGAGGTCAGGGCTTTGTGATGGCCACTCCAATACCTTGACTTTGTTGTCATTAAGGTATTTTGCCACAACTTTGGAAGTATGCTTGGGGTCATTGTCCATTTGGAAGACCCATTTGCGACTGATGTCTTGAGATGTTGCTTCAATATATCCACATAATTTTCCTTTCACATGAGGTCATCTATTTTGTGAAGTGCACCAGTCCCTCTTGCAGCAAAGCACCACCACAGCATGATGCTGCCACCCCCGTGCTTCACGGTTGGGATGGTGTTCTTCGGCTTGCAATCAACCCCCTTTTTCCTCCAAACATTACGGTGGTCATTATGGCCAAACAGTTCTATTTTTGTTTCATCAGACCAGAGGACAATTCTCCAAAAAGTACGATCTTTGTCCCCATGTGCAGTTGCAAACCGTAGTCTGGCTTTTTATGGCGGTTTTGGAGCAGTGGCTTCTTCCTTGCTGAGCGGCCTTTCAGGTTATGTCGATATAGGACTCGTTTTACTGTGGATATAGATACTTTTGTACCTGTTTCCTCCAGCATCTTCACAAGGTCTTTTGCTGTTGTTCTGGGATTGATTTGCACTTTTTGCACCGAAGTACGTTAATCTCTAGGAGACAGAACGCGTCTCATTCCTGAGCGGTATGATGGCTGCGTGGTCCCATGGTGTTTATACTTGCGTACTATTGTTTGTACAGATGAACATGGTACCTTCAGGCGTTTGGAAATTTCTCCCAAGGATGAACCAGACTTGTGGAGGTCTACACATTTTTTTCTAGGCTGATTTCTTTTGATTTTCCCATGATGTCAAGCAAAGAGGTACTGAGTTTGAAGGTAGGCCTTGAAATACATCCACAGGTACACCTTCAATTTACTCAAATGATGTCAATTAGCATATCAGTATGCCATATCAGAAGCTTCTAAAGCCATGACATCATTTTCCAAGCTGTTTAAAGGCACAGTCAACTTAGTGTATGTAAACATCTGACCCATTGAAATTGTGATACAGTGAATTATAAGTGAAATAATCGGTCTGTAAACAATTGTTAGAAAAATTACTTGTGTCATGCACAAAGTAGATGTCCTAACCGACTTGCCAAAACTATAGTTTGTTAACAAGAAATTTGTGGAGTGGTTGAAAAACGAGTTTTAATGACTCTTAAGTGTATGTAAACGTCCGACTTCAACTGTACATATGAGATAAGTAAAGCAGTATGTAAACATTATTAAAGTGACTAGTGTTCCATTATTAAAGTGGCCAGTGATTCCAAGTCTATGTACAGTGAGGGAAAAAAGTATTTGATCCCCTGCTGATTTTATACGTTTGCCCACTGACAAAGAAATGATCAGTCTATAATTTTAATGGTAGGTTTATTTGAACAGTGAGAGACAGAATAACAACATCAAAATCCAGAAAAACGCATTTCAAACATTTTATAAATTGAATTGCATTTTAATGAGGGAAATAACTATTTGACCCCTTCTCAATCAGAAAGATTTCTGGCTCCCATTTGTCTTTTATACAGGTGACGAGCTGAGATTAGGAGCACACTCTTAAAGGGATTGCTCCTAATCTCAGATTGTTACCTGTATAAAAGACACCTGTCCACAGAAGCAATCAATCAGATTCCAAACTCTCCACCATGGCCAAGACCAAAGAGCTCTCCAAGGATGTTAGGGACAAGATTGTAGACCTACACAAGGCTGGAATGGGCTACAAGACCATTGCCAAACAGCTTGGGGAGAAGGTGACAACAGTTGGTGCGATTATTCGCAAATGGAAGAAACACAAAATAACTCTCAATCTCCCTCGGCCTGGGGCTCCATGCAAGATCTCACCTCGTGGAGTTGCAATGATCATGAGAATGGTGAGGAATCAGCCCAGAACTACACGGGAGGATCTTGTCAATGATCTCAAGGCAGCTGGGACAATAGTCACCAAGAAAACAATTGGTAACACACTACGCCGTGAAGGACTGAAATCCTGTAGCACCCGCAAGGCCCCCCTGCTCAAGAAAGCACATATACATGCCCGTCTGAAGTTTGCCAATGAACATCTGAATGATTCAGAGAAGAACTGGGTGAAAGTGTTGTGGTCAGATGAGACCAAAATGGAGCTCTTTGGCATCAACTCAACTCGCCGTGTTTGGAGGAGGAGGAATGCTGCCTATGACCCCAAGAATACCATCCCCACCGTCAAACATGGAGGTGGAAACATTATGCTTTGGGGGTGTTTTTCTGCTAAGGGGACAGGACAACTTCACCGCATCAAAGGAACGATGGACGGCGCCATGTACCGTCAAATCTTGGGTGAGAACCTCCTTCCCTCAGCCAGGGCATTGAAAATGGGTCGTGGATGGGTATTCCAGCATGACAATGACCCAAAACACACAGCCAAGGCAACAAAGGAGTGGCTCAAGAAGAAGCACATTAAGGTCCTGGAGTGGCCTAGCCAGTCTCCAGACCTTAATCCCATAGAAAATCTGTGGAGGGAGCTGAATGTTTGAGTTGCCAAACGTCAGCCTTGAAACCTTAATGACTTGGAGAAGATCTGCAAAGAGGAGCGGGACAAAATCCCTCATGAGATGTGTGCAAACCTGGTGGCCAACTACAAGAAATGTCTGACCTCTGTGAGGTTTTGCCACCAAGTACTAAGTCATGTTTTGCGGAGGGGTCAAATACTTATTTCCCTCATTAAAATGCAAATCAATTTATAACATTTTTGACATGCGTTTTTCTGGATTTATTTGTTGTTATTCTGTCTCTCACTGTTCAAATAAATCTACCATTAAAATTATAGACTGATCATTTCTTTGTCAGTGGGCAAACATACAAAATCAGCAGGGGATCAAATATTTTTTTCCCTCAGTGTATATAGGGCAGCAGCCTCTAAGGTGCAAGGTTGTGTAACAGGTTGGAAGCCGGCTAGTGATGGCTATTAACAGTCTGATGGCCTTGACATAGAAGCTGTTTCTCAGTTCCAGCTTTGATGCAGCTTTGCGTCTGGATGATAGCGGGGTGAACAGGCCGTGGCTCGGGTGTTGATGTCCTTGATGATCTTTTTGGCCTTCCTGTGACATCGGGTGCTGTAGGTGTCCTGGAGGGCAGGTAGTTTGCCCCCGGTGATGCGTTGGGCAGACCGCACCACCCTCTGGAGAGCCCTGCGGTTGCGGGCGGTGCAGTTGCCGTACCAGGCGGTGATACAGCCCAACAGGATGCTCTCAATTGTGCATCTGTAAAAGTTTGTGAGGATTTTAGGGGCTAAGACAAATTTCTTCAGCCTCCTGAAGTTGAAGAGGCACTGTTGCACCTTCTTCACCACAATGTCTGTGTGGTTGGACCATTTCAGATCGTCAGTGATGTGTATGCTGAGGAACTTGAAGCTTTCCACCTTCTCCACTGCGGTCCCGTCGATGTGGATATGGGCGTGCTCCCTCTGCTGTTTCCTGAAGTCCACGATCACGACATTGAGTGAGAGGTTATTTTCCTGGCACCACTCTCCCAGGGCCCTCACCTCCTCCCTGTAGGCTGTCTAGTCATTGTTGGTAATCAGGCCTACTACTGTTGTGTCGTCTGCAAACTTGATGATTGAGTTGGAGGCGTGCGTGGCCACGTGGTCATGGGTGAACAGGGAGTACAGGAGGGGGCTGAGTACACACCCTTGTGGGGCCCCTGTGTTGAGGATCAACTAAGTTGAGGTGTTGTTTCCCACCTTCACCACCTGGGGGCGGCCCATTAGGAATTCCAGGACCCAGTTGCACATGGCGGGGTTCAGACCCAGGGCCCCGAGCTTAATGATGAGCTTGGAGATTACTATGGTTTTGAATGCTGAGCTATAGTCAATGAACAGCATTCTTATATAGGAATTCCTCTTTTCCAGATGGGATAGGGTAGTGTGCAGTGTGATGGCGATTGCATCGTCTGTGGATCTATTGGGGCGGTAAGAAATTGAAGTGGGTCAAGGGTGTCAGGTAAGGTAGAGGTGATATGATTCTTAACTTGCCTCTCAAAGCACTTCATGATGACAGAAGTGAGTGCTACGGGGCGATAGTCATTTAGTTTCCCCCTTCTGATAACCAGGTGGCGAATCGCATCTCTGCATGTCTGGCAGACATATCAGTATGGATGACAGATCACCACCTCAAGCTGAACCTTGGCAAGACGGAGCTGCTCTTCCTCCCGGGGAAGGACTGCCTGTTCCATGATCTCGCCATCACGGTTGACAACTCCGTTGTGTCCTCCTCCCAGAGTGCGAAGAGCCTTGGCGTGACCCTGGACAACACCCTGTCGTTCTCCGCTAACATCAAGGCGGTGACCCGATCCTGTAGGTTCATGCTCTACAACATTCGGAGAGTACGACCCTGCCTTACACAGGAAGTGGCACAGGTCCTAATCCAGGCACTTGTCATCTCCCGTCTGGATTACTGCAACTCGCTGTTGGCTGGGCTCCCTGCCTGTGCCATTAAACCCCTACAACTCATCCAGAATGCCGCAGCCCGTCTGGTGTTCAACCTTCCCAAGTTCTCTCATGTCACCCCGCTCCTCCGCACACTCCACTGGCTTCCAGTTGAAGGTCGCATCTGCTACAAGACCATGGTGCTTGCCTACGGAGCTGTGAGGGGAACGGCACCTCCGTACCTTCAGGCTCTGATCAGTCCCTACACCCAAACGAGGGCATTGCGTTCATCCACCTCTGGCCTGCTGGCTCCCCTACCTCTGCGGAAGCATAGTTCCCGCTCAGCCCAGTCAAAACTGTTCGCTGCTCTGGCACCCCAATGGTGGAACAAGCTCCCTCACGACGCCAGGACAGCGGAGTCACTCACCACCTTCCGGAGAAATTTGAAACCCCACCTCTTTAAGGAATACCTGGGATAGGATAAAGTAAAAAAAATCCCCCCCCCAAACCCCCCCCCCAAGAAAAAGTAAAAAAAAAATAATAATTGTAAAGTGGTTATCCCACTGGCTATTTGTAAGTCGCTCTGGATAAAATGTAAATGTAAATGTAGTTCAGTTACCTTTGCTTTCTTGGTACAGGAACAATAGTGGACCTCTTGATGCAAGTGGGGACAGCAGACTGGGAGAGGGAGAGATTGAATATGTCCGTGAACACTACAGCCAGCTGGTCTGCGCATGCTCTGAGGACGCGGCTAGGAAAGCCGTCTGGGCCGGCAGCCTTGCGAGGGTTAACACGCTTAAATGTCTTACTCAAGTCGGCCACGGAGTAGGAGAGCCCATAGTCATTGGTAGCGTGCCACGTCGGTGGCACTGTGTTATCCTCAAAGCGGGCGAAGAATGTGTTTAGCATGTCCAGAAGCAAGACGTCGGTGTCCGCAACGTGGCTGGTTTTCCCTTTGTAGTCCGTGATTGTCTGTAGACCCTGCCACATACGTCTAGTTTCTGAGCCGTTGAATTGCGACTCCACTTTGTCTCTGTACTGCTGTTTTGCCGTTTTGATTGCCTTACGGAGGGAACAACTACACTGTTTGTATTCGGCCATATTCCCAGTCACCTTGCCATGGTTAAATGCGGTGGTTCACGCTTTCAGTTTTGCGGGAATGCTGCCATCTATCCACGGTTTCTGTTTTGGGTAGGTTTTAATAGTCACAGTGGGAACATCTCCTATACACTTCGTGATGAACTCAGTCACCGTATCCGTGTGTTCGCCGATGTTATTCTCAGAGGCTACCTGGAACATATCCCAGTCCGCGTGATCAAAACAATCTTGAAGCATGGATTCCGATTGGTCAGACCAGCGTTGAATAGACCTTAGCACGGGTGCTTCCTGTTTGAGTTTCTGCCTGTAGGAAGGGAGGAACAAAATGGAGTCGTGATCAGATTTGCCGAAGGGAGGGCGGGGGAGGGCCTTGTAGGCATTTCGAAAAGTTGAGTAGCAGTGGTCCAATGTTTTCCCAGAGCGAGTACTACAGTCAATGTGTTGGTAGAACTTCGGTAGCGTTTCCTCAAATTTGCTTAGTTAAAAATCCCTAGCTACAATAAATGCGGCCTCAGGATATGTGGTTTCTAGTTTGCATAAAGTCCAATGTAGTTCTTTGAAGGCCGTCGTGATATCGGCTTGAGGGGGAATATACACAGCTGTGACTATAACCGAAGAGACTTCTCTTGGGAGGTAATACGGTCTGCATTTGATTGTGAGGTGTTCTAGGTCAGGTGAACAAAAGGACTTGAGTTTCTGGATGTTATCACAATCACACCATGAGTAGTTAATCATGAAACATACACCCCCGCCTTTCTTCTTCCCAGAGAGTTCTTTATTCCTGTCTGTGCGATGTACTGAGAACCCAGCTGGCTGTATGGACGGGAAAGTATATTCCGAGAGAGCCATGTTTCCGTGAAACAGAGTATGTTACAATCCCTGATGTCTCTCTGGAAGGAGATCCTCACCCTGAGCTCGTCTACTTTATTATCCAGAGACTGAACATTAGCGAGTAATATATTCTGAAGCGGTGGATGGTGTGCACGCCTCCTGAGTCGGACTAGAAGTCCACTCCAAATACCTCTTCTCGGAGCAGCCTCTGGAA
The DNA here is from genome assembly GCF_020615455.1 of Coregonus clupeaformis. Lineage (NCBI taxonomy): Eukaryota > Metazoa > Chordata > Actinopteri > Salmoniformes > Salmonidae > Coregonus > Coregonus clupeaformis. Next base: position 15,207,918 of record NC_059212.1, read on the forward strand.
TAAGTTCAGTTGCCCTGGGGGGTACGAACAAAGGATCCAATTCGGGAAAGTCGTATTCCTGGTCGTAATGCTGGTGAGTTACAGCCACTCTGATATCCAAAAGTTATTTCCGGCTGTATGTAATAACACCAAAGAATTCCTGGGCTAATAATGTAAGAAATAACACACATAAAAAAAGAAATACAATAAATAAATAAAAAAGAACGAAAAAAAAAAAAAAAAACACACAAAAGAAATAATACTGCAAAGTTGCTTAGGAGCTAGAAGCAGAGCTGCCATATCATTATGTGGGTTGAATGCTGTAACAACACAGAATAAAACAATTAATACAAGTTCCGTGATAGTAGTGACTGCCCATTAGGCTACTGCTTATCATTTATTCACATTACTTTACTTTAATAAAATATTTCAGTTTTTGTGTATATTACATTTGTTTTATTTGATGACTTTATTATTTCATTCTAAGTCATCATCTCATGTCTATAGAGCTGCTGCCTATGCTGTCTGAATGGAATACCTTTGTATAGCCTACTTTTATTACTAAAACTCTAATGAAAATCAACTGATTGCCATTCCTGTCCCATACATAGCCTACTTCTAAATTGCTTCCATTGTCCTTTGTGACCTCCACAAACAACTTAAATGACTGGACAAAATACAATATTGCTTTTAACGTTCAAGTTCAATGTGGCTTGTAAAGGTCTTCTTCTTCTTTGGTATTATGGTCATCTGCAAACAAATGTTATAGGTGCATGCCGCCACCTACTGCATTGTCTGTGTATCAGCCTACTATTTTGGAGTTTGAATTCATTACACTTTGTGAAAGAATTGCCCTACCAACTAACCCTACACCCATTAAAACCTCACCACTATTCCACTACTTTGGCCCTATCTGATCCTGCACCAGACCAGCAGCCTGGGACGACGGGACACTATTGTTCTCTGCAGTTGCACCACAACATCTATCCTATGTGATTTCCATTCCATTCCTGCGGTACAGTTGACAACCATGGCCATGAATGCCAAAATACTACCTTACAGAAGTGCATGTTATTCCTATCACTTTCTGTTGACCTTGGCCTACTCACAGGGATCCTCTTAGGATCCCTCACGCTGGACCCATCTTCCTCTACTACTCTCTTCTACTTAACAGTCTCAACCTGCCTTTCTCTCACAGGACACCTCTGATTTGTAGCACCATGGGTACCCCTACATTTTTTTGCACCTCCACTTTTTTACCAGCAAATTATCATAATCCATTGGATAATTTGTCAAATTTCACTTATTTTTGCGCTAGGCTGTAAAATAAATAATATATATGAGAATTTAAAAAATGGTACAATTGCGTGTGATATGATTGCATTTTGGAACCCCGCTCCCCCCGTTGCCCCAAGATGAATGCTTTTGACCACACTCCACTGCTTTGATTAGTGCAGCTAGAAATCATATGTCTATCCTGTAATGAAAAGCCCCCGCAAAAGGAGATTCCGTGAACTTGTTTATCTATTTTGTGCTGTTGTTACATCAAGTATTGGTGTTTCGTTTCGTGTCTCATGCGCTCAGGGTGTTGTTACATATAATTTGCGGCTTGCATCATGAGCAAAGTCATTGTAGCCTATAATTTCACTTCCCCGAGCTGTGAGAGCCATGCTATCCATATTACCGGAGCTTCATATTATTCTTTCTATTTCTATGGAAGATGCCAAAACTTTAAAGATAACAATAGTTGGCAAAGTCAAAGATACTGGTTTCCCCTATCCATCTATGGCGAAGTTTTCCCTACATGCTTATGAGAAATCCAGCTCCAGAACCAGCCATAGCCTAGCTGGCTAATCTTTTGAATAAGGTGTAGCAACAACAGATAACATTAGTTAGCTAGATAAGGTTAGCATGCTAGCTAGCTACACTGACAGCTGTCCAGGTGGAAATCGCCCACAACGTTCCCACCCCCAATTCGTGAATATGTATAAGCAGCCTGCGTCATTCTTCTGAGGTGGAACCTAAAGGACAATTTCTGCTATAGGACAGGAATTACTTCGAAATAGGGTCCGCATTGCCCTCTGGTGGGGGCCTTTAAGCCATCATCATATGAGTTATTGCATCTGAGTTTGTGTAAAAGAGATCACGTCTCTAAAAACTGTTGATGCTCTGGAAGACTTCTGGGGAAAAAGTCTCCATTGAGTTTATGAATCAGGGTTGGTTTACTTTGGCAAGATATGTGCACACAATTATTTGATTAATTTGTCATTAACATTACGAAGTCCAGATGGCCATCTAGTTCTCCCTGTGCTTTGGGCTTTTTGGCTCATGATAGGAGGAAATATTAAGATGCAATGATGAATGATAGTGCTGTACTGTTTCGTATCACAAAGCATAACAAATTGTGGTTGTCTACATACAGCATTCTGGAAGTCATAAACAACAACTACCATTCATCGCAAGGTTGGACTGCAAAGTAAAACTTTTTCAACCAGCCTCCACTACCTGATTCTGTATAAGTACTGCATCAGATGAGCTCTTTATGATGGCACTATTTTGGTATTAAGATGTTTAGAGTAAAAGGTTGTGTTCTTTTTTGTGATATCCAATTGGTAGTTACAGTCTTGTCCCATCGCTGCAACTCCTGTACGGACTCGGGAGAGGCGAAGGTCGAGAGGCATGCGTCCTCCGAAACATGACCACCAAGCCGCACTGCTTCTTGACACACTGCTCCCTTAACCCGGAAGCCAGTCGCACCAATGTGTTGGAGGAAACACCGTACAGCTGGCGACTGAAGTCAGCGTGCATGCGCCCGGCCCGCCACAAGAGTGCAATGGGACAAGGACATCCCAGCCGGCCAAACCCTCCCCTAACCCGATGCTGGGCCAATTGTGAGCCGCCTCATGGGTCTCCCGGTCGCGGACGGCTGTGACACAGCCCAGGATTGAACCCGGATCTGTAGTAACGCCTCTAGCACTGCGATGCAGTGCCTTAGACCACTGCGCCAGGTCAAGGTTGTGTTCTTAAAGGGATAGTTCACCTGAATTACAAATGTACTTCATAATATGGATTCATGCAGGGTCGGACAGGGACCAGAAATCAGCCGGGCATTTCTGCACACCAGCCCATTTTTTTTTTACGTGTGAGGAAAAAACACCAGGCAATTTTTGTTTTGTGCACACTACTTGCACAGACATTCTCAGGACCTTTTCAATCATCCGAAATCGCCGTCTATTTCTAGTGACCAGCCTGTTCTAATCATGCATCCTTGTTTCATATTTCCAACTACAGTTTGGAGCCAAGGGAAACCCAGGAGACTGTTTGCCAGGAGACAGATTTTGCCCCATCAGGGACAACACTACGTTGCAGTAAGTTGTACCCTTTTAAAACTATAGCAGGAACAATGTACTAAATCATGGTTAAAGAGGTTGTGAGGACAAACTCTGTGGCTCAGTTGGTAGAGCATGGCGCTTGCAACGCCAGGGTTGTGGGTTTGATTCCCACGGGGGACCAGTATGAAAATGTATGCACTCACTACTGTAAGTTTCTTTAAATAAAAGTGTCTGCTAAAATGTAACTGTCAAGGAGTTAATCAATCTTAAATATAATTGTCTGGATTTAAACATGAATGACTTCCCTTAGTCATTAACTAGCTTCGCAGTCATCTATAGTAGTTTTTCCTTATGAGTGTCAGACGAGAGGCTATTGTGATAGCAGAAATCCTAATAGTGATTTTTCTGTAGCTATAATTGCGTAAATTATAGTATAGTATTGTAAGGCTGACAGTAAAAATATGGATCCATCGACACTGCAACTTAGACTCAAGGTTTAATCAGTGTGATAACATCTTTCAGGGGACAAATAAAATAATAGGTAAAATCATATGAGCAGCGAGCGAGGCACAGGAGGCGTGGCTTCAAATCCCACTGCTGCCACCAAATGTAAGGCAGACTAAAGAATAGATCAATGGACACTGTGACTTCAATATTACACTCATGGGGACAAATAAAACGAAAGAGCGAAACACCTGGCACCGAGCTCTAAACTGAACAACTCCCAGCAAACCCTGCTCTTTACACTAGAGCCAGAGCATCCGCTCTCACAATACAGGTCCCCCAGTAATAATGCCTTGTGATTCAGTATGTATATTATATTTTCTCAATCACTGATATGGGGTGTTCAAACATATTTTTCCCTGTGGGTGATGTTTCAGAAACCCAAGCCTGAGCCTGCAGCTCCTGCCCGGCGGTGTGGTCGTCTGATGGAGAGCTGTGCCCATCACACCCCCTGCTGTGACCCCTGCGCCTCCTGCCGCTGTCGCCTCTTCAACACCATCTGCCACTGCTGGAGACTGGGCCTGCACTGTCCCAAGAAGAACTAGACACACACACACACAACCACAACCATTCACCACACACACACACACACAAACTGCACTGGCCCCAAGAAGAACCAGAGACCCCCTACAGGCAAACACACAGAGTCACACACATACTACACACTCACACAAACGCTTACACTGAGTGTACAAAACATTAGGAACACCTGTTCCTGTGCCATTCAGAGGGTGAATGGGCAAGACAAAAATATTTGTGCCTTTTGAACGGGGTATGATAGTAGTTGCAAGGCGCACCGGTTTGAGTGTGTCAAGAACTGCAACACTGCTGGGTTTTTCACTCTCAACAGTTTCCCAGTGTGTATCAAGAATGGTCCACCACCCAAAGTACATCCAGCCAACTTGACACAACTGGGGAATGGTTTTGACACCTCGTAGAGTCCATTCCCCAACGAATTGAGTCTGTTCTGAGGGGAAAAGGGGGTGCAACTCAATATTAGGAAGATGTTCCTAATGTTTTGTACACTCAGTGTATATCTCTCACAGAGACTGCTAGAGATCACACAGAGTGACTTACACATACTGTACAAAACATGGACATACTACACAGATATACATGCAAAACTATTTTGGACCTGATGAATGACAGATTACATATCGTAAGGCCCACAATAATTTCCATGTGGGTATCTAGACGTTGTATGGATTCATTGCGGACATGAAACAGTATGTGTTTCTTACATAACTATATTAATTCTGCTTTTGTATAACTGCTACTCTGCTAGATTCTGGGTCATGTTGATCCAACGCTAACCACAAAAAAAGAAAACGTAAAAAAACTTGTGACCAACATCCTCACTATATTTTTTCTATTGAATATTTGTTAGCCTCATCCTCTTTTTATTGGTATTCTCCCTGCTGGCAAAAGTAGTCTTTATTACTACTCAATAATAGGTTTTGCCGCTGTGGTTACATACATTTTTAAATGACTTGCAAACTTCCCGGTGGATTAAGGTGGAAAAGAGGTAGTGAGGAAAATAAAAGTTATGAATACAGAGAATGAGTAGTAAGAAAGGATAACAACCAACCCACAGAAATGTGTTCCATGTGAATGTAACAACAACCCCAATCACACCTCAAAAGCACCCTGGAATGGTTCAAGAAGAAACGCTGGACTGTTCTGGAGTGGTCAGCAAAGAGTCCAGATCCAAATCACATCCGTAACATATGGCGAGAGCTGAAAACAGCAGTTGGGGGAGGGCACCCTGTAGCAACTGACAATGTTATAACTGCCAATAATGTAACAGTTGTTAATAATGTAATAACTTTTGCATTTATAATGTAAAAAATACTAATAATGTAATACATTGACAATAATGTAATAAATATGCTGAACGCATTATGTAATAACGTTTCTGCGCATAACATAATAATACAAATATTATTATGACATTATGCATTGATTATTGCATTATAAAGTGGTAAAATATGTCTCCCGAGTGGCGCAGTGGTCTAAGGCACTGCATCGCAGTGCTAGCTGTGCCACTAGAGATCCTGGTTCGAATCCAGGCTCTGTCGTAGCCGGCCGCGACCGGGAGACCCATGGGGCGGCGCACAATTGGCCCAGCGTTGTCCAGGGTAGGGGAGGGAATGGCCGGCAGGGGATGTAGCTCAGTTGGTAGAGCATGGCGTTTGCAACGCCAGGGTTGTGGGTTCGATAAAGTAATGTATGCGCTAACTGTAAGTCGCTCTGGATAAGAGCGTCTGCTAAATGACTAAAATGTAAATGTAAAAGAAACTGCAATAGTGTTATAACTTAAACCAATAATGTAATAACTAAAATCACTCTCTTTCTTTAATTGCATGCCTATTAAGTGTTACACACTTAAGGAACACTTCATGTGATAAACCAAATTCTAATGATCACAAAAATATTGACAGTGCCTTCAGAAAGTATTCATACCCCTTGATTTATTCCACATGTTGTTGTCTTACAGCCTGAATTCATTTTTCTCACCCATCTACACACAATATCCCATAATGACATACTGAAAACATGTTTTTAAACATTTTTGCTAATTGATTGAAAATTAAATACAGAAATATCTCATTTATATAAGTAATAATAATAATAATAATATGCCATTTAGCAGACGCTTTTATCCAAAGCGACTTACAGTCATGCGTGCATACATTTTTGTGTATGGGTGGTCCCGGGGATCGAACCCACTACCTTGGCGTTACAAGCGCTGAGTCAATACATGTTAGAATCACCTTTGGCAGCTTTTACAGTATTTCAGGGTAAGTCTCTAAGAGCTTTGCACACCTGGATTGTACAATATTTGCACATGATTCTTTAGAAAATTATTCAAGCTCTGTCAAGTTGGTTGTTGATCATTGCCAGACATCCATTTTCAAGTCTTGCCATAGATTTCCAAGTCGATTTAAGTCAAAACTGTAACTAGGCCACTCTGGAACATTCAATGTTGTCTTGGTAAACAAATCCAGTGTATATTTGGCTTTGTGTTTCAGGTTATTGTCCTGCTGAAAGGTAAATTTGTTTCCCAGTGTCACGGTTTCGGCCGAGGCTGCTCCTCTTCCTTGTTCGGGCGGACTTCGGCGGTCGTCGTCTCCGGAGTACTAGCTGCCACCGTTCGATGTTTCTTGTTCTTTTGGTTTTGTCTGTTCATAACACCTGTCCCTTATTTGTGTCTTGATTGTCCCCCCTATTTAGTTTGTTTGTTTGGGTCAGGTGTTATGCGTGATTGTTTATGTCAGCCTGCCTCTTCGAGTTTGTTCTCTCGTTGTGTTGTTTTTACGAGAGCTCGCACTGTGTGCGCTTTTTCTTGTTTTTGCGCACTGTGTATTTCGTGCGTAATTGTTCGCGCCACCCGGTTGGGTTGGCGACTTATACTTGTGTTTGGACTTAGTAAAGTTCTGTTGACGTCCTCCTGGTTTCCTGCGCCTGATTCCTATCATCCACCTACACCACTCAGACAGAATCACGCATCACAATGGAATCAGCAGGAGCGACCGCGCCGACCGCCGATATGGCCGAACGTCTTCGTGGTCAGGAGGACCGAATGAACCAAGTCTGTCACGCCCTGGAGAGGGTGATGAACACTCTACACCGATGGGAGACCAGCGGGGTGCCCACACCTCCAACCACCGACCCAGCTCCAGCGGTCAGCCCTCCGGTTTCATCTCCGGAACCCAGTGGGATTCGGCTCTCGCTCCCGAGGGCGTACGACGGCTCCACCGCCGGGTGTCAAGGGTTCCTGCTGCAGGTGGAGCTCTACCTCGCCACCGTACACCCGGCGCCCTCGGGACACGAGAGCGTCTCAGCCCTCATCTCCTGTCTCACCGGCAAGGCGTTGGAGTGGGCCAACGCCGAGTGGAGGAGAATGGACGCCGCAACTACGAACTATGCGGAGTTCTCCCGCCGCTTCCGTGCTGTATTCGACCATCCACCAGAAGGGAAGGCGGCGGGGGAACGTCTGTTCTACCTCCGACAGGGGATGAGGAGCGCACAGGACTTTGCCTTAGAGTTCCGGACCCTAGCGGCTGATGCAGGGTGGAATGAGCGGGCCCTTATTGACCATTTCCGCTGCAGCCTCCGAGAGGACGTCCAGCGAGAGTTGGCGTGCAGGGACACGTCGTTAACTTTCGACCAACTGGTCGACATGGCCATCCGGCTGGATACCCTGCTCGCCACCCGTGGGCGTCCCGGAGGGGGGGGTTCGCCCATTCCACTCTCCAGCGCCTCCGAGCCGAGTCCTATGGAGCTCGGGGGTGCTGGCGCTAGGGAGCGGAGGAGGAGGAGCCCACGGGGACCCGGCCCTTGCACCAACTGTGGTCGTGGAGGGCACACTGCGGCTAGGTGCTGGGGCGGGTCCTCCAGGGGAGGAGATGGCAGGTCTAGCATTGGGGGGTCCCCCCAGGTGAGTAGGCGCCCTGCTTACCCAGAGCTTTCTGTCGTGCACCTAACCTTGCCTGTTTGTTTCCCACAGGTTGCACCTCGTTCCCAGCATAAGGCGCTGGTAGATTCAGGCGCAGCTGGGAATTTTATAGATCGCCAGTTCTGTTTAGAGTTAGGGATTCCCCTCCTTCCAGTGGATAAGCCTTTCCCCGTCCATGCCCTAGATAGCCGTCCGTTAGGGTCTGGGTTGATTAGGGAGGTCACAGCACCACTTCAGATGATGGCGCAGGAGGGTCATGAGGAGAGAATTCAGCTTTATCTGATTGACTCTCCTGCGTATCCGGTGGTGCTGGGTCTTCCCTGGTTGATGACTCATGATCCTATTATTGGGTGGCGAGAGAAAGCTCTTAAAGGGTGGTCTGCTCAATGTGAGGGGCGGTGTCTGGGTGTTTCCATAGGGGCGACCTCGGTGGAGAGTCCGAATCTAATGCCAGCACTGCAGATTCCCCCCGAGTATGAGGATTTGGCACTGGCGTTCAGTAAGACTAGGGCTGCGCAGCTGCCGCCTCATAGACGGGGGGATTGTGCGATAGATCTCCAGTCAGGCGCAGCTCTCCCGCGGAGCCATGTGTATCCCTTGTCTCAAGAGGAGAAAAAATCTATGGAGACATACATCTCTGAGTCTCTTAGACAGGGATACATACGGCCCTCCGTTTCACCCGTTTCCTCAAGTTTCTTTTTTGTGAAGAAGAAGGATGGAGGTCTGCGGCCGTGTATTGATTACCGCGGTCTCAATCAGATCACAGTGAAGTACAGCTATCCACTTCCTCTGATTGCGACTATGACGGAGTCACTGCACGGTGCGCAGTTCTTTACAAAATTGGATCTTAGGAGCGCATATAACTTGGTGCGCATCCGAAAGGGCGATGAATGGAAGACAGCGTTTAGCACGACTTCCGGGCACTACGAGTATCTAGTCATGCCATATGGGTTGATGAATGCTCCCTCAGTCTTCCAATCCTTCGTTGATGAGATTTTCCGGGACATGCAGGGACAGGGAGTGGTTGTGTACATCGACGACATTCTGGTGTATAGTCCTACCCGTGCTGAGCATGTAGCCCTGGTACGCCGAGTATTGCGGAGGCTGTTGGAGCATGACCTATATGTCAAGGCAGAGAAATGTCTGTTTTTTCAGAAGTCGGTCTCCTTTCTGGGTTACCAGTTATCTGCGTCAGGGGTGAAGATGGAGGTAGACCGGGTGTCAGCTGTGCGTAATTGGCAGACCCCAACCACTGTGAAGGAGGTGCAACGGTTCTTGGGTTTTGCGAATTACTACCGGAGGTTTATCCGGGGTTTTGGACAGGTGGCAGCTCCCATAACGTCTCTGTTAAAGGGGGGTCCGGTGCGCTTGCGGTGGTCAGCTGAGGCGGACAGGGCATTTGGGAGACTGAAGGACCTGTTTACCTCGGCGCCGGTGTTGGCGCATCCGGATCCCTCTTTACCGTTCCAAGTAGAGGTGGACGCGTCAGAGGCCGGGATAGGGGCCGTTCTTTCCCAGCGTTCTGGTACTCCACCTAAACTCCGTCCCTGTGCGTTCTACTCAAAGAAGCTCAGTCCGGCGGAGCGGAATTATGACGTAGGAGACAGGGAGCTGTTAGCCGTGGTACAGGCCCTAAAGGTGTGGCGGCATTGGCTCGAGGGGGCTCAACACCCTTTCCTCATTCAAACTGACCATCGTAACCTGGAGTACATCCGGGCAGCTAGGAGACTGAATCCTCGCCAGGCTCGTTGGACTATGTTCCTGGCCCGGTTTGTGTTTAAGATCACATACATCCCTGGGTCCCAGAACGGGAAGGCAGATGCTCTGTCCCGGCGGTATGACGCAGAGGAGAGGTCAGTTGAGTCCACGCCCATACTACCGGAGTCTTGTCTGGTTGCTCCGGTGGTGTGGGAGGTTGATGGTGAGATCGAGCGGGCGTTACGCACCGACCCGAGTCCTCCTCAGTGTCCTGTGGGTCGGACGTACGTTCCGCTCGAGATACGCGATCGCCTCATTTGTTGGGCTCATACGTCCCCCTCCTCTGGCCATCCGGGTATCGGCCGGACAGTGCACTGTCTTAGCACGAAGTACTGGTGGCCAACGTTAGCTAGGGATGTGAGGATTTATGTCTCCTCCTGTTCGGTGTGTGCCCAGTGTAAGGCGCCCAGACATTTGCCCAGGGGTAAGTTACAACCCCTGCCTATTCCACAACGACCCTGGTCCCACCTCTCGGTGGATTTTGTTACCGACCTTCCCCCCTCACAGGGGAATACTACCATCCTGGTCGTTGTGGATAGGTTCTCGAAGGCCTGTCGTCTCCTTCCCATGCCGGGTCTACCCACTGCCCTACAGACCGCTGAGGCTCTGTTCACCCATGTCTTCCGGCATTACGGGGTACCCGAGGATATAGTGTCTGACCGAGGCCCCCAGTTCACCTCTAGAGTGTGGAGGGCATTTATGGAACGGTTGGGGGTGTCGGTAAGCCTTACCTCGGGTTACCACCCGGAGAGTAATGGGCAGGTTGAACGTGTCAACCAGGATGTGGGTAGGTTTCTGAGGTCATACTGTCAGGACCGGCCGGAGGAGTGGGCGAGATATGTGCCCTGGGCCGAGATGGCACAGAACTCTCTTCGCCACTCCTCCACCCAACTAACCCCGTTTCAGTGTGTGTTAGGGTACCAGCCGGTGCTGGCACCATGGCATGAGAGCCAGATCGAGGCCCCCGCTGTGGATGAGTGGGTAAGGCGCTCGGAGGAGACGTGGGACGCTGCACACGTCCATCTGCAGCGTGCCATACGTCGACAGAAGACGAGCGCCGACCTACACCGCAGTGAGGGGCCAGTGTACGCACCTGGAGATCGAGTCTGGCTCTCAACCAGAAACCTGCCCCTCCGCCTGCCCTGCCGGAAGCTGGGTCGGCGGTTTGTGGGGCCGTTTAAAGTCCTGAGGAGATTGAACGAGGTGAGTTATAGGTTAGAACTACCTGTTGACTACAAAAATATTAACCCCTCGTTCCATGTGTCTCTCCTCAGGCCGGTGGTAGCTGGTCCACTCCAGGACTTTGAGATTGAGGAGACTCCTCCGCCCCCGTTGGACATCGAGGGGGCTCCGGCGTACACCGTGAGGTCCATCCTGGATTCTAGACGCCGGATGGGGGGTCTTCAATATCTCGTGGAGTGGGAGGGGTACGGTCCGGAGGAGCGGTGCTGGGTGCCAAGGAGGGACGTGTTAGACCAGTCCCTACTGACCGATTTCCATCGGGGTCATCCTGCGCGCCCTGCTCCGCGTCGTCCGGGTCGTCCTCGAGCTCCGGGTCGGCGCACGGCTGGAGCCGCGCGTCAAGGGGGGGGTACTGTCACGGTTTCGGCCGAGGCTGCTCCTCTTCCTTGTTCGGGCGGACTTCGGCGGTCGTCGTCTCCGGAGTACTAGCTGCCACCGTTCGATGTTTCTTGTTCTTTTGGTTTTGTCTGTTCATAACACCTGTCCCTTATTTGTGTCTTGATTGTCCCCCCTATTTAGTTTGTTTGTTTGGGTCAGGTGTTATGCGTGATTGTTTATGTCAGCCTGCCTCTTCGAGTTTGTTCTCTCGTTGTGTTGTTTTACGAGAGCTCGCACTGTGTGCGCTTTTTTCTTGTTTTTGCGCACTGTGTATTTCGTGCGTAATTGTTCGCGCCACCCGGTTGGGTTGGCGACTTATACTTGTGTTTGGACTTAGTAAAGTTCTGTTGACGTCCTCCTGGTTTCCTGCGCCTGATTCCTATCATCCACCTACACCACTCTGACACCCAGTGTCTGTTGGAAAGCAGACTGAACCAGGTTTTCCTCTAGGATTTTGCCTGTGTTTAGCTCTATTCTGTTTATTTTTATAAAATAAAAAACTCCCCAGGTCTTAACAATTACAAGCATACTCATAACATGATGCAGCTACCACCATGATTGAAAATATTAAGAGTGTACTCAGTGAAGTGTTGTGTTGGATTTGCCCCAAACAGAACACTTTGTATTCTGGACATAAAGTTAATTTCTTTGCCACATTTTCTACATTAAACTCTGTAACTGTTTCAAAGTCACCATTGGCCTCATGGTGAAACCCATGAGCGGTTTCCTTCCTCTCCGGCAACTGACTTAGAAAGGACACCTGTATCTTTGTAGTGACTGGGTGTATTGATACACCATCCAAATTGTAATTAATAACTTCACCATACTCAAAGGGATATTCAATGTCTGATTTTTTTTTTAACGATCTACCAATAGGTGCCCTTCTTTGCGAGGCAATGGAAAACCTCCCTGGTCTTTGTGGTTGAATCTGTGTTTGAAATTCACTGCTCGACTGAGAGACCTTACAGATAATTGTATGTGTGGGGTACAGAGATGACGTAGTCATTCATAAATCATGTTAAACACTATTATTGCACACAGAGTGAATCCATACAAGTTATTATGTGACTTGTTAAGCAAATATTTACTCCTGAACTTATTTAGGCTTGCTATATCATTACCACATCTTACAGTACTCATACACGGAATGAGGGAGAGCTCGGTTTGTTGTTTTGGAAAGTTAGTTGTTTTGGAATGTTTTGAAAGTCAATTGAAAAAGTTACTAGCTAGCTACCTTTTGAGTTTGGATCCGGCGACGTGGTTGGCATCAGTTGCTTGGACCGCTACTATCTGTCCAGTGATCCTGCCGACCAAGGCCAGGTCTGAGGAGCTGTTTGGCGTAGCAGCTAGCCTAGCTGCTAGTTAGCTGCCTATTAAGCTAGCAGGGTTTTCTTGAGGGCTTGAGGGCTTGAACGCAGCCCGCGACGCGGTTAGCCATTGTGGCTGGGACAGCGAATTATCCCGGGCTTATGGCTGTCTAGATCCCTGCTGTTTGTTGTTGTTGTTGTTTCCCTGTGACCTGCCCTGTCTGGAAGTGCAAGGAGTAACAGCATAACCTACATTGCTACCATGACAAAGACCAAAGCCGGCGGGAGTACCATTGAGGACAGCTTCAACCCCGCAGCACACACACACCAACTGATTAATGGACTGCTGAATGTATATATATTTTCTCTTGTTTTGTTTGCTCTTTTCCATATTATGTCTATCTGATAAGCTACCCAGGAAAGTGCTGAAAATAGCCCATATTAATATATGCAGCCTTAGAAATAAGGTTAATGAAATCAATAACTTGCTAACATCAGATAACGTTCATATATTAGCCATTTCTGACTTAGATAATTCATTTGACAATACAGCAGTAGCAATACAAGGATATAACATCTATAGAAGTGTCATGAATGTCTGTGGAATGCGGTAGGCCAGAGTCAAGTGCAGGACACAGAATGAAATTAAAATCTACTTTACTGTATGTAAAGAAACAAGCAAAACCTCCAACACAGGGAGGAGCAAACCAGCTCACAAACGACACTCGAAACAAGTAACAAACACGCTCAACACACAGTGGGAGCGAACAGGTTAAATAGGGAAGGACATAATACCATAATGGGAAACAGGTGTGCAACACTAGACAACAACCAGATGAACATAGAAACATAAAACATAGATCGGCAGCAGCTGGTATTCCGGTGACGACGAACGCTGAAGCCTGTCCGAACCAGAAGGAAGGGCAGTTTCGGCAGAATCCGTGACAGTAGCTCGAGCTGGCTCTGATGCCAAGGTGCCAGGGCCGGCTGATAACCTAACACACACTGGAAAGGAGTGAGGTCAGTTGAGGAGTGGCGGTTGGAGTTTATTGCCATCTCTGCCCAGGGTAGGTAAAAACCGACCACTCCCCTCGCCGGTCCTGGCAATACGACCTCAGAAACCTACCCACCTACTGGTTGATTCTCTCCACCTGCCCGTTACTCTCTGGGTGAAAACCTGAGGTAAGGCTAACCAAGATCCCCAACCGTTCCATGAATGCCCTCCAAACCCTTGAGGTGAATTGGGGACCCCGATCAGACACTATATCCTCAGGCACCCCGTAGTGCCGGAAGACGTGTGTAAATAGGGCCTTGGCAGTTTGTAGGGCCGTAGGGAGTCCGGGCAGAGGAAGGAGGTGACAGGACTTAGAAAACCGATCCACAACGACCAGGATGGTTGTGTTCCCTTTTGAGGGAGGAAGATCAGTCATAAAATCCACCGATAGGTGGGACCACGGTCATTGTGGAACGGGTAGGGGGTGTAATTTCCCTCTGGGCAGGTGTCTAGGAGCCTTACACTGGGCGCACACTGAGCAGGAGGAAACATAAACCCTCACGTCCTTAGCTAAGGTGGGCCACCAGTACTTCCCACTAAGACAGTTCACTGTCCGATCGATGCCAGGATGACCAGAGGAGGGTGACGTGTGAGCCCAATAGATCAAACGATCGCGGACCTCCAGCGGTACATACATACGACCCTCTGGACACTGGGGAGGAGTGGGTTCGTTACGCAACGCCCGCTCGATGTCCGCGTCAACCTCCCATACCACCAGACACAATGCCGGAAGTATGGGAGTGGGCTCCACGGAACTCTCCTCCGTGTCATACAGTCGGGACAGAGCATCTGCCTTACCGTTCTGGGAGCCTGGCCTGTAAGAAAGGGTGAAAACAAAACGGGTGAGAAGCATGGACCACCTTGCCTGGCGAGGGTTTAACTTCTTCGCCGCTAAGATGTACTCCAGATTGCGGTGGTCAGTCAAAATGAGAAAAGGGTGTTTAGCCCCCTCAAGCCAATGTCTCCACACTTTCAGGACTTTGACCACAGCCAACAGCTCCCGGTCCCCCACATCATAGTTGCGCTCCGCCGGGCTGAGCTTCTTCGAAAAGACAGCACAGGGGCGGAGCTTGGGTGGTGTGCCCGAGTATTTGGTCACCTACAAACAAGCAAGATTTCTGGCTCTCACAGACCTGTAACTTCTTCTTTAAGAGGCTCCTCTGTCCTCCACTCGTTACCTGTATTAATGGGACCTGTTTGAACTTGTTATCAGTATAAAAGACACCTGTCCACAACCTCAAACAGTCACACTCCAAACTCCACTATGGCCAAGACCAAAGAGCTGTCAAAGGACACCAGAAACAAAATTGTAGACCTGCACCAGGCTGGGAAGACTGAATCTGCAATAGGTAAGCAGCTTGGTTTGAAGAAATCAACTGTGGGAGCAATTATTAGGAAATGGAAGACATACAAGACCACTGATAATCTCCCTCGATCTGGGGCTCCACGCAAGATCTCACCCTGTGGGGTCAAAATGATCACAAGAACGGTGAGCAAAAATCCCAGAACCACACAGGGGGACCTAGTGAATGACCTGCAGAGAGCTGGGACCAAAGTAACAAAGCCTACCATCAGTAACACACTGGCACTGCAGGGACTCAAATCCTGCAGTGCCAGACGTGTCCCCCTGCTTAAGCCAGTACATGTCCAGGCCCGTCTGAAGTTTGCTAGAGTGCATTTGGATGATCCAGAAGAGGATTGGGAGAATGTCATATGGTCAGATGAAACCAAAATATAACTTTTTGGTAAAAACACAACTCGTCGTGTTTGGAGGACAAAGAATGCTGAGTTGAATCCAAAGAACACCATACCTACTGTGAAGCATGGGGGTGGAAACATCATGCTTTGGGGAATGATATTTGAGGACAGCGCCGGAGAAGATGGCTGCCGTTTTACAGCCCTCTAACCAATTGTACTATTATGTGTGTTTTTCCGCGTTATTTGTAATTTATTTTGTACATAATGTTTCTGCCATCGTCTCTTATAACCAAAAAGAGCTTCTGGATATCAGGACAGCGATTACTCACCTCGTATTGGACGAAGATTTTTTCTTCAACGAGGCGGCCGCGAAGGATATCATACAGACACCCGACAAGGCCCAAATCCCCGTCATTCGCATGAGGAAGAGACGGAGATATCGTGGACGTAGGTCGGGGTGCCTTGTAAGGATCCGACGGCGAGCGAGTAAACTGCCGCTCCCATCAATCCTATTAACCAATCTTCAATCATTGGAGAACAAATTGGATGACCTAAGATTACGTTTATCCTACCAACGGGACATAAACAACTGTAAAATATTATGTTTCACCGAGTCGTGGCTGAACGACGACATGGATAACATACAGCTAGCGGGCTATACGCTACATCGGCAGGATAGAACGGCTGACTCCGGTAAGACAAGGGGTGGCGGTCTGTGTATATTTGTAAACAACAGCTGGTGCACAAAATCAAATACTAAGGAAGTCTCGAGGTTTTGCTCGCCTGAGGTAGAATATCTTATGATAAGCTATAGACCACACTATTTACAAGAGAGTTTTCATCTATATTTTTCATAGCTGTCTATTTACCACCACAAACCAATGCTGGCATTAAGATTGCACTGAATGAGTTGTATAAGGCCATAAATCAACAGGAAAACGCTCATCCAGATGCAGCGTTCCTAGTGGCCGGGGACTTTAATGCAGCGAAACTTAAATCCGTTCTACCTAATTTCTACCAGCATGTTAAATGTGCAACCAGAGGAAAAAAAACTCTGGACCACCTTTTCTCCACACACAGAGACGCATACAAAGCTCTCCCTCGCCCTCCATTTGGCAAATCTGACCATAACTCTATCCTCCTGATTCCTGCTTATAAGCAAAAACTAAAGCAGGAAGCACCAGTGACTCGGTTAATAAAAAAGTGGTCAGATGACGCAGATGCTAAGCTACAGGACTGTTTTGCTAGCACAGACTGGAACATGTTCCGGGATTCTTCAGACAGCATTGAGGAGTACACCACATCAGTCACTGGCTTCATCAATAAGTGCATCGATGATGTCGTCTCCACAGTGACCGTACGTACATACCCCAACCAGAAGCCATGGATTACAGGAAACATCCGCACTGAGCTAAAGGGTAGAGCTGCCGCTTTCAAGGAGCGGGACTCTAACCCGGACGCCTATAAGAAATCCCGCTATGCCCTCCGACGAACCATCAAACAGGCAAAGAGTCAATACAGGACTAAGATTGAATCGTACTACACTGGCTCTGATGCTCGTCAGATGTGGCAGGGCTTGAAAACTATTACAGACTACAAAGGGAAGCACAGCCGCGAGCTACCCAGTGACACAAGCCTACCAGACGAGCTAAACCACTTCTATGCTCGCTTCGAGGCAAGCAACACTGAAGAATGCATGAGAGCACCAGCTGTTCCGGATGACTATGTGATCACGCTCTCCGTAGCCGATGTGAGTAAGACTTTTAAGCAGGTCAACATTCACAAGGCCGCAGGGCCAAATGGATTACCAGGACGTGTACTCCGAGCATGTGCTGACCAACTGGCAAGTGTCTTCACTGACATTTTCAACATGTCCCTGACTGAGTCTGTAATACCAACATGTTTCAAGCAGACCACCATAGTCCCCGTGCCCAAGGACTCTAAGATAACCTGCCTAAATGACTACCGACCCGTAGCACTGACGTCTGTAGCCATGAAGTGCTTTGAAAGGCTGTTCATGGCTCACATCAACAGCATTATCCCAGAAACCCTAGACCCACTCCAATTTGCATACCGCCCCAACAGATCCACAGATGATGCAATCTCTATTACACTCCACACTGCCCTTTCCCACCTGGACAAGAGGAACACCTATGTGAGAATGCTATTCATTGACTACAGCTCAGCATTCAACACCATAGTGCCCTGTAAGCTCATCACTAAGCTAAGGATCCTGGGACTAAAAACCTCCCTCTGCAACTGGATCTTGGACTTCCTGACGGGCCGCACCGAGGTGGTAAGGGTAGGTAACAACACATCTGCCACACTGATCCTAAACACGGGGGCCCCTCAGGGGTGCGTGCTCAGTCCCCTCCTGTACTCCCTGTTCACCCATGACTGCATGGCCAGGCACGACTCCAACACCATCATTAAGTTTTCCGACGACACAACAGTGGTAGGCCTGATCACCGACAACGATGAGACAGCCTATAGGGAGGAGGTCAGAGACCTGGCCGTGTGGTGCCAGGACAACAACCTCTCCCTCAACGTGACCAAGACAAAGGAGATGATTGTGGACTACAGGAAAAAAAAGAGGACTGAGCACGCCCCCATTCTCATCGACGGGGCTGTAGTGGAACAGGTTGAGAGCTTAAAGTTCCTTGGTGTCCACATCACCAACGAACTATCATGGTCCAAACACACCAAGACAGTCGGAAGAGGGCACGACAAAGCCTATTCCCCCTCAGGAGACTGAAAAGATTTGGCATGGGTCCTCAGATCCTCAAAAAATTCTACAGCTGCACCATCAAGAGCATCCTGACTGGTTGCATCACTGCCTGGTATGGCAACTGCTTGGCCTCCGACCGCAAGGCACTACAGAGGGTAGTGCGTACGGCCCAGTACATCACTGGGGCCAAGCTTCCTGCCATCCAGGACCTCTATACCAGGCGGTGTCAGAGGAAGGCCCTCAAAATTGTCAAAGACTCCAGCCACCCTAGTCATAGACTGTTCTCTCTGCTACCGTCACGACAAGCGGTACCGGAGTGCCAAGTCTAGGTCCAAAATACTTCTCAACAGCTTCTACCCCCAAGCCATAAGACTCCTGAACAGCTAATCATGGCTACCCGGACTATTTGCACTGCCCCCCCACCCCATCCTTTTACGCTGCTGCTACTCTGTTAATTATTTATGCATAGTCACTTTAACTCTACCCACATGTACATATTACTTCAACTACCTCAACTAGCCGGTGCCCCCGCACATTGACTCTGCACCGGTACCCCCCTGTATATGTAGCTTCCCTACTGTTATTTTATTTTACTTCTGCTCTTTTTTTCTCAACACTTTTTTTGTTGTTGTTTTATTTTTTACTTTTTTTGTTAAAAAGAAATGCACTGTTGGTTAAGGGCTGTAAGTAAGCATTTCACTGTAATGTCTGCACCTGTTGTATTCGGCGCATGTGGCCAATAAAATGTGATTTGATTTGATTTGTTTTTCTGCAAAGGGACCAGGACGACTGATCCGTGTAAAGGAAAGAATGAATGGGGCCATGTATCGTGAGATTTTGAGTGAAAACCTCCTTCCATCAGCAAGGGCATTGAAGATGAAACGTGGCTGGGTCTTTCAGCATGACAATGATCCCAAACACACCGCCCGGGCAACGAAGGAGTGGCTTCGTAAGAAGCATTTCAAGGTCCTTGAGTGGCCTAGCCATTCTCCAGATCTCAACCCCATAGAAAACTTTGGAGGGAGTTGAAAGTCTGTGTTGCCCAGCGACAGCCCCAAAACATCACTGCTCTAGAGGAGATCTGCATGGAGGAATGGGCCAAAATACCAGCAACAGTGTGTGAAAACCTTGTGAAGACTTACAGAAAACGTTTGACCTGTGTCATTGCCAACAAAGGGTATATAACAAAGTATTGAGAAACTTTTGTTATTGACCAAATACTTATTTTCCACCATAATTTGCAAATAAATTCATAAAAAATCCTACAATGTGATTTTCTAGATTTTTTTTTCTCATTTTGTCTGTCATAGTTGACGTGTACCTATGATGAAAATTACAGGCCTCTCTCATCTTTTTAAGTGGGAGAACTTGCACAATTGGTGGCTGACTAAATACTTTTTTTCCCCACTGTATGTCTCCATAGCCGCCCTTTCCTCCTGAGACAAAGGATACACGTGACTCCGGGGAAGTGCAGCTCCTACCTGGAGATTTATCACGCAATCCCCCGGACGATGGGGTGGTAATTTAGTCGCCCTCTTTTTACTGAAGGCGATAGCCAAATCGGCATACTCGGCAGGAATGTGCATAGTAGAAACCTGGTTTGGACTTTCCACCATAGCTGCCCCCAAGGAAACTCCTACACACCTCCCTGAACACTGACCGGACCCTGACCGGACCCTTGAGAGCCCTCTGTTGCCATGATATCGTGGGGTCATGAATGGTTAACCAGGGAAGTCCCAACACCACAGGATACGCAGGAGAATCAATCAGATAGAGGCTAATCCTCTCCTCATGACCCCCTGCGTCCTCATCAGAAGTGGAGCTGTGACCTCCCTGATTATACCTGACCCTAACGGTCGACTATCTAATGCATGCACAGGGAAAGGTTCATCAACAGACACAGTAGGGATCCCTAAACTACGAGCATACTGGCGATCAATATAAATCCCAGCCATGCCTGAATCTACTAGCGCCTTATGCTGGGAATGGGGGGAAAACTCTGGAAAAACAATATAAATAAACAGATTAGCAACATGGGGCTCTGGGTGAGTCGGGTGCCTACTCACCTGAGACGGTCGACCAGTGCTCTGCCTGCTGCCTCGACCTCCTGAGGACCCTCCCCAGCACCGACCAGCAGTGTGTCCTCTGCGGCCACAGTTGGTGCAGGGGACGGTCCCTCTCCCCGTCTCCCTAACCGCAGCACCTCCGAGCTCCATGGGGGTAGGCTCGGAGGTGCTGGGGGATGGAATGGACGGCCCCCGATCAGAACGTCCGCGGGCTGCCAACAGGTTATCCAACCTGATGGACATGTCCACCAGGTGGTCCAGGTTGAGATCGGTGTCCCTGCAGGCCAGCTCCCGACGGACGTCCACCCTTAAGCTGCAACGATAATGGTCGATCAGGGCCCTCTCATTCCATCCCGCACTGGCTGCTAAAGTTCTAAACTCCAGCGCAAACTCCTGCACGCTCCTCATCTCCTGTCATAGGTGGAACAGACGTTCACCCGCCGCTCTCCCCTCTGGTGGATAATCGAATACCGCCCGGAAGCGGCGGGTAAAATCCTTGTAGCGGACAGTTCTCGAGTCTATTCCTCCCCACTCGGCGTTGGCCCATTCAAGCGCCTTCCCCGATAGACAGGAGATGAGGGCAGACACGCTCTCCTATCCCCGGCAGGTGTACCGTCATATGCCCTCGGGAGCGAGAGCCGAATCCCACTGGACCCAGGTGGCGGAGTGGTGACCAGTGTTGTAGGTGGTTGAGTGGTTGGAGATGGTGACGGGATATCACCTCTCTCCCATCGTTCCATCGTCTGGAACACTCGTTCCATGGTGACACCGAGAGTCTGAATCATCATCTCTTGACGTTGGACTCGTTCCTCCATCGTCTCGGTTAATCCGGCTGTTCCTGCTGACTCCATAGAGGTGCGTGTTTCTGTCATGAATGTCTGTGGAATGCGGTAGGCCAGAGTCAAGCGCAGGACACAGAATGAAATGAAAATCTACTTTACTGTAAGTAAAGAAACAAGCAAAACCTCCAACACAGGGAGGAGCAAACCCGCTCACAAACAACACTCGAAACAAGTAACAAACACGCACAACACACAGTGGGAGCGAACAGCTTG
Source organism: Coregonus clupeaformis (assembly GCF_020615455.1). Taxonomy (NCBI): domain Eukaryota; kingdom Metazoa; phylum Chordata; class Actinopteri; order Salmoniformes; family Salmonidae; genus Coregonus; species Coregonus clupeaformis. Next base: position 15,229,478 of record NC_059212.1, read on the forward strand.
AATAGGGAAGGACATAATACCATAATGGGAAACAGGTGTGCAACACTAGACAACAACCAGATGAACATAGAAACATAAAACATAGATCGGCAGCAGCTAGTAGTCCGGTGATGACGAACGCCGAAGCCTGCCCGAACCAGAAGGAAGGGCAGTCTCGGCAGAATCCATGACAAGAAGAGACAGCAATGCTTATTAATATCCCTGTAATGCTTAGAGAAGATCTTATGTCAAGTGTTATTGAAGTGTTGCAGGTACACCTGGCACATCTGGCACATCTGAAGCCTTTTATTTTGGGGTGTTGCTATAGGACACCAAGTGCTAACAGTCAGTATCTAAATCATATGTGTCAAATGCTTTATAGTGTATGTGATGTAAACAGAGAGGTCTACTTTCTTGGGGACCTGAATATTGACTGGTTTTCATCAAGCTGTCCACTCAAGAGGAAGCTTCTCACTATAACCAGTGCCTATAATCTGGTTCAGGTTATTAATCAACCTACCAGGTTGTTTACAAACAATACAGGAACAAGATCATCCACATGTACTGATCACATTTGTACTAATACTGCAGAACTTTGTTCTAAAGCTGTATCCATACCCATTGGATGCAGTGATCACAATATATCCAGGAAAACCAAAGTTCCAAAAGCTGGGCCTAAAATTGTGTATAAGAGATCATACAAAATATTTTGCTGTGACTCTTATGTGGATGATGTTAAAAATATTTGTTGGTCTGGTGTGATTAATAAGGAACATCCAGATGCTGCACTATGAATTTATTAAATTGCTTCTTCCAATTATTGATAAACATGCACCTGTTAAGAAACTGACTGTTAGAACTGTTAAGGCTCCATGTACTGATGAGTAATTGAAAAACTGTCTGGTTGAAAGAGATGGGGCAAAAGGAGTGGCTAATAAATCTGACTGGCTGACATACTGCAAATTGAGAAATTATTTGACTAAACTCAACAAAAAGAAGAAGAAACTGTATTATGAAGCCAAGACCAATGATATAAAGAATGATGGGAAAAAAACTTTGGAGTACTTTAAATGAAATCTCCATCTTTCATCGACTTATTCATCACAAAAACATTTGATGATTACTTAATTGGCAAAGTGGGTAAACTTAGGCAGGAAGTGCCAACAACGAACAGTGAGCCATTGTACTCATGCATAAAAAAACAAATAATGAAAGAAAAGCATTGCAAGTTTGAATTTTGTTAAGTTAGTGTGGGAGAGGTGGAGAAAAATATTGTTATCGATCAATAATGACAAACCTGGCATTGACAACTTAGATGGAAAGCTACTGAGGATGGTAGCTGACTATAGCCACTCCTATCTGTCAGATCCTAGAGGAAAGTCTTTGTCCTCAGGCCCGGAAGGAAGCCAAAGTCATTCCGCTACCCAAGAGTGGTAAAGCGGCCTTTACTGGTTCTAACAGCAACCCTTTCAGCTTGCTGCCAGCTCTTAGCAAACTGTTGGCAAAAATTGTGTTTGACCAAATACAATGCTATTTCTCTGTAAACAAATTAACAATAGACTTTCAGCATGCTTATAGAGAAGGGCACTCAACATGTACTGCACTGACACAAATGACTAATGATTGGTTTGAAAACAATTTATAATAAGAAGATTGTGGGAGCTGTACTGTTAGATTTCAGTGCAGCCTTTGATATTATTGACCATAACCTGTTGTTGAGAAAACGTATGTGTTATGGCTTTTCAACTTCTGCCATATCGTGGATTCAGAGCTATCCATCTAATAGAACTCAGGGGGTTTTCTTTAATGGAAGCTTCTCTAATGTCAAACAAAAGTGTGGTGTACTGCAGGGCAGCTTTCTAGGCCCTCTACTCTTTTCTAGTTTTTTTTACCAATGACCTGCCACTGGCATTAAACAAAGCATGTGTGTCTGTGTATGCTGATGATTCAAACATATGCACATCAGCAACCACAGCTAATGAAGTCACTGAAACCCTTAAAGAGTTGCAGTCTGTTTTGGAATGGGTGTCCAGTAATAAACTGGTCCTGAACATCTCTAAAACTAAGAGCATTGTATTTGGTATAAATCATTCCCTAAATTCTAGACCTCAGCTGAATCTGCTAATGAATGGTGTGGCTGTTGAACAAGTTGAGGAGACTAAATTACTTGGTGTTACCTTACATTGTAAACTGTCATGGTCAAACCATTTAGATGCAATGGTTGTAAAGATGGGGAGAGGTCTGTCCGTAATAAAGAGATGCTCTGCTTTTTTGACACCACACTCCACAAAGCAAGTCCTTCCGGCTGTAGTTTTATCTTATCTTGATTATTGTCCATTCATATGGTCAAGTGCTGCAAAGAAAGACCTAGTAAAGCTGCAGCTCGCCCAGAACAGAGCGGTACATCTTGCTCTTCATTATAATCAGAGGGCTAATATTAATACTATGCACGCCAGTCTCTCTTGGCTAAGAATTGAGGAAAAACTGACTGCGTCACTTCTTGTTTTTGTAAGAAACATGTGTTGGAAATTCCAAATTGTTTACATAGTCAATTTACACACAGCACTGACACACACACTTACCCCACCATACATGCCACCAGGGGTCTTTTCACAGTCCCAGGTCAAGAACAAATTCAAGGAAACCTACAGTATTATACAGAGCCATGAGTGCATGGAGCTCCCTTCCATCTTATATAGCGCAAGTGAACAGCAAACCTTTTTTTTTTTTTTACAAATAAAGCAACACCTCACGGCACAATGCCTCTCCCCGTGTGACCTACTTGTTGTGTGTATGTACTGACATGTATGTGTAACTGATAGATGCACACACACACACACACTACATGTCAATGTTTTTAAATGTATGTAAATTGTAAAGCTAACATGTAGCGTATTATCACGTGCAACAACGTTGACCATTTTAATTGGCTGAGGCGTATTTTGAGACTCATGTTCGCAAGTACAGACCCAAGATGTTCCCCTATTGTTTATGAAATTTCCATCAGGCCTTCACACACACACACACACACACGCACTCACACACACCTTACTTCAGTGGAAAATCAGCAAAGTGTTGTCTGATAGGCATGAGACACACACAGTTACACACAGTCACACATTATTAAGTCCCTCAGTTGAGCACCTGATTCCCCTTTTTGTTCAAGCTGGGCTGACGCACGTTTGGATACGCTTTCATTCTATTAGTCACACATCCCTCTCCGAGGCTTCGTTCACCAATGGGACAGAGACCACAGGCTCCACACCATAACTCCAATTCCCCCCAAAATGTGTAATGTGTAATCTGGTCCCTCAGGAGCTCAGCTCAGCTGGTAGAGCACGGCGCTAGTGGGTTCGATCCCCGGGACCACCCATACACAAAAATGTATGCACGCATGACTGTAAGTTGCTTTGGATAAAAGCGTCAGCTAAATGGCATATTATTATTATTATTATTATTCAGGACGAATGCTAACTAGAGAACCCTGCGGATCTATGTGTGTGGCTGGCATTTTGGCAAAAATGTTTCCCATTGACAATGACATCCATGCATGATTTACGGGAAAGGTTTATGAATCTTGAGGACCTTATAGAGAAGATGAATAATGTTCTTGTTTCTCCTTTCTGCTGTTGTTTAGCAGTCAGAGAACATTGTATGAGTGCTAATTGGCTGTCTGGTGGTGAAAACAGTGTTTTCCCCTTGATCAACCCCAGAGTTGACATGGGCCACTGTTTTTTTTTAAACTTCAGCACTGTGAACGTTTTTTGTTGTTCTGTTTTCTGTTATTGCAAACCACACGCATCCTTAGTTTTAGGCAAACAATATGCTATTACTCATGGGTATTGGGAGGTATGGCCCTTTCTGTCCAATGAGGTAATTTATGCGCAAGATTTCTATCCATTTAGGGGATCCCTTTTGGGCAACATTTCTCAGAAGCAATATTTCTGTAAAGCCTCTTTAAAAACGTCCCTCTTATCTTGCTCACATTTTTCTGCAGCTAAAGTTAACCTGCATGAACATTTGCAAATACACTACCTTATTTTTACGGTAGAAAAACAGATTCTCCGGATTACAATTAGTCCAATGATTTGAGTCAGACAGAATGCCCAGATACTGGATATAGCATATATGTAAATAGTCAAAAGCCGTGGAAATTCTTACAAGTGTCAAATAGGAAGGGAAAGATTGTGTGAGCATTAGTCATTGACAGAAAAAAGGGAAGTTGGAAGACAGACAGAGCCAAAGCTGTGGGTAGAATAAGAAGAGAGGGCCTATTAACTAACTTGTCGTTTTGAAGAATGTCGCTGTATCCAGAGCTTAGCTTCAATGTGGACCATGGGTACTTGGAGGGGCTGGTACGAGGACTGAAGGCTGGGATACTGACTCGGTCCGACTACCACAACCTGGCCCAATGTGACACACTAGAGGGTAAGCTGAGGTCTTTGTATCGTGGAAAGTTTTGTTGACCAATTATGTTCTATAACCCACTGTGTCAGTTGCAGTGTTTGGTTTTAGGTATAGTTTGCAATTACACAGATATCCATATATTGAGTAAGTCAAGTGCAATGCGATGTTTTCACATTGCGGTTTGCTTGAATCCCGGCCTAAACTGTGGTAGAAATGTGTGTGTGCGTGGGTGCGTGTGTACATGGGTGCATGTGTGTGTGTCTCCTCGTTAGTCATCATCATCCGCCCCACACAATGGAAGCGAGTTATGGGCAGTTTGACGGGTCAATTATAGGCTTCAAAATAGAGTGATGATGCCTTTCAGACAACCCATAACTTTAAAGGTTAACTGGAATTGACTGGAATTACAGATTTGAACAAACAAAAGCCAATGTGACTTATGAAAGACATAAAACATCCTTTCACAGTTTTACATACAAATAAAATTACATTGTTTCTAAATGTGTCTTGAAATATTTAGGGGGGGGGGGGTGCTATAATGAATATTGCTATACTTGGGGTGCTCAGTTTGTTATTGGAGTGGCCAGCACCACAAAGCACCCTCATGGAATCAATGGTTCAATCTCCTGTCCACATATGACCTGTGTCTTTTAATAATATCTCAATGTAGACATGAAGCTGCATCTGCAGAGTACAGACTATGGCAGCATCCTGACCGCTGGGAATGAGGACCTGACCGTGTCTCTCGTCGACCACAGACTGAAGGAAAACATTCTGACTGAGTTCCGCTGCCTACGCGCTCACTCCCTACTGCCCCTCTCCACCTTCCTCGACTACATCACGTAGGAGTGTTCCAATAAATCACTTCTGTCTGGCTATCTGTCTGTCTATCTCTGTCTGCCTGTCTGTCTGCCGGCATCTCTACACCTTCCTTGACTAAGTACCTTCCTTGTATGCCAGTAACCTTATAGCCCCAAATGTACTACACATTTTTACAAATCTGAAATATACGAAACACATAGCATTTGTACATGTCTCACATTAAGTATTACTAGGGGTCAAATGTTTTACTTGTTCAATACTTCATCACACCAAGTTCATACTGGCCCCCTGTGGGAATTGAACCCACAACCCTGGCATTGCAAGCGCAAATGCTCTACCAACTGAGCTACAGGGGACCTTTTTCCCCCTTTTCCCCCCTTTTCCTCCTCTCCTTCCTCTTCCTGCAATCTATTTGGCCGTCACTGAATATTTTCTGGTGATACATGTAAAGTGTTGGTCCAATGTTTCATGAGCTGAAATAAAAGATCCCAGAAATTTACCAGACGCACAAAAAACGTATTTCTCACAAATTCCTGCACAAATTTGTTTACATCCTTGTTAGTGAGCATTTCTCCTTTCCCAAGATAATTTTACATTTTAGTCATTTAGCAGACGCTCTTATCCAGAGCGACTTACAGTTAGTGAGTGCATACATTATTTAATTTTTAAAAAAATTCATACTGGCCCCCCGTGGGAATCGAACCCACAACCCTGGCGTTGCAAACGCCATGCTCTACCAACTGAGCTACATCCCTAAGAGAATTTGTCAGTATGTCCAACCGGCCTCACAACCGCAGACCACATGTATGGCGTTGTGTGGGTGAGCAGTTTGCTGATGTCACCGTTGTGAACAGAGTGCCCCATGTTGGCGGTGGGGTTATGGTATGGGCAGGTATAAGCTACGGACAGAGAACACAATTGCATTTTATTGATGGCAATTTGAATGCATACACATACTGTGACATACTGCCATTCTTCCGCCGGTATCACCTCATATTTCAGCATAATGGATCGCTTCTACAGACAGTGAGTCACCTAGCATTGGCTTGCTATATAAAGCATACAGGCATTCAGGCATTCAGTTACTGTTCGATTGAACGTTAGAATGAGCAAAACGAGTGACCTAAGTGACTTTGAGCATGGTATTCTCGGTGCCAGGCGCGCCAGATCCAGTATCTCAGAAACCACCGCCCCCCTTGGGCTTTTCTCACATGACAGTGTCTAGGCTTTACCGAGAATGGTGCGACAAACAAAAAACATCCAGTCAGCGGCAGTCCTGTGGGCGAAAACAGCTCATTGATGAGAGCAGTCAAAGGAGAATGGCAAGAACCGTACAAGCTAACAGGAAGGCCACAAACAGACAAATAATGGAGCAGTACAACAGTGGTGTGCAGAATGGCATCTCGGAACACACAACTCGTCGATCCTTGTCAAGGATGGGCTATTGCAACAGACGACAACACCGGGTTCCACTCCTATCAGCTAAAAACAAGAAGAAGCCGCTCCAGTTTTCAAAATCTAGCAGCCTTTTTTCTGATGTTTCTGGAAAAACATTGCCTGGAACATGACAGCGAGTTCAGTTTACTTGAGTGGCCTGCGCAGCCTGAATTCTTTGGGGCATTCTACAAGGTGTCAGAAACATTCCACAGGGATGTTGGTCCATGAGATGGAACGGGCTGTTTGCAGTATGAATGAACGTTTCTGACACCTTGTAGAATGCCCCGAAGAATTCAGGCTGTTCTGGAGGCAAAGGAGAAGAGACCGCTTGAAATTTCAGCCTGCGTTGGTGGGATGGAGTTTTAGCCGGCCTGGTGACATCACCAGGCGGTAAATTAGTTAATAGACCAATAAGAAGGAGAGTTCCAATCCTCTCTAGCAATAACAGCTAGTTTCAGTTTTCTCCTCCCCACTCCCAGACAGTCCTAGCAAAATTCTTGCTTGAGAAATTGCTATTTTCTAAGAAGCTATTTAAAAAATGTTTTTTTTACAGTTTTAATCGAAAACAATCACAGTAAGGTACTTAATTGTTACCCAGTAATTATTTGATATTGAGATAAAAACGGCTGCATTGGACCTTCAAGTAAATCAGGTGATAAATAAGGTGAAAAGTGGACTGGAGTGCGACTTTAAAGCTTAGTAGTCGGTATGAGGATATTCGAACAGTACTGTAGCAATGTTTGAATGTTTCTCAAATGTATCCTTACCTTTTCCATTCATTGAGGTCATCACTGATCTGTATGTGATTGGATAAGTGAAGGCAATATTTCCATCATATCACGTCCACCCATCAAAACTTAGCAGATCAATGGTTAAAATCGGGGAATTACGGAAGGATGGAAGGAATTACGAAAGGAGGAAAAGGAAGGAATCATTTGAAATGAAATGGAACTAGGTCCACATTTTCTCCCCTGTCTGTCTTTATCTCTTCCATGTTGCAGCTACAGTTACATGATTGACAACGTGGTGCTGTTGATCACCGGTGCCCTGAAGCAGAGGGACGTGGCAGAGCTTCTGCCACGGTGCCATCCACTGGGAATGTTTGACCAGATGGCAGCGGTTGGCATTGCCCGCACCCCTGCTGAGCTCTACTGTGCCATCCTGGTGGACACACCTCTGGGTAATCACTAGACTACAGTGGGCATATTCTGTGGGCATCAGTGGGCATCTGTGCCAGTGGGACCTACTAATAAATATTGGATTGAATATCTATAATGTAAATATCTATGAAAGCCTTCTTTGAATATCTAGTGTAATATGAATATGAAATCCAAAACATGCTTCATGAATATTATGTTGACAGAATATAGCAAGCTCTTTCCTTGTTTTTGGATTATTATCATTAGGCTTCATTATTAATAAGCTTTAAGTCATTTATTGACCAGAATATCCACGCACCTAGTTTTCTATATCGTACCGTAAGCAGTGCATTAAAAGGCAGCATGCTTGCACTATTTAGAACTGAGTAGCCTTGTACTGAAGAGAGTATACAATAACACAGAGGATGGCGTAACATTGCCTCCTGCTGCTCACTAGTATCAACTGTGGCTATTGCTATGAAGGTTTATGGATGTGTCAGTGTTCTGAGTCTGGGTTTATTCCCATTCCATACACTCTCAGAAAAAAAGGGTTCCAAAAGGGTTATGTGGCTGTCCCCATGGGAGAACCCTTTTGGGTTCCATGTAGAAACCCTCTGTGGAAAGGGTTCTACATGGAACACAAAAAGGTTCTACCTGGAACCAAAAGGGTTATACAAAGGGTTATCCTATGTGGACAGCCGGAGAACCGTTTTAGGTTCTAGATAGCAACTATTTTTCAAAGAGTGTATGTGTGCTACTTTGTCTTTTCAGCTCCGTTCTTCCAGGATGCTGTGTCTGAGGCCAACCTGGATGAGATGGGTGCTGAGATCATGAGAAACAAACTGTACAAGGTGATGTGGCATCAAATCAATTGAATGTAAAAACATCTCTGCATTACCTCACACTTTGAGCACTACCATACACAGGCATGGAATAAATCTGGTCTCCAAATGTAATGTAAGACATACTGCTGTTGATAGAGACTAGTGGATCAGTAGCCCCTGTAGTCTCCTAGCCAACCAGGCTTCATCATGGCCATGGTGGGAGGTGGTGGCACAGGTTTGCTCTGGAGAGTAAAAGATAAACAACAAAACATTAGAAAACATCCACAACTGGGTGTGATGTAATGCTTAACATTAAATCAATGAAATACCTGCTCCAAAGGGGCATTTTTGTCGACCCATTTGTTGAGAGCTTTGTCCCAGACAATCGGAGGGAGAGGACAATAGGAGTAAGGATCTAACCATCAATAAGGAGATAAAAATGTTTGTGTAATATAAAGAAGATGAATCTTGTGTGTCTGTGTTGAATAGTAAGAAATGGTTCCTTACCTCCTTTTTATGTCTGAAGACCCAACTGAGCCAGCCTTGAGACTGTCTGCTAGTCTGTGGTGTTGTGGTGGGAAGCCCTGCCACTGGCCCACTGTTCCTCTGGCATGGAGAATGTTCCATGGGAAGAAGAGGTGAAGATGGACCCTAAACCAGCCCAGAGAAGGGCACAGCTTTTGGGCTCAGATGAGCCAGCAGGTATGGGTCAGGCTTGGTGGTGGTGGAACCCGCTCCTGCAGGTTCATGCTCTACAACATTCGGAGAGTACGACCCTGCCTTACACAGGAAGCGGCACAGGTCCTAATCCAGGCACTTGTCATCTCCCGTCTGGATTACTGCAACTCGCTGTTGGCTGGCCTCCCTGCATGTGCCATTAAACCCCTACAACTCATCCAGAATGCTGCAGCCCGTCTGGTGTTCAACCTTCCCAAGTTCTCTCACGTCACCCCCCTCCTCCGCACACTCCACTGGCTTCCAGTTGAAGCTCGCATCCGTTACAAGACCATGGTGCTTGCCTTTGGAGCAGCGAGGGGAACGGCACCTCTGTACCTTCGGGCTCTGATCAGTCCCTACACCCAAACGAGGGCATTGCGTTCATCCACCTCTGGCCTGCTGGCTCCCCTTCCTCTGCGGAAGCATAGTTCCCGCTCAGCCCAGTCAAAACTGTTCGCTGCTCTGGCACCCCAATGGTGGAACAAGCTCCCTCACGACGCCAGGACAGCGGAGTCACTCACCACCTTCCGGAGACATTTGAAACCCCACCTCTTTAAGGAATACCTGGGATAGGATAAAGTAATCCTTCTACTACCCCCCCCAAAAAAATTGTAAAGTGGTTATCCCACTGGCTATAGGGTGAATGCATCAATTTGTGAGTCGCTCTGGACAAGAGCGTCTGCTAAATGACGTAAATGTGCCCTTGAACAAGGCACTTAACCCTAATTGCTCCTGTAAGTCGCTCTGGATAAGAGCGTCTGCTAAATGACTAAAATGTAAATGTAAAAAATGTCCACATATCTACTTGGAAAGAGAGTTGAAGACGGACCCTCAACCAGCGCAGAGAAGGGCAGAGCCATTTGGGCTCAGAGGAGCCAGCAGGGATGGATCAGGCTTAGTGGTGGGTCAGGCTTAGTACTCCTGACATCTGTAACAAAAGGGAACATTCTCAAGCCTTATTGCTCAGAAATAACCGGACTGAATTATTCTAGCTAACAGAATGAGAAAAACAGAATTCGCTCAACTCCGTTACTTGCTCCCACTATTATTGAAAATATGAATCACCTTTGTTCCTGGCATAGAAGCTGGGAGTGGATGTTCGGAGAACATGGTCCTGCTGCCACCATGGTTCTACAGTTGGAATTATGGAGGGTGGTGGAGGATGATTGGTCTGGAATAAACATCAACAAACCAACTGAAATGGTACTGTTGACTGATACAATACATTTACATTTTAGTCATTTAGCAGACGCTCTTATCCAGAGCGATGCTTGAAGAGTGTAGAATGAACACAATGTATTTACAGTATGTACATGTATATTGTATGATATTTGAATGCATACATACCATTGGGGAGGTTCAAATTGAGGTGGTCAATGTACTGTTGATGGATGTAGCAGTTGTAAATGAGTACATTGGAACATGGGTCCTGGGTAGAGGACCTTTCCCAAGTGAGGTCTGTATATCGTAGTATTTTGCTCCAGGAAGGGCCAACTTTCATCTTAGGTAAAATAGTAATTTAGGGAGGTGCGACTTCCGTTAGCCTGGGAACCATTTTGGGTCCATGGAGATCACAGGGTCATTGACCAGTTGAGCACCTCCTTCTTGGAGGGACCAGATATCATCTGTTGGTTTCACACAGGTTGAAATGTCACCATCATGCCTGCAGGAGGTTCGATACTCTTGTTGCTGGGAGGTCTGTTGGTCATCCTTCTTGGTACCATTGTCCAAGGAGGTCAGAGGGTTGTCCACCAGTGGAGCAGGGAGCAAGGAGGTCCAAATGTAATCCACTGGAACTGTTGGTTCCAAGGAGGCTGGGATTCCATCTGCCAGTAACCTTTGGTTGTTCCAGAGTTTGGTTGTACTGTGAAGATGGTTGGTCTAGCAGGGGAGCTTGTTGTTCGAGGGAGGTCTGGATTACACCCACAACTGGAGCTGTTTCCTCAAACAAGGCCGGGATCTCATCTGCCAGCAGAACCACTTCCTCCATGGAGATCAAAACGACAGGAACCTGTAGATGTTCTTGGTCCAGAGTCTGAGTAGATGGTTGGTCTGGAGTCTGAGTCTTGTTGTCCTGTGGAGAGGGTTGGTCCAGAGTATGCTTTTCCTCTACCAGGGTAGATGGTTGCTGGCTGTCCTAGCCAGGCTGTCCTAGCCAACTGTAATGAGAGAGTTCAGTATTCCAATTTATTTGTGTTGATGTCATAATCAGTGGCTTATGACATCAGGGTCCCAATTCTTTCTAAGGTCATGACATCACAGTGAAAGTGTCTGTGAGACCTGAGAAAGCCATTACTATCAATACATTTAAAAAAGAAAACAAAAGTAAAAGAATAGAATATAAAAACTTTTTTGGAGTGGTCCAGATACACTTTTTTGGAGTGGTCTAATAGACAGAATCTTAACCTTTATACAGAGCTAGGAATGAGTATTTTCCGCTAGTGTTATGATTGGCTGTGATATTCGCCTATTGATTTATCCCGCTTGAGCGGCATCTGTTGTCAAAATGGAAAAGCAGTTTTAACTTTCTGGCTGTGTTATCTAGTGGAAATCGGGTCAAATGGCCAATGTAGAAATCACTCTGTCATTTCTTGGTTGCTAAAATTCTACAATTTCAGTTTATGTGAGAAAACAAGCACTGAATAGTGTAGGGAATCATTGTACAATCTAAATCTCTGTGAAATACTGTATCTTTTAAATAACACAAATGTACAGCTATTTGAAGCTGGTGGGCCAAAAGTAAAAGGCTCAAGCGCGAGTCATTTAGCTCTTATCCAGAGCGACTTACAGTTAGTGAGTGCATACATTTTCATACTGGCCCCCTGTGGGAAACGAACCCAAAACCCTGGCGTTGCAAGCGTCATGCTCTACCAACTGAGCTACAGTTGCCAGAGACTGCGGAGAAGGGGAGATTTGTTTTGAATGTAACCTATTGCTGTTGCAATTCACCTACCTTCCACATAGGAGAGAAATTCTGAGATTCTATGTGTAGCACCTTTAACTCCAAAAATATCAATACCATTACCAGAGTTGTTTTAACACAAAATGGGGGTGGGACCATATAAACCACAAAATAGTGTTACATTTCACTCCATGGGAGTTGAATTAACTCTTGCGATTCAACTTATTTTCATGACTGTGATTATGTTTATCACTTACCATTATAATTGAGAAAAGTGAATAAAAGAAACAGAAAAGTTAGTTTCAATGGGTTAGATCTGAAAGTGTCTTTTAATTTTAAACAGGCTTATTTGGAGGCATTCTATAAATTCTGTCAGGAGAGTGGAGGAGCCACAAAGAACATCATGTGTCCTATCCTGGAGGTATTGTAAACCATTCTTTCCTCTTACCTGAGACATTACCAGTTACAGTTTGAATGAGTGTTTTTATTGTGTGTGTCTGTGTGTGGTTTTAGAGTGTATGTGTACTGTAAACTTATACTGCATGTGATACTCTCTCTGTGTATCTGTACTCTATTTGTTTTTTACCTTTATATGTGACTTTTATCTCTCTCTTTTTCTCTCTCTCCGTCTGTCTTTTAAATGTGTGTATGTGTGTGTGTTTGCCAGTAAGCTTCTATGTGTTACCCCTGTGCAGGTATTTGTGGTTTACTTCCTGTGTGTGTGTTGCAGTTTGAGGCCGACCGGCGTGCGTTCATCATCACAGTGAACTCGTTCGGGACAGACCTGAGTGGGGGGGAGAGGAGCGCCCTGTACCCCTCCTGTGGGAGACTGTACCCTGAGGGGCTCCGTCTCTTGGCCAGGGCAGAGGACTACGAGCAGGTCAAAGCTGTGGCTGACTACTACCCTGTGAGTTTGAAAGCAATGGAAACCCAAACTGGGCATTACTTATAGGACAACACTAGGCAGTCCCTCCCTGTTTCAGAGTTCTTCTGTTCGGTGCCTACTGAACACAACCCCAATCAGTTGGACTACTGTACAATTAAAGTCAGATTTATAATGCAGGGTTTAACTTGACTCGAGAATTAGACCATTTCTCTTTCATGGACTTCTGAATTATTATTTTTAATTCTATACTCTCTGTGCTGCTGTGATTTGTATGACTACCCTGTTTATGCAGTGAATCGGACTACTACAGCCTGGTTTAAGCTTACTACAGTGCACTGAGTATGATAGTCTGATACTATGTTGTAATAGATATATCATGTCATATTATAGTTATTATGTCTTATTAGTTGATGTGATTTTATATCCTCCAGAACTATAAACTCATATTTGATGAACCTGAGGCAGAATCCTCCAGAACCCTGGAGGACAGATTCTTTGAGCGGGAGGTAAGACAAATGTCATTAAGTATTGTACAGCCTGTATACAATAAATTCAGACTGAGGATGTGGTCTGTATGCACATATTATCTCTCTCTCTCTCTCTCTCTCTCTCTCTCTCTCTCTCTCTCTCTCTCTCTCTCTCTCTCTCTCTCTCTCTCTCTCTCTTCTCTCTCTCGCTCTCTCTCTTCTCTCTCTCTCTCTCTCTCTCTTCTCTCTCTCTCTCCCTTCTCTCTCTCTCTTCTCTCTCTCTCTCTCTCTCTCTCTCTCTCTCTCTTCTCTCTCTCTCTCTCCCTTCTCTCTCTCTCTTCTCTCTCTCTCTTCTCTCTCTCTTCTCTCTCTCTTCTCGCTCTCTTCTCTCTCTCTCTCTCTCAGGTGCAGCTGAACACTCTGGCCTTTCTGGAGCAGTTCCATTTCGGCGTGTTCTACTCCTACATCAAGCTGAAGGAGCAGGAGGCTCGCAACATCATCTGGATTGCAGAGTGTGTCACACAGAGACAGAAGTCTAAGATCGACAACTACATCCCCATCTTCTAAAGGACGAACACACTGTCACTTTTTGTATTAGTAGTAGTATTAGCAACGGTCGTCAAAATGGATAAAAGGTTAAAAATACAGTTCTGATAAATGTAACAGCTGCACAGATACTCAACTCTTTTTTAATAAACAAAAAGCATCAAATATTGACTGTATTATAACACATAAACAATTGTATAATGAGAGCCAGAAAAATCTATGGAATCCAGACATTTTGGTGCGACTTCAGGTATTCAATTGAATGTCAAATATATAAAAAATGTATTCTCAAATCAAATTAAATCGTATTTGTCAAATACACTGTTTACAGCAGGTATAGAAGGTGCAGTGAAATGCTTCTGTGCTAGCTCCCTCAACAATGCAGTACATTAGTCAATATCAATAACAACAACACAATGTCAAAAATAACAAGTAATAGAAGTAATAGGAGAGGTAGTATGCATAGTAATAATGGACTGTATTTACACTGTATTTACAAATATAAAGTCTGTAGAGACTTGGTCACACAGTGGAATATACAGTATATAATAGAACAGCAGTGTTGACTGTGTGTGTGTATGTACAGTGGGGAGAACAAGTATTTGATACACTGCCGATTTTGCATGTTTTCCTACTTACGAAGCATGTAGAGGTCTGTAATTTTTGTCATAGGTACACTTCAACTGTGAGAGACGGAATCTAAAACAAAAATCCAGAAAATCACATTGTATGATTTTTAAGTAATAATTTGCATTTTATTGCATGACATAAGTATTTGATACATCAGAAAAGCAGAACTTAATATTTGTTACAGAAACCTTTGTTTGCAATTACAGAGATCATACGTTTCCTGTAGGTCTTGACCAGGTTTGCACACACTGCAGCAGGGATTTTGGCCCACTCCTCCATACAAACCTTCTCCAGATCCTTCAGGTTTCGGGGCTGTCGCTGGGCAATACGGGCTTTCAGCTCCCTCCAAAGATTTTCTTTTGAGTTCAGGTCTGAAGACTGGCTAGGCCACTCCAGGACCTTGAGATGCTTCTTACGGAGCCACTCCTTAGTTGCCCTGGCTGTGTGTTTCGGGTCGTTGTCATGCTGGAAGACCCAGCCACAACCCACCTTCAATGCTCTTACTGAGGGAAGGAGGTTGTTGGCCAAGATCTCGCGATACATGGCCCCATCCATCCTCCCCTCAATACGGTGCAGTCGTCCTGTCCACTTTGCAGAAAAGCATCCCCAAAGAATGATGTTTCCACCTCCATGCTTCACGGTTGGGATGGTGTTCTTGGGGTTGTACTCATCCTTCTTCTTCCTCCAAACACGGCGAGTGGAGCTTAGACCAAAAAGCTCTATTTTTGTCTCATCAGACCACATGACCTTCTCCTATTCCTCCTCTGGATCATCCAGATGGTCATTGGCAAACTTCAGACGGGCCTGGACATGCGCTGGCTTGAGCAGGGGGACCTTGCGTGTGCTGCAGGATTTTAATCCATTACGACGTAGTGTGTTACTAATGGTTTTCTTTGAGACTGTGGTCCCAGCTCTCTTCAGGTCATTGACCAGGTCCAGCCGTGTAGTTCTGGGCTGATCCCTCACCTTCCTCATGATCATTGATGCCCCACGAGGTGAGATCTTGCATGGAGCCCCAGACCGAGGATGATTGACCGTCATCTTGAACTTCTTCCATTTTTTAATAATTGCGCCAACAGTTGTTGCCTTCTCACCAAGCTGCTTGCCTATTGTCCTGTAGCCCATCCCAGCCTTGTGCAGGGCTACAATTTTATCCCTGATGTCCTTACACAGCTCTCTGGTCTTGGCCATTGTGGAGAGGTTGGAGTCTGTTTGATTGAGTGTGTGGACAGGTGTCTTTTATACAGGTAACGAGTTCAAACAGGTGCAGTTAATACAGGTAATGAGTGGAGAACAGGAGGGCTTCTTAAAGAAAAACTAACAGGTCTGTGAGAGCCGGAATTCTTACTGGTTGGTAGGTGATCAAATACTTATGTCATGCAATAAAATGCAAATTAATTACTAAAAAATCATACAATGTGATTTTCTGGATTTTTGTTTTAGATTCCGTCTCTCACAGTTGAAGTGTACCTATGATAAAAATTACAGACCTCTACATGCTTTGTAAGTAGAAAAACCTGCAAAATCGGCAGTGTATCAAATACTTGTCCTCCCCACTGTATGTATATTTATATGTATGTATGTGTATATGTATGTGTATGTATGTATGTATATATATATATATTTGCGAGAAAAAAAAGCATATGGGGGATTGGAAGTGATGCAGACAATTACATTGATGGAAGTTACAATCTATCTGCAATATTAAAGCTGATCTACCAGTGGGACCATTATCCTAACAATGGGTGATGCAAATGGTCACAAGCAATTAATATTCACCTTGGATGTTTTTTTCTGAAATCGGAGGTGTGACATTTAAAGTAGTACCTTAAACAAAGAGGTCCTCACACTTCATTCATATAACTGGGGTTGCAATAAGTATACTTTGTAAAAAATAAAAAATAAAGTATATACAGCACATTGAAAACATTTACAACTTGTATGACATTCTCCTGATTAGGGGTTTGATTCAATCAGAACCACTTTAGCCAACATCCACATAGCGGATGTTTTGGCGTTGTCGGAGGTGGAACTGTGTTAGAGCTGTCAAATCCACAAAAGATTCCTGGCCTTATACAGTACCTAAAGCGGACATTGCCATTGGCTGCACGGAGTTGCATTGAGAGAAATCCCATGCAGCCTGGTTTACAAATTCAAACACTGGAATGTGAGATGTAATCTACACCTCGATTAGGAGGATAGAAATCCTCATTATTTTGTTTAATGATAAAAAAATGGGAGCTTAATTATTTCTATAAACCCTACACTTTCCTGTTCTGAACTTCTAACAGGAGTGGGGCAGGTGTGGTTTCGTGACAATGATCACAAGAGCAGCTGCTCACCGATTTGACAGCTCCAACGCAGTTCCACCTCCAACACCGCCAAAACATCCCTATGTGGGTGTCTGCTTTCGCCAGTTAACGCTTGATCTGATTGAATCATGTATCAACCCCTACAAAAATGTCCATGAATTATTATCCACATAGTAATTCACATTTCCTGTTGCTACAGGATTATTTTCCTGTTGTGAGAAACTGGTCAAATTAAGATCCCATATCTGTACCAGAACTCAATATGAGGAGACTGGGTTTTATAGCAGAGGGTCCCATCTATCCTCCATTTCCTTCGGTGAGATTTCATTGATTAGCCAGATACTCTGCAAAGAAAAAGAAATAACAGAGATCTTTGTTCAGTTCATTGCATCTACTGCAGCAGCAGGCTTTTTGTTCAATATGTTCTCTAATGTCCTTGCCTCGATGGCTTGCTACTCTATGGAATTGAATGTGAAATTCTTTCATAAACCTAGCACCTTATTGAGATATTTAGGGAGTCTTTTGAATGCACAAATTAGCTATAAAGTTGCAGTTCATATAGGCCAATTTCGTTACTTAATGTGGAGCTAAAACTAATCTCCAAAGTACAGGCTCTATGACTCATTACAAATCAACATTTGTTTTCAAAAATTTAGATGACATTCTAATGTCATAATTAAATGTTCTCAAAGCCATGTTGAATTAAAAGGTCTATTTGGCATTCTTAAAACAAGAACTTAATACTTTTATTTAAGATTCACCTAAATACCCAGAGGGTATTTGAACTCACTCTGAGCCAGAGTTGGGGTTGGAATACTGCTGCAGCTCTCGTAAGTGTTGATTGATATTTGTTGTGGAAACAACAGAACAGCAACATAAGCCGTTCTCCATAGTGCATATTAGTCTTTATAAGAAGTGATTTTTATATCAAGCCTTGATATCAGTAGTCTTACCTAAACTGTAACCGTTGGAGCTGCCCATGCCGGACCCTCTATTACCCACTCCTGTTGCACCCATTCCTATGTGGCCAAACCCTGTCCCACTAGAGCCTGCCCCAAACCCAGCTCCCCCAGTTGAACCGAATCCTCAGTTCGAACCCAACCCTGTTCCGCTTGACCCTCTAAAACCTGATGTTGTTGAACTTGAACTTGACTCTGCCTCTCCCATTCCTGTGTTGCCAAATGCTGTGTTTCAGTTTCCTATTGCAGATGCACCCCACCCACCTGTTCCAGCCCCCAATCCTGTTCCAGTTGGGCCTCTGCTACCATGCCCTGCTGCACTCGACCCTGCCCCGCCCATTCCTGTGTTACCCACTCCCGTTGCTCCCCACCCTCCTTTTGCGCCTGTCCCTACTCCACCTGTCCCTTCTCCACCTGTCCATTCTCCACCCGTCCCTACTCCACCTGGCCCTACTCCACCTGACCCTACTCCACCTGGCCCTACTCCACCTAGCCCTACTCCACCTGGCCCTACTCCACCTGTCCCTACTCCACCTGGCCCTACTCCACCTAGCCCTACTCCACCTGGCCCTACTCCACCTGGCCCTACTCCACCTGGCCCTACTCCACCTGGCCCTACTCCACCTGGCCCTAATCCACCTAGCCCTACTTCACCTAGCCCTAACGAACCCAATCCAAGGCTCATCAATACAGGCTCATTCCTATATTACCAAATGGGTTAGTTGAGCCTGGCTTGTTTTTCATCCCTAGTCCACCTGCCCATGCACTAACAAATGGATTTGAAACCATCCCAGTTGAACCCATTCCAGTCAACCCAAACCCTCTTGAGCTTGACCCTGCCCCGCCAAATGCATTCCCAGTTGAGCTAGGTCCACCCATCCCAGGTCGGCTGCTACCCCAGGGCACAGACTGACCTGGTACAGACATCCCTGGGCGACCCATGCTGGTCTGAAACATAATAAGACAAAGAGAATAATGTCCGGTGAAAATACTGTCATAAAATATTGTAAAATATGAGAATGAGTTATAGACTATTTATGTAAAAATACTATAATAACAGATAATAATAACATGAACAAAGCATACAGTATTTATTTTAATATAACCACATATTCCTGTGAAAGTATCATATAGGATGTGGCACTTTACCAGCCAGTTGGACCTTGAATTCCCTGCGTTGTTCCTTTAATGAGATTTACACATCTCCTCCAGCACCATAGTGGGACCCCTGCCAAGTTCCTAACTGCCTCTTTTGATAATAAACATGTTATGTAAGAGCTCTATGGCCCAAAACAGTGCAATGAGTGTTTACTTCAGAGTGCATTATGTTAACAGGATCTCTTTTGATACTGCAATGATCACACAAAGAGATATTTAAAGAAGAAAAATCAGTTTGCATGTGCGGAGTACTTTAATGGATCCAGACATCTGTATCAAAGTAGGCCAATCTAGAGCACTGTAGAGCACAACAAAGCTATCAAACATAGCTTACAGTTTCCACTAATGTATTTTGCTAGAGCAAATTGTCATAGCAAATCCTTTGATGGGCAACTGCATATCTCATTTACATGATTCAATCTTTTGACCAGCATCCCAACTCCATCCGTTCACACCAATGACGGAAACTATTTCTGTCCACAGTTTGACTTCAAAATCATTTCTGTCGTTATCTACCATGGCTTATCTCCGATGGATGAAAGCCTGGCATAAAGCCATACAATAGCTCTTCCCTTACTCTTGACAGATAGTTGACCAAGAACGTGTGGAGGCTCCTGATCTTGTCATTGAGGATGTTGATCTCGCCCTCCTTCACCTTCATCGCTGTCTCCACCAGCTCCTTGTCCCCCTGCAGCCTCCTGCGGTCCATCAGCAGCCTCTCCATCTCTTGTCGTATTTCTCCGGGGTCTTCTGTAGCTTCTTGCGGTGCTCCAGGGCCATTGCACTGCGGTTGTGGCTGCACCAGTGCGAGTCCTCGGCCAGCCGGTCTTTCTCTGCTTGCAGCCAGGGGCTGCAGCCCTGGATATTCGACACCTGGGAGCCCACATTGTCCAGGTAGTGCTGGAACTTGGTCTCCACCTCGTGGGACAGACTGGTGCAGTTGTTGCGGATCTGGTCCAGGTGGTGACATTGGGCAGGAGGGTGTCGATCTTCTCCAGGAAGGCTTTAGAGACGTTGGAGATGCCACCTAGTGATTGGACAAAGTCTTCGTTGCACATCTTGCTGCAGCCCTCCAGCTGTGTCTGCAGGGAGGTCTTGTCCCTCCGGAGGGAGATGGCCTCCAGGTTGATGGTCTCCCGGTCCTCGGCCGGGTCTACCGGTTCTCTGTCTCCATCCTCATGAACGGCCTGACTGAAGTTGGCTCTCACCAGCATTAGCAACTGCTCTAGCCGATGGACCTGGTTTTCCTGCATTTTGAAAGGCTTTTGAAAAAGAAAAATAAGCCTAAATTCAAAATTGATTAAATATCTCACCCATCTACACACAATACCCCATAATGACAAATTGAAAACATGTTTTCAGAATTTTAGCAAATGTATTGAAATATCTAATTTACATAAGTATTCACACCCCTGTTAGAATCACCTTTGGCAGCGATTACAGCTGTGAATCTTTATAGGTAAGCCTCTAAGAGCTTTGCACATTTGGATTGTACAATATTTGCACATTATTCTTTTTAAAAGTTAGTTGATGATCATTGCTAGACAGCCATTTTCAAATCTTGCCATAACCGATTTAAGTCAAAACTGTAACTAGGCCACTCAGGAACATTCAATGTCGTCTTGGTAAGCAACTCCAGTGTATATTTGGCCTTGTGTTTTAGGTTATTGTCCTGCTGAAAGGTGAATTTGTCTCCCAGTGTATTTTCACTCTGTCATTTAGGTTAGTATTGTGGAGTAACTAAAATGTTGTTGATCCATCCTCAGTTTTCTCCTATCACAGCCATTAAACTCTGTAACTGTTTTAAAGTCACCATTGGCCTAATGGTGAAATACTTGGGCGGTTTCCTTCCTCTCCAGCAACTGAGTTAGGAAGGACACCTGTATCTTTGTAGTGACTGGGTGTCCAAAAGTGTAATTAATAGCATATTTTTTTTACCCATCTGCCAATAGGTGCCCTTCTTTGCGAGGCATTGGAAAACTTCCCTGGTCTTTATGGTTGAATCTGTGTCTGAAATTCACTGATTGACTGAGGGACCTTAGATATAATTGTATGTGTAGGGTACAGAGATTAGGTAGTCATTCAAAAATCATGTTAAACGTTATTATTGCACACAGAGTGAGTCCAGGCAACTTATTATGTGACTTGTTAAGCACGTTTTTACTCCTGAACTTATTTAGGCTTGCCATAACAGAGGGGTTGAATACTTATTGACTAAAGACATTTCAGGTTTGAATTTGTAATTAATTTGTAAACATTTCTAAAAACATAATTCCACTTTGACATTATGGGGTATTGTGTGTAGGCCAGTGACACAATTCAGGCGGTAACACAACAAAATGTGGAAAAAGTCAAGGGGTGTGAATACTTTCTGAAGGAACTGTAGCACTATAATAGCCTCCACTATCCAATGGGATAAACGCTGGCGAGAAATGGGCCTCCCTGTGTGGGTATAGGTGCCCAAGAGACAAAGAGCTGAACGCTCTTTCGTGGGGCTCTTGTCCTGTCCATGTATATGCGTCAATGCACGTATTGGACACAATAAGTGGAGACGCTCTTCCCTCCATGGAGGAGAAAGGTGGTGGGTGAAAAGCCAACAGCTTTAAAGTGAGGCGATTAAGCACTAACTTTAGGCACAAAGAGCGGGGTTAGTTTGTAAGGTAACCTTGGATAATCCCGGGGCTAATTGCAGGCACGAGTGGTGGACTGGCAGTGCGTGCAGCTCTCCCACTCATTTTGCGGATGTAATGGCTGAAGGTAAAGTGATTTTAAACAAGATAAATCTAAATTTACACATGGCTCGAATGGTGGCTTATTTGTTTATTTTCACCCCATCTTTCAAATACACGCCACTTATTGTACTATAGTGAGCGTGTGGCAGGGGCTATAGTGCTCTGAATAGTCTGCACAACTTTCAGCGGTAGATCTGTCGCATTAAGATTCATCATTTCACGGACCAAGCCCAAAGAGCCACCATGTCCAGATAGGGATGGAAAATCTCTCTGTTTGGGTCAGCAGCAGTGGCGTTTCATGCTAGACAATTTTGGCCTTATTTCTATTACAGCATATTGGATGACAGTCATTCATATTTCATTCACCCAGCTCAATGTAACATCGGTTTAGGCTACTATTGCTACAACCTAGTCTACAAATGAAAGTTTATAACGTAGGTGCACAGGTCGAGAGACAAGTTAGATTAATCAAGGTGACAGACAAAGAGCTGAACGCTCTTTCGTGGGGCTCTTGTCCTGTGCATGTAAGGCGGTATGCGAATACCGCCTTACATGCTCTTGCCTGCATCTAGCTGATCTGGGGTGTAATCAGTAGCACAAACAACGTTTTACGACTAAAACAAGAGTTTCTATTGGACAAATTCAGGTATGTTTATCCCCATTTTGTTCCGTTTGCTTCTGTTGAAGAAATGTTTTTCAACAGAATTGGCGGAATTAATACACCCGTGATCACCCTCAAACATTTTACATTTTTACATTTTTTGTCATTTAGCAGACGCTCTTATCCAGAGCGACTTACAGTTAGTGAGTGCATGCATGTTTCATACTGGCCCCCCATGGGAATCGAACCCACAACCCTGGCGTTGCAAGCGCCATGCTCTACCAACTGAACACAGTTCACATTCATAGCAGCAGCATACAAACAGCATGATCACTTTGCTCGTTGTATAATTCCTTCTTGCATCTACGTGCTCTCCGCCTCTCACCTTTTCCCTTCGCTTGTGGACATTGTAGAAAACAACAGCTGTCTGTGACCAGGCGAAAAACCTTTCCAGGCCAAACCTTCATACCGTAACTGCTAACCGCTACACACAGCCTACATCGTTGTGTCACCATATTAACTAACGTCATAGTCAACATAGCTACTAGAACTAACACGTTAGTAAACCCGCTACAATCATGCAGTACAGTGTACAGCAAGCAGTTTAGCAGTTTCACCAGCGGGCCCCGGTGTCAATAAATTAATCAAACCGAAAGATTACCTTGACATGGAAGAGTTGCAGTGTTGGATAGCCTTAGCCAGCTAGCTAACATAAATAGAATTCCTCTCTGTTCGAGTCAGTTTGTTGAGTACGCTAAATTAGCTGTGTTAGCTAAGTAAGTAAAAGGTAAACTAAGAAGAAAAAAAATACAACAAAATATAGCTCTCTCTCTGCTGCTTCTCCTTAATGTTTTAGAGAAAATGTGTTCAAAACTCTTCAACTATTGTCTTTCTCTCTCTTGGAGTCAACTATTCACCACACTTTATTCACTGCAGTGCTAGCTAGCTGCAGCTTATGCTTTCAGTACTAGATTCATTCTCGGATTATTTGATTGGATGGACAAGACGTTAGTTCACACTGCAAGAGCTCCGTTAGGTTGGAGGACGTCTATGGAAGAGTGTGAGAACCATGAGCCTCCTAGGTTTTGTATTGAAGTCAATGTAACCAGAGGAGGACGGACAATAGCTGTCCTCCGGCTACACCATGGTGCTATCCAAGAGTGTGCTGTTGAGGCTACTGTAGACATTCATTACAAAACAGTGTGTTTTAATCAGTTATTTGGTGATGTGAATATATTTAGTATATTTTTATCTAAAAAGGATAACTTTAATGTTTCACAATTTTTATTTTTATTAAATTAATTGAGTAGGATGGTCCTCCCTTCCTCCTCTGAGGAGCCTCCAATGGTCAGCAGATCCCTGCGTAACGATAACTACCAGGGCGTAGATTAAATACGTGGGCTTGTGGCTGAAAACTGCTATACTGGACAACAGTAAGCCTTGAGATTTAGGCGTGTGGAATGCAATTTCTCATTTATTTAGAGTACCCGCATTGTATTGCTCCTGCACCCAAATAAGCCAGCTGATGACAGCGAAGTTCTCCCGCAGTGTGGAGGATCAACGTTTGTATCAGTTTATAGCAAGAGTGCATATGCAGGGGAACAGAATGGAAGATCTGTAACAGAGGTATAACACTTGGAAGCACACACAAGATGTGTTCTGATGGTCCCATAGCCATCATCCCATAATAGTACAACACTATAGTGCCCAATGGTGGTTATCGCTAAAGTTTTAGTGTAACAGGTGACATGTGCATGCTGTATCTAACAGTTTGGGAGTCCGTCTGCTGTAAGTGGGTAGCGAACGCACCCTGGCCGTTCATCAGTGCAGTCCAAAAAATAACTATCGAAGGATACATTCGTTAGACATTAAATATACAGCTTGATTCTGATGAACCGACTACCTACAGTGCCATCAGAAAGTATTCACTCCCTTTGACTTTTTCCACGTTGTTGTGTTGTAGCCTGAATTTAACATCTATTAAATTAAGATTTTGTATCACTGATCTACACACAATACCCCATAATTTCAAAGTGGAATTATGTCTTTAGAAATGTTTACAAATTAATTAAAAAAATTAAGCTGAAATATCTTGAGTCCATAAGTATTCCACCCTTTTGTTATGGCAAGCCTAAATAAGTTCAGGAGTAGAAATGTGCTTAACAAGTCACATAATAAGTTGCATGTACTCGCTCTGTGTGCAATAATAAGTGTTTAACATGATTTTTGAATGACTACATAATCTCTGTACTCCACACATACAGTTATCTGTAATTCCAGCAGTACATTTCAAACAAAGATTCAACCACAAAGACCTGGGAGGTTTTCCAATGCCTCGCAAAGGGCACCTATTGGTAGATGGGTACAAATAAAAAAAGCAGACATTGAATATCTCTTTGAACATGGTGAAGTTTGGATGGTGTATCAATATACCCACACACTAAAAAGATACAGGGGTTTCCTAACTCATTTGCCAGAGAGGAAGGAAACCGCTCAAGGATTTCACCATGAGGCCAATGGTGACTTAAAACAGTTCAAGAGTTTAATGGCTGTGATAGGAGAAAACTGAGGATGGATCAACAACATTGTAGTTACTCCACAATACTAACCTAATTGACAGTGTTATGTTTGGGGAAAATCCAATACAACACATTACTGAGTACCACTCTCCATATTTAAAGCACAGTGGTGGCTGCATCATGTCATTGGTATTCTTGTAATTGTTAAGGACTGGGGAGTTTTTCAGGACAAAAAATAAACGTAACGGAGCTAAGCACAGGCAAAATCCTAGAGGAAAACCTGGTTCTGTTTGCTTTCCACCAGACACTGGGATATTAACCTAAAACACAAGGCCAAATATACACTGGAGTTGCTTATCAAGAAGACAGTGAATGTTCCTGAGTGGCCGAGTTACAGTTTTGACTTAAATCTGCTTGAAAATCTACGACAAGACCTGAAAATGGTTGTCTTGCAACAGTAGCGGTGCGTGGGTAAAATCATTGGGGAAGCCAAAAAAAAAAAAAGACATATTACAACCTGTGTGTTGTGATAATTGTGTTGTTTGCTCTATAACCTGTTAGTTCATATGCCTTGCGACCGTTATATATAGGCCTAAAGGCCAAGACAATAAGAAGACACCGTGGCAGAATAAATTCAACCACACCTTTGTTTCATTACAAAACCAGAGAGCAACCTCTGTCAGGTGAAGCCCACAAAGCATATTGCATGTAACAAACAGTTACATGACCTACAGCATGGTCAAGCAAGTTAATGTTTCCGACATTGTCGGACCACTAAACAACTATTGATTTAGAACCACAGAGAGTTACCGCAAGTCGCAAAGAAAACAAGAGCTGCCTCCACTATTCCAGCACCATTTCAACTTCAACATTTCAACATCATCAAATCAAATCGCCTATACTTAGTCTAATACAGGGACAACTAAAAGATACCAAAAACAATTTAGTCCAATCAAAATAAGCTAAATATGATGTGACTTTCCATGTTTCTGATTTCTGTGTGTGTGCGTGCGCATTCGTGCAAGTAGAAAAAGCATGTTGACTCATCCTACTTGTAGAGATACGCCAATGCCATCCTCCTCTCTTTCATGTTGACAAAACGGTCTATCGCTCTGTCATACAGTACACACTTTTATTTTTTGTTGTCCTAGGCTACCTGGCTGAAATGCTTGCTCACTAGCCTAACTTCCTTTCATGGGCAACGTTAGCTAGTTAACATTATTATTCTACATCTAGCTACATATTGAACTTCCATCCTCTCAGGCCAGGGGCACAATGTATGAATTAATAGTTGGATCAGAATCGCTTTTATTTTTATTTTTTTTATTTCACCTTTATTTAACCAGGTAAACCAGTTGAGAACAAGTTCTCATTTACAACTGCGACCTGGCCAAGATAGAGCAAAGCAGTGCGATAAAAACAACAACACAGAGTTACATATGGGGTAAAACAAAACAAAGTCAAAAATACAACAGAAATACATATAATATACAGTGTGTGCAAATTTAGCAAGTTATGGAGGTAAGGCAATAAAATAGGCTATAGTGCAAAATAATTACAATTAGTATTAACACTGGAATGATAGATGTGCAAGAGATGATGTGCAAATAGAGATACTGGGGTACAAATGAGCAAAATAAATAACAATATAGGGATGAGGTAGTTGGGCGGGCTAATTTCAGATGGGCTGTGTACAGGTGCAGTGATCGGTAAGGTGCTCTGACAACTGATGCTTAAAGTTAGTGAGGGGAGATAAGTGTCTCCAGCTTCAGAGATTTTTGCAATTTGTTCCAGTCATTGGCAGCAGAGAACTGGAAGGAATTGCGGCCAAAGGAGGTGTTGGCTTTGGGGATGACCAGTGAGATATACCCGCTGGAGCGCAGACTACGGGTGGGTGTTGCTATGGTGACCAATGAGCTAAGATAAGGCGGGGATTTGCCTAGCAGTGATTTATAGATGGCCTGGAGCCAGTGGGTTTGGCGACGAATATGTAGAGAGGACCAGCCAACAAGAGCGTACAGGTCACAGTGGTGGGTATTATATGGGGCTTTGGAGACAAAACGGATGGCACTGTGATAGACTACATCCAATTTGCTGAGTAGAGTGTTGGAGGCTATTTTGTAAATGACATCGCTGAAGTCAAGGATCGGTAGGATAGTCAGTTTTACGAGGGCATGTTTGGCAGCATGAGTGAAGGAGGCTTTGTTGCGAAATAGGAAACTGATTCTAGATTTAACTTTGGATTGGAGATTCTTAATGTGAGTCTGGAAGGATAGTTTACAGTCTAACCAGACACCTAGATATTTGTAGTTGTCCACATACTCTAGGTCAGACCCGTCGAGAGTAGTGATTCTAGTCGGGTGGGCTGGTGCAAGCAGCGTTCGGTTGAAGAGCATGCATTTAGTTTTACTAGTGTTTAAGAGCAGTTGGAGGCTACTGAAGGAGTGTTGTATGGAATTGAAGCTCGTTTGGAGGTTTGTTAACACAGTGTCCAACGAAGGGCCAGATGTATACAAAATGGTGTCGTCTGCGTAGAGGTGGATCTGAGAGTCACCAGCAGCAAGAGCGACGTCATTAATATACACAGAGAAAAGAGTCGGCCCAAGAATTGAACCCTGTGGCACCCCCCATAGAGACTGCCATAGGTCCAGACAACAGGCCCTCCCGATTTGACACATTGAACTCTATCTGAGAAGTAGTTGGTGAACCAGGCGAGGCAGTCATTTGAGAAACCAAGGCTATTTAGTCTGCCAATAAGAATGCGGTGGTTGACAGAGTCGAAAGCCTTGGCCAGGTCAATGAAAACGGCTGCACAGTACTGTCTATTATCGATCGCGGTTATAATATCGTTTAGGACCTTGAGCGTGGCTGAAGTGCACCCATGACCAGCTCGGAAACCGGATTGCATAGCGGAGAAGGTACGGTGGGATTCGAAATGGTCGGTGATCTGTTTGTTGACTTGGCTTTCAAAAACTTTTGAAAGGCAGGGCAGGATGGATATGGGTCTGTAACAGTTTGGATCTAGAGTGTCACCCCCTTTGAAGAGGGGGATGACCGCGGCAGCTTTCCAATCTCTGGGGATCTCAGACGTTACGAAAGAGAGGTTGAACAGGCTAGTAATAGGGGGTTGCGACAATTTCGGCGGCTAGTTTTAGAAAGAAAGGGTCCAGATTGTCTAGCCCAGATGATTTGTAGGGGTCCAGATTTTGCAGCTCTTTTAGAACATCAGCTGTCTGGATTTGTGTGAAGGAGAAGCGGGGGGGCATGGGCAAGTTGCAGCGGAGGGTGCAGATCTGGTGGCCGGGGTAGTGGTAGCCAGGTGGAAAGCATGGCCAGCCGTAGCAAAATGCTTGTTGAAATTCTCGATTATTGTAGATTTATCGGTGGTGATAGTGTTTCCTAGCCTCAGTGCAGTGGGCAGCTGGGAGGAAGTGCTCTTATTTTCCATGGACTTTACAGTGTCCCAAAACTTTTTGGAGTTAGTGCTACAGGATGCAAATTTCTGTTTGAAAAAGTTAGCCTTTGCTTTCCTAACTGCTTGTGTATATTGGTTCCTAACTTCCCTGAAAAGTTGCATATCGTGGGGCTATTTGATGCTAATGCAGTACGCCACAGGATGTTTTTGTGCTGGTCAAGGGCAGTCAAGTCTGAGGAGAACCAGGGGCTATATCTGTTCTTAGTTCTGTATTTTTTGAATGGGGCATGTCTATTTAAGATTGAGAGGAAATTACTTTTAAAGAACAACCAGGCATCCTCTACTGACGGAATGAGATCTATATCCATCCAGGATACCTGGGCCAGGTCAATTAGGAAGGCATGCTCGCTGAAGTGTTTTTGGGAGCGTTTGACAGTGATGAGGGGTGGTCGTTTGACCGCGGACCCGTTACGGACGCAGGCAATAAGGCAGTGATCGCTGAGATCCTGGTTGAAGACAGCGGAGGTGTATTTAGAGGGTAAGTTAGTCAGGATGATATCTATGAGGGTACTCATGTTTACGGATTTAGGGTTGTACCTGGTAGGTTCGTTGATAATTTGTGTGAGATTGAGGGCATCTAGTTTAGATTGTAGGATGGCCGGGGTGTTAAGCATATCCCAATTTAGGTCACCAAGCAGTACAAACTCTGAGGATAGATGGGGGGCAATCAATTCACATATGGTGTCCAGGGCACAGCTGGGGGCTGAGGGGGGTCTGTAGCAAGCGGCAACAGTGAGAGATTTATTTCTGGAAAGGTGGATTTTTAGAAGTAGAAGCTCAAACTGTTTGGGCACAGACCTGGATAGTATGATGGAGCTCTGCAGGCTATCTCTACAGTAGATTGCAACTCCACCCCCTTTGGCAGTTCTATCATTGGTCAGTACGGAGAATGAAGTAAAACCGCAAGTCCAAATCCCTATCTCCATCCATGGCTAATTTAGGAAAGGGACAATTTTAGCTAGCTAGCTAGCCACCGGAGGACAACAACACAACAATTCAGGTTGTTTCTGTCAATGTTGTATGCTCTCGATGCGATTTTATAGGAGTGATGGCAAATCCAAACTGGCTTCCCTTGACACTATTTCTTTGGTTGCCAGGACCATTCACAGTTGAGCTCACTCAGTTTATCTCATCGCTGATTGGCTATTATTTATACTTTTTTATCAAGGGAGGCCAAATGCTCGCTGGCTTCCCTTGCATTCAATGCTACGGGTGGCAAACAATGTCATACTCTTTGGACCAGACAGCATCAGCTAGATAGCCTACACATACAACGACAGAGGGGGCTGTTTCGCTTGCTCAGATGCTTTCTCCGTGAGATACATTCAGCCATTCAGCCTGGCTTCCCTTGGCAACCATGAATACACACCACTGTCTAGCAATGATCAACAACCAATTTGATAGAGGTTGAACAATTTTGAAAATAATAATGGGCAAATGTTGCACAATCCAGGTGTGGAAAGCTCTTAAGAGACTTACCCAGAAAGACTCACAGCTGTAATCACTGCCAAAAGTTATTCTAACATGTATTTACTCAGGGGGTTGAATACTTATCTAATCAAGACATATTAGTGGTTTAGTTTTCATATTTGTTTTTACAAATGTTAGTATTTTTCTTCCACTTTGACAATAGAGTATTTCGTGTAGATCGTTGACAAAAAAAATACAATTAATTCCATTTTAATCCCGCTTTGTAACACAACAAAATGTGTAAAAAGTCAAGGGGTGTGAATACTTTCTGAAGGCACTGTAGAGTGGAATTGATGCTGCAGGATAGTTAACCAAGTGGATGGAGAACTAGTGACCATCCCGAGAAGTGTATACGAGCCTAGTGGATCCTAATAGGATAATGGCCGGCTCGAACCTCCTAGGATGTGCTCCACACATGATGTATTCCTTTCGCTCCCTGTATTACCCTGTCGTCGTACCCATTTAGGATGGTGACTGACGGGAGGGGAAAACCCCATTCTGTAGGGTGAGCCCCATGGCTGTGTGCTTTAAGCCATGCAGTGGTGATGCACCTAAGAACTGAGCCCAGATAGCCTCATTCTACGTCGTCCAGGGGGACCGTAGAGCAGTGGGGGCTGTAGTCAAGCGAGCGGAGGTGGATATGGAGCGCAACCGCGAGGTCCCCTGGGGAAGAAAACATTTGAGGGATGATAAACTTCCGCAAGACAGTGCGACCCGAGGAAGGGGAGAGGCAGAACTAGTCTCCAGTCTTCCTATCCCAGGGTCGTATGACAGCTATGTGTACCTGGTCTACCCCTGCCCCTCACCCATGGAGGAGGGGAGCTAAGCACCGCCATGTCCTCCTTAATGCTTGTTCTCATGAAGAGAACAGAGCAGATAGTTGCCCTATTTGCGTGAACCAAGCACAGGGTGAGAAGGATAGGATGGAGAAGTGCAATGCACTGTGGGTGTATGAGAAACCAGATAGCTGTCCGGGGCCTATGTCTATAAGGACCTGCCCCCTCCCCCCCTTCTTGGGGAACCGAGTAGTAGTGTCAGACTACTTACTGTATGTGCCCTGGCTCTCATAGAGGATGCAGGGCAATCCTTTGCAATGCACAGCAAATCTTCGCCAGCTGGTGGGGTGTGTAGGTGCTGAGACTCTTGCATGCCTGAGGCAAGGATACCCTCTGGTGGCGTAGCGTGGAGTCACCTCTTAAAACGTACAGTAATAAGGTTCTCTGTGCCCTTGGCGAGGCGCCTGGATGCAACAAAGAAAAGTTTATAGGAGGTATTGCGAGGTATTGCGCTGTGCACGAACAGGGATACTGCTTAATGGCAACTGATGTTCAGTCGTCCTACACCTGTCTGACCTTAGTTGATGTGGATGGAGATCGAACAAATCGTCTTCCAGCCCCGGCTGGAATAACGCAGTCCGGGGGAGGGCTATGAGTAGGAGGGCACTTGGGGGGAGCGAAGTGCAACTCCCAAACCTACCACTGTGTAGCGAGGTAAAAAATATGAGCCGCTGTATTGTGGATAGGTAAAACAAATGTGGAGAAATTCCTCTGCACCAACGGGTGAGAGAGGTGTCTACACTTAACTGGAGAGAGGGTAGGGCAGGGAGAACCCAGTGCTGTGTGCGCTGCTCCTCTCATAGGCTAGGGACCGAATCCTAGGATTTCCGCTCCTCCAGGCCACCAGGGGGCTTGGGAGGCCGGAATTTTGCTGTGATTGCAGCGAAGGACTGCTTACATCCATGTCTGCCCTAGTTCTGCGTATGGACAGTCAGCTGCGTGGCCAGGGTTTTAAGAACCTTGAGACTTATCCGTTGCCCCCTTACAGGAGTCGAAGGCTTCGTCCTCCGTCCTACGGATCTCGCATTTCTGCGCATGCCAGTGACAGATGGCCCAAACAACCCACGGGTGTAACTGGGGAATCCAAGAGGCTGAGGGCTTGGGTGCCTGGCTTGGGTCACCCTGGCAAGAGGAAGCAGTAGCCATGACTCTGTAGAGTGGGCTACAAGCCTGTCATAAATGGCACGCAGTAAGCTGGCGAGCACCGCAGTTGGCGTTGCTCTACAGGTTAGAGGGCTCTCACGACGGCAGCACCGGAAGGCTAGGCAGAGAAAATAATACTACTGTGCAGGTAGAGAGCGCTAGCGAAGGAGCTAGTCTTAGTTGTGTTCTTTGCTGAAGCTTAGCTGTGTAGCTGGCCAGTCCTGGCATTTAGCTAGTTAGCGGTCACATCGAGGGTTAATGGTCTAGCTATAACAAGCACACTACTAGCTGAAGATAATGTGTGTTCTTCATTAGCTACCTAGGTTAGCTTAGAGTGTGGCTAACTGTGCAGCGGTCCAAGTCGATGCAGAGGAACTATCATCAGAAGTCCGATGAGGCACACTCTATTGTTTCAGATGGCACTCTATCACCGCTCTTCCACAAAGAAAGTGACATTTTTTAGTTCGGTGTGGCGATAGAGCGGTGTTTGAACTAGGGCTTAATCAGCTTTAACGGCATGCTCAACTCAAAACAGGTCAGTTTGTGGTGACTCACCTTCAGTGCGTTGAGGTCAGCATTGAGCTCAGCCAGCTGCTCGGCAGACACCAGGCCCTGAGACAGGCCGCTAAATTTCTCCTCCAGCCTGCCCTCCTTGCTCTGAAGCTGGCCACGCTCCTGCAGGATGCTCTCCACCTTAGAGTTGATCTCCAGCGACAGGCTCTTAATCTCCTCTTTGTTGGACATGAGCAACACCGTGGTCTACTTCAACTCCTCCTCTTCCCCATTGAGTACGCTGGCCAGCACGGAGAGCTGGTTGAAGGAGCCGTCAAATTTGTTGAGTTTTTTGACGGCGGGAACCTGAGGGAGGGGAGGGTTTTCGGACATGTACTCCTACTTGGTGCAGAGGACCTGGGCCATTCGGCCACAAGGACAGACTGAAAGGTTAGCGTTAACTTCATGATGTTGTTTGTATCTGTCTTGAGACTGTCTCGGTGTTGGTGGTGAGTCCCCTCTTCCTTGAAAAGATGCCACAGGACACAGAGCTGGGAAACTATATAGGCTGCCTGGGAGGAGGTTAACTTACTCGGTCTCAACTGAATTTGCCTCTACAAAATATGGATCAGCGTCTTATTTGATGAGTAGGCTTTGTTTGAAATGACTGGAGTGAGTTCTTTCCGCCGTTTCAGTGTTCTATTCTGAAATTCAAAAGAAAAGGACTGAGTGGGCAGCTGTGTGTCATGCCCCGTGTAGCTCAGTTGGTAGAGCATGGCTTTGCAATGCCAGGGTTGTGGGTTCGATTCCCATGGGGGGCCAGTATGAAAAATAAAATGTATGCACTAACTGTAAGTAGCTCTGGATAAGAGCGTCTGCTAAAATGATGTAAATGTAAAAATGCAATAAATCAGAATATTCCGTTCAAAACACACTGGTGTGCCAGCATCCACCGCCAATGGTTATTCCAAAATTGCCACATCAGTGTGCCTGTGGGTGAATTGTTATGGATGAACAAATAAATGGTAGTTGTTTGTGGTGCAATAATGCATTTCTGAAGAATTGCCACATTTGAGGTCTACTAGATACTTGTACTTCTCGCTCTAGTCTACATATAAAGCATTTAAAGCCAAGTCCCAGAATCCAAATACTGTTGCAATAAACACATCCCAATGTCTTCATCTTCTGAATCAACATCTTCAAAATTTGCTGATTTCTCTGGACTCTTCCTTTTCAGGTCTTTCTTCTTCTCTTGAAGGGAAGCGTTCAGGCTTGTTCAAGTTCACTTCATTTTTCTTATTTTCTTTCTTCTTCCTTCTTTGGTTCTTCTTCTTTGGTTCTCCGACTCAGTGTTGGTTCAACGTCAGCCACAGATTCTATGCACACTTGCTGTCCTAGCGGTAACAGGTGATTCCGATCAAGGATTTTGATGGGTCCAGCTCCATTCTAGGGCTTCAACGAGAACACAGGTAAGTTTGGCATTTGTCTTTCAACAACATATGGCGTACAGGCCCAGCGATCTGCCAACTTGTGCTTTCCTTTCAGCCCTAGGTTCCGTATCAGGACTCTATCTCCAGGCATAAAATGGGAATAGCGAATCTTCTGATCATATCTTTGTTTGTTTTCTTTGTTCTGTTTTTCAGCAGTGGTCTCTGCAAGTTTGTAGGCAGCTTGCAACACTTTCCACATGTCAGACACATACTTCATATAAGTCTTCTATGATTCACCATCACTTGAGACTCTGAAAATAGATCTACAGGTAACCTTGCTTCATAGACAAACATGAGAAAGTACGGCGAATATCCAGTTGCTTTGTTCTTACTGCAATTGTACGAATGTACAAGATGTCTGATATGCTGACTCCACTTTCCCTTTCTCTTTGGATCCAGTGTTCCAAGCATTTCAACAAAGTTCTATTAAATCTCTCAGGCTGTGGATCTCCTTGAGGATGGTATGGCGTTGTTCTTGACTTCTCGACTTCAAGCATGCTCAACATCTCATGTATAAGAAGACTTTCAAAATCTCTTCCCTGATCACTATGCATTCTTCAGGGCAGGCCATAATGGATGAAGTACTTCTCCCACAACACTTTTGTGACCATGGACGCTTCCTGATCCTTCGTGGGAAAGGCTGGAGCATATCTGGTATAGTGATCTGTAATAACCAGGACATTTGCTGTGTTACTGGAATCTGGTTCAATTGACAGAAGATCCATGCAGACAAGACCCAAAGTTCCATCACTATGTTTATGAGACAAAGGAGCAACTCTCTTGGGTAGAGTCTTTATCTGAATACAGCGAGCAAAGGACTTGCAGTAGTCTTTGACATCTGGTTTCATACATGGCCAATAGAAACGGTCTCTTACTAATCCATGTCTTGTTGAATCCCAGATGACCTGAGTCATCGTGTAGTGACTTCAACACCACTTCTCTGACGATCTCTGGCAGAAATTTGATAGAGTTGACGACACCTCACCAATGCAGGGATTTTCTTGTTGAGACATTGACAGCTCAGATGGGCTCAACCTTGGGAGCTGATGAGCACTCAACGTAGTCAGGTTGCAGTATGCTTGAGGAACAGCATGCATGGAACCATCCAATTGGTCAATCACTCTATCTTGAGATAATCAATGAGTCGGTCTGATCACTGTAGACATCTGGCATATAGCGCTCACGCCTGATGCAGGAATATGTCTACAATCTAGTTTCATTTCAGGTTTCTCATGTGGACGACAGAATAAAGAGTCGGAATCAATGTTCTGTTTTCCTGGCCTGTACTTCAGACTAAAGACATACAGAGCATTTGGAAAGTATTCATACCCCTTGACTTTTTCCACATTTTGTTACGTTACAGCCTTATTCTAAAATGGATTACATTTGTTGTATCACTCTACACACAATACCCCATAATGACAAAGCAAAACGTTTATTTTTTAGCGAATGTATAAAAAAAAATATATATATATATCACATTTACATAAGTATTCAGACCCTTTACTCAGTACTTTGTTGAAGCACCTTTGGCAGCGATTACAGCCTCGAGTCTTCTTGGGTATGACGCTACAAGCTTGGCACACCTGTATTTGTCGTGTGTTGCTGCCATGCTATGTTGTTGTCTTAGGTCTCTCTTTATGAAGTGTGGTGTTGTCTCTCTTGTTGTGATTTGTGTTTGGTCCTATATTTATATATATTAATTGTTTTAATCCCAGCCCCGTCTCCGCAGGAGGCGTTTTGCCGTTTGGTAGGCCGTCATTGTAAATAAGAATTTGTTCTTAACTGACTTGCCTAGTTAAATAAAGGTTAAATAAATAAATAAATACATTTGGGGAGTTTCTCCCATTCTTCTCTGCAGATCCTCTCAAGCTCTTTCAGGTTGGATGGGGAGCGTCGCTGCCCAGCTATTTTCAGGTCTCTCCAGAGATGTTTGATTGGGTTCAAGTCCAGGCTCTGGCCTCCTGCGTTGTCTTGGCTGTGTGCTTAGGGTCGTTATCCTTTTGGAAGGTTAACCTTCACCCCAGTCTGACGTCTTGAGTGCTCTGGAGCAGGTTTTCATCAAGGATCTCTCTGTACTTTGCTCCGTTCATCTTTCCCTCGATCCTGACTAGTCTCCCAGTCCCTGATGCTGAAAAACATCCCCACAGCATGATGCTGCCACCACCATGCTTCACCGTAGGGATGGTGCCAGGTTTCCTCCAGATGTGAAGCTTGGCATTCAGGCCAAAGAGTTCAATCTTGGTTTCATCAGACCAGAAAATCTTGTTTTTCATGGTCCTTTAGGTGCCTTTTGGCAAACTCCAAGCAGGCTGTCATGTGACTTTTACTGAGGAGTTGCTTCCGTCTGGCCATTTTACCATAAAGGTCTGATTGGCGGAGTGCTACAGAGATGGTTGTCCTTCTGGAAGATTCTCCCTTCTCCACACAGGAACTCTGTCAGAGTGACCATCGGGTTCTTGGTCACATACCTGACCAAGGCTCTTCTCCCCCGATTGCTCAGTTTGGCCGGGCAGCCAGCTTTAGGAAGAGTCTTGGTGGTTCCAAACTTCTTCCATTTAACAACGATGGAGGCCACTGTGTTCTTGGGGACCTTCAATGCTGCAGAAACGTTTTGGTACCCATCCCCCTTCCCCAGATCTGTGCCTCGACACAATCCTGTTTCGGAGCTCTACGGACAATTCCTTCGACCTCATGGCTTGGTTTTTGCTCTGACATGCACTGTCAACTGTGGGACCTTATATAGACAGGTGTGTGCCTTTACAAATAATTTCCAATCAATTGAATTTACCATGAGTGAACACCAATCAAGTTGTAGAAACATCTCAAGGATGATCAATGGAAACAGGATGCCCCTGAGCTCAATTTCGAGTCTCATAGCAAAGGGTCTGAATACTTATGTAAATAAGGTATTTCTGTTTTCTATTTTAAATAAATGTGCAAACATTTCTAAACCTGTTTTTTCTTTGTCATTATGGGGTATTGTGTGTAGATTGATGAGGAAAAACATGTATTTAATCCATTTTAGAATAAGGCTGTAACGTAACAAAATGTGGAAAAAGTCTGAATACTTTCCGAATGCACTGTAGGTGGACAATGCAGCAAGCCAGAAACAAAACATGTTTTATTATTAACTGAAACAATATGTTTCTCCTGTCTTGAATGAAAAGGTCATATTTTGCAATCTCCCAAAATAAATCAGATCCCTGACGAAAGCCTATCCTCTCCATCCAGTAGTGGAACGAGATTGCATGAAGATGATGTACGCTGTAATGAAATACATCAGAATGTAAACCGGGCATTATGCTTTCTTCCTTTCTTGGCTGAGGGAAGGCAACCATGCATCAGTTGATTCAATGGGTAACTCACTTTTGAGTAATCTTTCACAAACCATTTGTAATACCCACACATCCATATGGTTCCATTCTTCTTCCTCACCACCACAATCAGCGACGCTTAGGGGCTTCTCGATGGTGAGACGATTTCAGCATCTTTTAGGTTCTTCAGATGTTTTGTCACATCTTCCATGTCCGCTGGGGCTAACCGTTGTGACCTCTCCCTAAACTGTGTGTCATTAGTGACTCTGATGGTATGGTGAGTACTCTTGGAACAACCAACATCAAACTCATTAGTTGGAAAAAAACTTATTTTCTTTCCATCATCTTGTCAGTTAACTCTTCTTCCATTGTTCAGTTACAGGTGAATCACCAAAATCGAATGAAAGAGTCAGCTTCTCAGGTAGGTTTCGCTTACCCTCCTCAGGTTCAGCAGGAACAGGAGCTACATCTACAGGAAACAGGTAAGCAATGGGCATGCCACGTTTTAAGGTGATCTCCCGCGACGACACATTCCTGACTATAACTGTTATTCTTCTACACGACACAGCCATAGACGTCTGAATTTCAGGTCTCACAAGAAATTATTCTGAAAACCAGGAATCTTCTCGAAACTGGGATTCTTCAGGTCTATCCACCAGGATGTCTGTGAGAACCATACTGTTCCTCTTTTCTGGTCATTAACATCAGTTGATAGAGATAGAGACTTCACCTTTCATGGCCGGGTCTGGACATACCAGCACAAGTGCTTCATTGGTCTCCGCTACACCTACTGCTGATCCTGAAAACTCCAACTTCAGCGACAAATAGCCATCATAGGGGTATTGCTCTGAGCTAACGACCCAAATATCCAAGTGTTCAATGGGCTTTAATGGTAGATGCGTCAAGTACTTGTTGTAAAATTACCTGTAGAGTAGAGTAATCTGAGACCCACTATCTAATAATGCTTTAACATAGATGCCTTCCATCTGTACAGCAACAACAGCGCTAGGGCCCACTAAACTGGTAGGTTGTATGTCTTCACCGGGACATCAGGCCGCTCCTTTACTGGATCCCTCTGTCATTTCTCATGCCTGTTTCTGGCTGATCAGACTCTTGTTGACTTTCTTAAAATGTTATTCGCGCTCACGTTCTCGTTTGAAGTGTTCACCCTCTCCACATTTATAGCAGACGATACCAGGTCTGCCTTCATCCTTGGTAGGACCTTGAGATGGATCAGCGTTCTTCTTTCTGACTTTGACAGTGGAATCTGACTTCTGAGTGGATGTGTCAGTCTTACCTGTGGTGACAGCAGCAGACCTAAGACAAGTCATCTCAGTTTTCAAGCCACAATTATTTTCACAACAGCTCAATGTCACTGTTAGATTCTGTGGTTGCAGCAGCAACTGGAGTGACAGCTGATGACATCACAACACTTGTGAGAACAGTCCTGTCTTGAATCATATCTTCATCCTCCCTTATCTCGTGAAACAGCTCTGAGAAGGCAGTTGGATCACGCAGCTTGTAGGTCATCTGTATGCGAAGAGCAACTATGTCGTGTGACAGTGCATCTCTCACAACCTGTTCAATGCGTTTGTGATTCTTCTCAGACAGTTAAATTCCTCCTTTGCGAAACACACCATGCAGCAGTTTATTTAATCTCAGCAGATATACAGAAAGCTTCTCTCCCTCATTCTGGAACGTGTTTCTGAACCTTCCCATCAGATCAGTTCCACTCTCAGTGGTTTCGAATGCAGTTTCAAGAGTATTCATGTAATCAATAGCAGTAGCTGTGGGAATCCCAATCTTCAAAAACCTCACAATGTCAGCAGCAGGACCCTTTAGGACCCTCTGCTTCTTCACATGTTTTGTACATTGTCTGTTCAGCCCAAGCATCATATTCCTCTTCTCCACTAGGAGCAGGATTCACACCAGAAAACATGCGTAGCTCCCTCAGTTGCTTAACCTGCCATAGAGAGCCTTGACCAAAATGACAATGACCCACTCTTTCTGTGAGCCAGCACAGCCTGTGTGTGTGTAGAGGGGGGTCAGATTTTTTTTATTTTTTATAACCTGAATTAGGGCCAGACTAGTTACCATCATTTTCTCACATTGCCATTGACAGTTTTTTCTATTGTCTCTTTTTGGTCCATTTAGATTGTTAATGCAGATTGTATACAACATTTAAAAAAAGAATTTATGGTTAAAAATTGTAATGTTTGACTGTGACTTGTTGTAGGCTCCTAAGTGGACCATAAGGTTAAAAACCAAACCAAACTTAAGAAAACTAAAATTAAAAAACGGTGTCTCTTTTGCCGGTCCCAAGCCTGGATAAAGGAGGAGGGTTGGAATTGTGACATAAAAAAAACAAGAATCGACAGAAGAAAGCTCATTTGTAGTTACTATTTTTGATTAACTTTGCTAGCTAATGACAACATTGACATTTGTCTAAAGTAAATTTTACAACATGATGATGATGGCACAGTTGTTTCCTACTAAATATGTGCCTACTTTAGCAATGTCATCATATTCCCAAGCCCCTGTAGTGTCATTTAGACTAAACAGTCATTAGCCCAGGTTCAAAGTCATTAGCCTACGTTCTACTTTGGCAGCAACGACATGACCGAGTGATGGAGGTGCAATCAATGAATAAGATTCCAATACAAGAATCCAATAGAGAAATCGTATCCGATTTTTGAGCAAGTACTATTGGACTCCTATGGGATTCTATCCTATAAGATTTTTTGTTATAGGATACTATAGGATTCCAATTCAAGAATCCAATAAAACAAATCCTATCAGATATTGGAACCAGTCCTATTGGACTTGTATAGGATTCTATCCTATAGGATGTCTTATAGGATTCAATCCTATAGGATAAAATCCTATAGCATAGGTTCCAAAATCTGATTGGATTTTCTATTGGATTTTTCTTATTGGAATCCTATAGGATTTTTTGACTAGGGTAAAACGGCATTCGCACGCATTATGCTCTTATGCTCTTGATGATTGCTAGGCAGCGCCCGTTCCTAGGCTTTTACCATCCTCAAGTCAGTTCTAAACTTAGCGAGGCATTCGCCCATCACGTCGCATAGCCCACCACTATATGTACTGTTTTCTTAAACACATATTGGATGGATCCATAAATAATTACTGTGGGAATTAATATCACTGAATGACGAGAATATTGGAATAAAGTAGGATAATGCAATTGAAAGCATGTATCAAATTGTTGCTTCCTGAAACTCCCAAAGTCATCCAATCGTTATAATATATTTGAAGCAATAGCCTACCTGCGTGTGGTCAACTAGATAATTTCAGCACTGTTTTGATTGGGACAGCACCATCCTCCTGCTTTGAGACAGGTGTGGGGACTCGTCTTGATAAATCAATCAATGTCATATTTTTGTTTTCATTTAATCCCAGTTTGGATATTTGGTTACAATTAGGCTGGGGAAATGTTAGCTAAATTGAGGTTACTCTTACAAAAAAAAACACATGAAAACATCACGTGAAAAAAACGTGGGTTTTGGACACGTTTTTGTTGTGGAAATTTTAATGAGTCAGATGTGCTTTTTGGACAGGGTGTTTTTCCCACGTTTTTTTTTCACCACCTCCAACCACAGCTGGTCTCCCATCCATGGACCGACCCTGCTTAGCTTCAGAAGCAAACCATCAGTTGTACGCAGGGTGCTATGTTGCTGGAATTAATTTTTTTAAAGGCAGCGAAAGAAAAGTCCTGGGTAACATAACCAAAGACAGGGAAAATTGAAGGAAAGAGGGAGGCGTTTTATTGAACAGTTTTACCATAAAACAAAAAATCTGTTTACTATATTTTGCATCCATTTGCAATTCATTTATTTTATTTCCTTGCGATATTTCGTTTTGCTAGCAATACTTTTGGGTTTATGTTTTGCTTTCGATATCATTATTTTTGTTTGAAATACTAAGAATTGTGTTCTCGACTTCAGAAGTTTGATTGATATTAATGGCACAAAAATAACTCACTCAGTAGAGGATTGCACCATATAATAACAATATTACTCTATTTCACTATTACAGGGCTGGAGATGGGGCTGGAGAAATGCAACCACTCAAATCAAATCAAATTTTATTTGCCACATGCGCTGAATACAGTGAAATGCTTACTTACAAGCCATTAACCAACAATGCTGTTTTAAGAAAAATAAGTGTTAAGTAAAAAATAGATAAGTAAAAAAAAAAATATTTTTATAATTAAGAGCAGCAGTAAAATAAAATAACAGTAGGGAGGCTATATACAGGGGGTACCGATACAGAGTCAATGTGCGGGGGCACAGGTTAGTCGAGGTATCCATAGACTTATGCTATGGATACAAGGACTGAGCATCCATGATATCAAAATGTATAGTTCTAACCATGTTTTTAGGCTATACAGTGGTTGTTTATAATAATAATAATAATAATAATATGCCATTTAGCAGACGCTTTTATCCAAAGCGACTTACAGTCATGCGTGCATACATATTTTTTTTTTGTGTTGTTTACATTTACTTTGTTTACAAACATTGGAGTAAAACAAGCTTATATTTTACGACAGTTGAACTAAGCTCATGAGGCATTTATACATTATATTTTTCAAGAATCAATGGGTTCATATCATTAATTTATAAGTCAAAAAAGGTAACAACTAAGGATTGCCCCTTTAACAGGCAGTCCACCTTCATACAGCAGAACTACAGTATGTCGCCATTTGAAAATGACCTATTAAACATCCGTCCAAAAAAGTATTCTGCCCTCTGTTTTATGAGTGCTATTCTACACATTTTTCCCTTGGTAGCAATTTTTTTGTGCCTTTTTCCCTTGGTAGCAGTTTGTGATTCTGTAGCCTGACCTATGATAATTAACTTAATACAATATAATGGGGAATATGGGTGCGGTTTCTGTGTTCCGAAAGGCACAGCTGTAGAGAAACGTCAAGGGCACTCTCGTGTGTATTCCTACCAGTCAGGTTGCGAACTCAAAGTCAGACAGATGTACTTGTTGCAAATGCAATGGAGACGCTCCTGTAATGGGTGTTAAGGGGCCGTCTGTTTTGTCACTTTTGACATCCTTTGATATGGTTCAAGGAAGCGTGCCTGATTACATGCACTCAGTTCTTCTTGGGGTGGCAAGAACAATGACGTCGTTGTGGGTTAATAGTAAGTACCACGAAATGCCTTGGTACTTAGGGAATGTGTCATTCAATGTCCTTCTCTGCCTTCATCTGGACTACTGTGGGCCCATTCAGCTTTTGTTTTTGTAACTTGCTTGATATGATTAAAAGCACTCAGGGCAAGCCCATGAAAATGTGTAAATCATTTTGGTTGGAGAAGGCACTACCACTTTACGGGAAATCAATTATGGAAAATGTGATGTTTGAATGTAAAGATGCCTTTGAGGCTCTGGTGAACCCGAACACACTGTAAAACATGTTGCAAGATCTGAGGGTGTGAGTAATTTAGGATTGTCACGATCGTCGTTGCAGGAAGCGGACCAAGGCGCAGCGTGTGATACAAACATGACTTTATTTTAATTAACGAACAAACCAAAACACGACTCGTGAAGTCCAACGGTTAAACATACCGAAACGGAACATAAACCCACAACACCCACAGGAAAACATACAGATTAAATATGGCTCCCAATCAGAGATAACGAGCCGACAGCTGACACTCGTTACCTCCGATTGGGAGTCATTGACCAACCATAGAAATAAACCCAACAGAAATACAAACATAGAAATACACCCAACGAATGAACACACCCTGGCTCAAATACAGAGTCCCGGAGCCAGAGCGTGACAGTACCCCCCCCCTAAAGGCGCGGACTGCGACCGCGCCTCAATACGGGCTAAACAAGGGAGGGCTGGGTGGGCATACCTCCTCGGCGGTGGCTCTGGCTCTGGCCTTGATCCCCACCTCCTCTCCCACCCCCCAAAGTACCCCTGGTCCTGTCTAGCCCCGCTGGCCGGAGCCGGACTGACGACACGCGCCCCTGGCTTGGTGCGTGGAGGACGAACGGGCCTTACCAGGCTGACGACGCGCACCACTGCCTTGGCGCGGGGAGCAGGAATGGGCCGGACCGGGCTGACGAAGCGCACCCCTGACTTTGTGCGGAGAGCGGAACCGGGCCGGACAGGGCTGACGAAACGCACCACAGACTTGATGCGGGGAGCAGGAATGGGCCGGACTGGACTGACGACGCACACCACTGGCTTGGTGCGGGAAGCTTGGATGGGCCGGACTGTACTGGGGACACACACCACTGGCCCTACACCGGGATCTGGAACGGGCCGGACCGGACTGGCAACACACGCCAGTACCTCTCGCCGTGCCTCTACTTCCTCCATCCCCTCTTTGACCAGTGGCCCCCGTAACCCGGCGGCCTTCTCCGGCAACCCACTGGACCGCTCTATCGCGGCCTCCTGCTGGTCCGCCGTCGTGAGCCCCCCCCTAAAAATTTTCGGGGCGTCTCTCCTACCCGTGGCCCAGGTCTCCATGTCCCTCGCCAGCTTCTCGCCCTTCTGCCATAATGTCAAGCCCTTCTCTTCCTCACTCGGCTTGACCCAGTCCAGGAGGCGAAGGAGATCTGTGAGGGATCTCCCCGGCGATGGCTCCTGGACACGCTGCTTGGTCCCATCTTGGTGGGTTTTTCTGTCACGATCGTCGTTGCAGGAAGCGGACCAAGGCGCAGCGTGTGATACAAACATGACTTTATTTTAATTAACGAACAAACCAAAACACGACTCGTGAAGTCCAACGGTTAAACATACCGAAACGGAACATAAACCCACAACACCCACAGGAAAACATACAGATTAAATATGGCTCCCAATCAGAGATAACGAGCCGACAGCTGACACTCGTTACCTCCGATTGGGAGTCATTGACCAACCATAGAAATAAACCCAACAGAAATACAAACATAGAAATACACCCAACGAATGAACACACCCTGGCTCAAATACAGAGTCCCGGAGCCAGAGCGTGACAAGGATGACCACTCATCAAAACAGTAGAGGAAGCTGATTTCCTAGCGCTGCATAATGTGACTGATCATCTGCAGAAAAAGTGAGTTTTTACAACAGGGTAGTTGTTAATGCAGAGGTCATTCACTCAAGCTCTAAAGAGACTAAAATAAACTCTCACAGTCATACTCAGAGATGAGGAGAACAGTGCATTCGCTGTAAAGAGAATTGTAACAGATGTAGGAACTGGTTCCAATTGAGTTTTTAAAGCACACCTACTTCTCAGCAGTCCCAAAC
This sequence comes from Coregonus clupeaformis, assembly GCF_020615455.1. Taxonomy (NCBI): domain Eukaryota; kingdom Metazoa; phylum Chordata; class Actinopteri; order Salmoniformes; family Salmonidae; genus Coregonus; species Coregonus clupeaformis. The sequence goes on from NC_059212.1 coordinate 15,274,020, forward strand.
CCAGATAATTTCTACCCTGTGAGGTAAATCTTGGGACACAGTACAGCCATTCCCAGCTTCTGAAATAAAACAAAAGTGTTTGTTTTTGTCCGTGCGAAAATTACATGTTGACTATATTGTTTGATATCTCAACCACTATGAGGTAATCACATGATTGAGATTTAGGACAACCGTACAACAGCATGTCCATGACGTATGACCCAAACAGCTTTATCAGATGTGAAGCAGGGCTCAAAATTATAGACGTACCTTTTTTCCTTTTTCTTTACCATTCTTCCAGAATCTTCCCAAAGTTCATTTTCAACCGTTCCAAACTGAGCATAAACCGTCCGTGCTTTCTTTTTCAACATGGGTCTAGACTCTAGGTCATTCACAAAGCTTTAAAAGTAGGCTAACTGTAGGCCTATAGGCTAAGCTGTTAACTGAGACAGAAATTCACATTGTAATATTTTATGTAACTCATTGTGTGCATTACGGCCTAATTAGCTCAATGGATTGCTTCCCAAGTATTATGTTTTTACTCCTCATCGTTAGAAGGTTGTCTCTCCTGCCTCTGAATGTCATAGAGATGAACCAAATATATCCCCATGTGCAATAAGAATCACGCCTTTCTCTAGCCTAAAGCATTGCTGAGTTAAGCATAATTAACACGCTTTATATAATCAGGAGCCAATTTTTCCTCTTCAAAATCTTAAACTAACAAGGGGTATGGTTTTTGCCCTTTTCTTTAACAAGGGGGAATTGCATATCCCCCACAAACCCCCTCCATTTGAGCCCTGGTAGTAACACAATATCTGTAGTAGTAATACACATCCTGTAGTAGTAGTAGTAGTAGTAGTAGTAGTAGTAGTAGTAGTAGTAGTAGTAGTAGTAGTAGTAGTAGTAGTAGTAGTAGTAGTAGTAGTAGTAGTAGTAGTAGTAGTAGTAGTAGTAGTAGTAGTAGTAGTAGTAACATACTTTTTGTAGCAACTTAATACTTTGATGGTTTATGTCTTTGGGGATCTACTATTTGGTGCAAACATTGATTGAAGTGCAAATCTAGATTATGAAAACCTGTCACATTTAAGTGCAATTGACCTATGTCTGCAACCAACTTTTAATAATTCACAGATTACTATACACAATTCTGGTTTAGAGATACATTCACAATAAAACATTTAATATCCAACAGATTAAGGTTAAAAGGGGCAATCTGTGTTGCTATGTCAATTTTTTGGAGTTATAAATTAATGATATGTACGCATTGATTCTTGAAGAATATAACCTATAAATGTCCCATGAGCTTAGTTCAACTGTCGTACCCCATCAGAACTCAAAATATAAGCTTGTTTTACTCCAATGTTTTGTAAACATTGTCCTTCCATCCATAGCTCTGTCTATGAATATGAGAGTGGTTACATTTCTCCAGCCCATCCCTCAGTTTTTACCAAAAAGGGGACAGGCAGTACACATTATTATTGTTTCAACCGCTGATTGGCCCTTTAAGGAACAATGTTTAATACTCCTTTAGGATTGTCCACTTTATTGACACATTGAAGAAGCAACATTTATGAAACATCTCTAAACAAAAATGACTGTACATATTAATTACAAAAGGTATACAAAAGCATCACAGTTTTACAAGACAAAATAACAAGGTAAAAAATGAAAAAGACTAAATAAAAAACACAATTGCATAAAGGATGTTCAAAAAGTGGGTTGTCCAATCGAAAATGCATATTTTGACCAATGGATAAAATAATATTTATCGTGTAAATAATCCTCTAAGAAAACCATGTCTCTATCATAATCCTTTCAAAGTTATTGGAGTTTTTATCCTTGTAGGTTGGCCAGAATTAGGGTGATTAAATCAATGGTGGCCAGAGAAGAAAAAGTGGTCAAAAATCATGGAAAATTGCATTGCGTCAGCTAGGCAGGATTCTGTGCAATAATTAAGGCTACTGGCTACCTGACAGGCTCACTTTCACGTTAAACTTGTAATCTTTTCTTCTCGAATCTGCAGGACATAAACCAGTATAGAGGCGGCAGGTAGCCTAGCGGTTAAGGGCGCTGGGCCAGTAACCCAAAGGTCGCTGGTTTGAATCCCTGAGTCGATTCAGTGAAAAATCTGCAGATGTGTCATTGAGCAAGGCACTTAACTCTAACTGCTCCTGTAAGTCACTCTGGGTAAGAGAGTCTGCTAAATGAGTAAGATGGGTATCTATTTTCGTATACAATTTTCATATTCATTTGAAATTCCTGTTATTTTTTGAAGATGTTTCACAAAAACAAGTGTACAGTGGGGAAAAAAAGTATTTAGTCAGCCACCAATTGTGCAAGTTCTCCCACTTAAAAAGATGAGAGAGGCCTGTAATTTGCATCATAGGTACACGTCAACTATGACAGACAAATTGAGAAAAAAATTCCAGAAAATCACATTGTAGGATTTTTTATGAATTTATTTGCAAATTATGGTGGAAAATAAGTATTTGGTCACCTACAAACAAGCAAGATTTCTGGCTCTCACAGACCTGTAACTTCTTCTTTAAGAGGCTCCTCTGTCCTCCACTCTTTACCTGTATTAACGGCACCTGTTTGAACTTGTTATCAGTATAAAAGACACCTGTCCACAACCTCAAACAGTCACACTCCAAACTCCACTATGGCCAAGACCAAAGAGCTGTCAAAGGACACCAGAAACAAAATTGTAGACCTGCACCAGGCTGGGAAGACTGAATCTGCAATAGGTAAGTAGCTTGGTTTGAAGAAATCAACTGTGGGAGCAATTATTAGGAAATGGAAGACATACAAGACCACTGATAATCTCCCTCGATCTGGGGCTCCACGCAAGATCTCACCCCGTGGGGTCAAAATGATCACAAGAACGGTGAGCAAAAATCCCAGAACCACACGGGGGGACCTAGTGAATGACCTGCAGAGAGCTGGGACCAAAGTAACAAAGCCTACCATCAGTAACACACTACGCCGCCAGGGACTCAAATCCTGCAGTGCCAGACATGTCCCCCTGCTTAAGCCAGTACATGTCCAGGCCCGTCTGAAGTTTGCTAGAGTGCATTTGGATGATCCAGAAGAGGATTGGGAGAATGTAATATGGTCAGATGAAACCAAAATATAACTTTTTGGTAAAAACTCGTCGTGTTTGGAGGACAAAGAATGCTGAGTTGCATCCAAAGAACACCATACCTACTGTGAAGCATGGGGGGGGGGGGACATCATGCTTTGGGGCTGTTTTTCTGCAAAGGGACCAGGACGACTGATCCGTGTAAAGGAAAGAATGAATGGGGCCATGTATCGTGAGATTTTGAGTGAAAACCTCCTTCCATCAGCAAGGGCATTGAAGATGAAACGTGGCTGGGTCTTTCAGCATGACAATGATCCCAAACACACTGCCCGGGCAACGAAGGAGTGGCTTCGTAAGAAGCATTTCAAGGTCCTGGAGTGGCCTAGCCAGTCTCCAGATCTCAACCCCATAGAAAATCTTTGGAGGGAGTTGAAAGTCTGTGTTGCCCAGCGACAGCCCCAAAACATCACTGCTCTAGAGGAGATCTGCATGGAGGAATGGGCCAAAATACCAGCAACAGTGTGTGAAAACCTTGAAGACTTACAGAAAACGTTTGACCTGTGTCATTGCCAACAAAGGGTATATAACAAAGTATTGAGAAACTTTTGTTATTGACCAAATACTTATTTTCCACCATAATTTGCAAATAAATTCATTAAAAATCCTACAATGTGATTTTCTGGAGAAAAAAAATCTCATTTTGTCTGTCATAGTTGACGTGTACCTATGATGAAAATTACAGGCCTCTCTCATCTTTTTAAGTGGGAGAACTTGCACAATTGGTGGCTGACTAAATACTTTTTTCCCCCCACTGTATCTCTGTGAAATGTCAATGAAGCACTGAGCGTGTGCCAAGCTTTTTATTTTGAAAGCGTTTGACATTTAATTCAGCTTGTGTCATGCTAATTTAGCTTTTTGCGACCCGCATAAACAACTTTGAAGATGACGACCACAAAATGTTAAATCCTCAAAAGTTGTTGCGAGAAACGTGCATCGCTTTGTCAACCGATGTATTAGGTTACGAAAATCGACTTTTGGGATATAATGTTAATGATATGTTAGAGAAAGACTCCACTGAACGATTCAGAACATGAATAATCATATTTGTCTTGGTAAAATGCATTTTATGACATAAAGACGTGACATTTCATCACCAAAGTACGTTTTCACCCACACTGGACAACCTACAAAAAGCAACAAACATAATTGCTGTACAGTAAAGATGAAAGCCGCAGTAGGGAAACAGCGTCACTGTCTGCCCCACCGACGCTGCTATTGTTTTGTTGCCTAAGCGGAGGTGTGGAGCCTCACACAACATTTAAAAAATGTGCAGTACATATTCTGCTGTTCTATCACGTGTGCAATGATTCTTAAACTCAATCGCAACTTGGAACATTATGGAAGTGCCTCAAACTCGAACTGAAAAAAAGAGAAAAGAAACACAACCTAAGAATAGCATTTCGCTATAAATTGGTTATTATGTATGTTATGTATTGTCATAAGAGCCTGGTTGCCAGGTTATTCCAATCCCTCGTCACTTTAACTCTATGGAGTTAGCTATACATCATACTTACTGCATTGGACAGGGAGCTCTAACGGGACATAGTTTCTCTGGCAGAGGTATACAAAAGCAGCAGCTAGCCTACAGGGGGCTCCGGAGGGGCCCAAGACAGAGCCACAATGGCTTCTCTCACACACCGATAAGAACTGGCCTGGGTCCACCTGAGAGAGAGAGAGAGAGAGAGAGAGAGAGAGAGAGAGTGAGAGAGAGAGAGAGAGAGAGAGAGAGAGAGCGAGCGAGAGAGAAATAGATAGCTGTTGGCTAAGAATACATCCCGGAGGACCTGAGCCCTAGGACCATGCCTCAGGACTACCTGGCCTATTGACCCTGACCTGTTCACCGGATGGGCTACCTTGTCCCAGACCTGCTGTTTTCAACTCTCTCGCTCAACCTCTAAATGCCCGGATATGAAAAGCCAAGTGACATTTACTCCTGATGTACTGACCTGTTGCAACCTCTACAACCACTGTGATTATTATTTGACCCTGCTGGTCATCTATGAACGTTTGAACATCATGAAGAACAATCTGGCCTTAATGGCCATGTACTGTTATAATCTCCACCCGGCACAGCCAGAAGAGAACTGGCCACCCCTCAGAGCCTAGTTCCTCTCTAGGTTTCTTCATGCCTTTCTAGGGAGTTTTTCCTTAGCCACCATGCTTCTACATCTGCATTGCTTGCTGTTTGGGTTTTTTGGGCTGGGTTTCTGTATAGCACTTTGTGACATCTGCTGATGTAAAAAGGGCTTTATAAATACAATTTGATTGATTGATTGATTAATGCTTAGGGCTGTCCCCGACAAAAAAATCAATTGGTCGAATTTTCTTAACGTGTATTTTTCCATATATTGACACATCCTATGTGTTTTAATCAAATCAACTATATTCTCTTAGCTTGTCTGATGCTTTAAGCACACTGTTTGATGAAATAATGAAGACACACAAATTACTAGAGGGAGTCCGACCAGCAATTGATTTGATTGTACGGGGCCGGGCTCAGACTTGCTGCGCTGTTAAAAAAAACTAAACAGCAAGTGACTGTGTGACGAGCACCCGTTGTCTCGCTCTCCTCCTTGCTGCAGCGACCACCACAGAACATCACAGTGTTTATCGCGCTGTCCGTTTTCGCTGAAGCTGCAACATAACTACAGCCATTTCCGACTGAAAAGTTATGTTACCGAAATCCCTAATTTGTTTAGGAAAAACATTCCTTATTCCCTCAACCCTTGCTCTCTTTACGTGACACGTGTATGCATCGCATGCACGTGACTAAAGACCTATTCCCACCGTATTACTAGAGAACGTTGGTTATGTAATTATTACTCCAGAATGTCCGTTATTCCAGAGTACGATTCGGACGAAATTCGTTTTTTCCAAACTGCCCCCTATAAATTCTTTTTTTATTAATTTTTTAATAAATGTACAGTTATGACGGAAGTCTGGAGGTTTTTATTCTAGGCGTAAAGATGCAGTATTTCAACATGTCCAGGTGATAGAGCCACACTGATAACTCCAGCTTGGTTCCCAAGTTTCAAAGCCATACCAGACCATCTTTGGTAGAGTGTTGCCATAATACTTGAATTGAGGAAGTGTGATCATTAGGATATTTTTGCGATCGGCAGTACATCCTAAATGGCCCCCAGCCTTCAGATGTCAGTTAACAGTGCAATTGCACTTGAGGTGTGTTTTAAGGCAATGGATGAGAATGTTAATTTATCATTTCCAAATGTTTAGGTCAGCTGTATGCTGCTTTGCGATCTATTAACAGCAAGGGTTGCATTAAATAGGCTCAATATTTTTTACTTATGCATTTGCCAATTTTCAATTAATATGCACAAAACATATCAACAAAAGCATTCACTGTAAAAGTTGATAGGCTACATGTAGGCCATTCATATATAGGCTATGCACAGCACTTATCTCAAAACACAGGTATGTCGATTTGCCCAGGACTAGTATTATCAGAAGACCTTGGAGTTTGCCAAAAAACAGTATGTTATTCTGGCTGGAATTGTCACTCTCCTGCCCTGTAAAAATTACTGACATGTCAGATTCGGACGGGCCAAAAATGACAGATGTGGTGTTTTGTGCTGGTGCACACAATTACATTACCCGACCTCCCCCAGTAAAATAAATCACATCTGAATAGGGCACAATAGGGCCTAACCTATAGCATATCTTAATCACATCAATAAATTGGCTATAACAAACTCTGGACGCGCTCTTAGGCCTACAGCTCAATGGTGGTCATACAAGGCTACTATACTAAGCCTACTAATGATAATGACATTACTTATTATTATAATGATGATCATAATATTAATAGTAATAATAACAATAAGAAGGAGATCAAGAAAAAGGAGTGTTATTATTATTATAAATATAATAAATATACTTTTTTTGAAAATGTTGAACAGTGTAAACACTAAATTAATGATAATTAATAGCAGAGAGGCTGTTCTAATGAAAAAAGTGTAAAGTCTTTATTACAAAGATTAAAAACAGCCTAATTTGTGAAATTGTTTACTTGACCAGTCATTGCATGAGGCTTGGTGCTCACGGAATCAGTAGGCTATTAAACAAACACTCAAATAGGCAACAGAAGCAGGATCTTATTTCTGTAGATACTGTATATTGATGATTTCTAAAGCCAGGCACATTTAACAGCTATTGATTATACAGTTGAAGTCTGAATTTTACATACACTTAGGTTGGAGTTATTAAAACTCGTTTTTCAACCACTCCACACATTTCTTGTTAACAAACTATAGTTTTGGCAATTCGGTTAGGACATCTACTTTGTGCATGACACAAGTAATTTTTCCAACAATTGTTTACAGACAGATTATTTCACTTATAATTCACTGTATCACAATTCCAGTGGGTCAGAAGTTTACATACACTAAGTTGACTGTGCCTTTAAACAGCTTGGAAAATTCCAGAAAATTATGTCATGGCTTTAGAAGCTTCTGATAGACTAATTGACATCATTTGAGTCAATTGGAGGTGTACCTGTGGATGTATATCAAGGCCTACCTTCAAACTCAGTGCCTCTTTGCTTGACATCATGGGAAAATCAAAAGAAATCAGCCAAGACCTCAGAAAAAATATTGTAGACCTCCACAAGTCTGGTTCATCCTTGGGAGCAATTTCCAAACGCCTCAAGGTACCACGTTCATCTGTACAAACAATAGTATGTAAGTATAAACACCATGGGACCACGCAGCCATCATACCGCTCAGGAAGGAGATGCGTTCTCTCCTTGAGATTAACGTACTTTGGTGCAAAAAGTGCAAATCAATCCCAGAACAACAGCAAAGGACCTTGTGAAGATGCTGGAGGAAACAGGTACAAAAGTATCTATATCCACAGTAAAACGAGTCCTATATTGACATAACCTGAAAGGCCGCTCAGCAAGGAAGAAGCCACCACTCCAAAACCGCCATAAAAAAGCCAGACTACGGTTTGCAACTGCACATGGGGACAAAGATCGTACTTTTTGGAGAAATGTCCTCTGGTCTGATGAACCAAAAATATAACTGTTTGGCCATAATGACCATCGTTATGTTTGGAGGAAAAAGGGGAAGGCTTGCAAGCCGAAGAACACCATCCCAACTGTGAAGCACGGGGGTGTCACGATCGTTCATGAACGAGAAGGACCAAGGCGCAGCGTGATATGCATTCATATTTATTTCACGAATAAACGCACAACCAAAACAACAAACGAAACGTGACGTCCAAGGTAGACAAATAACATACCTCACACGGAACAAGATCCCACAACTAACTCGTGTCACGGTTTACTAAGCCAGAACCCAGAAGCAGACCAGGACAAGGTAAGTGGTGTCAAAAGGTGAGTGTTTATTTACTGAACCAAGGGTGAAGGGAAATAATCCAGGGAACAGAGCGGCGCGTGGAGGAGTTGTAGAGGGTCCAGTGGTTGATCCGATGATGGCTCGGCAGCCGCCGACCATCAGGCAGAGGTTGGGTAGAGGTTCCGGACGAGTGACTGTGGGGGAGAACAAAACGGAGGTAAGTACCAGGCAGGTCAACAGGGTGCAACAAAACAACAAAAACTAACTCTAGTACTGAGGCTGATACGCCGGCAAAACATACTGTTCATGGCTAACGATCCGGCAGGAACTGGATGTTGGGCCAGACCCTAAGAAGGGTGATGATTAGGCCCAGGTGTGCCGATTGCTGATGGGAAGCAGGTGCGGAAACAAGAGCGCTCCCGGAGCGTTCCGAACCCTCGGGAAACAGGAGCTACGACCAGAAACACTCGTCACCAGACAGGACCCGACTCAGACCGCCGGGATCGTTACAGTACCCCCCTCCGACGAACGCCACCGGGCGGACTCCCGGAGCGCCAGGATGGAGGCGGTAGAAGTCCCTGATGAGATCCGGATCTAGGACCTGTCGCCGCGAATCCAACTCCTCTCCTCAGGACCATACCCCTCCCAGTCCACGAGATACTGGAAACCCCGGCCCCGCCGTCGGGAATCCATGATGCGCCGCACCGTGTAGGCAGGACCACCTCCGATCATCCGAGGAGGAGGAGGAGGAGGCGGAGGAGGCAACAGAGGACTGAGGAGGACAGGCTTGAGGCAGGAGACATGAAAGGTGGGATGGACTCTGAGCGTCCTCGGTAGTTTGGAGTCGAACTGCCACTGGATTGATCACCTTCTCCACCACAAACGGACCAATGAACTTCGGTAATAACTTCCTAGACTCAGTCCGTAACGGAAGATCCCGTGTGGCCAACCAAACCCTATCTCCGATGGTATAGGTGGGAGCGGGGATCCGGCGACGATTCGCCTGGAGCTGATACCGGTCCGAACCTCTAAGGGAGTGCCTTTCTGGCCCGATGCCAGGTCCGGTGGCAACGACGAATGTGGGCCTGAACAGAAGGCACTGAGAGCTCCTTCTCCTGAGAAGGGAACAGGGGAGGTTGGTAGCCATACAGGCACTGGAAGGGAGACATCCCAGTGGCAGATGTAGGGAGAGTATTGTGGGCATACTCAACCCAAGGCAACTGAGAGGCCCAGGAGGTGGGGTTGGAAGAGACCAGACAGCGTAGCGTGGATTCCATCTTCTGGTTGGCTCTCTCCGCCTGACCATTGGATTGGGGGTGAAAACCAGATGTGAGACTGACTGTAGCTCCAATGGCCGAACAGAAGGACTTCCAGACAGCAGAGGTAAACTGAGGGCCACGGTCGGAAACGATATCACTGGGCAAACCGTGGACCCTGAAAACCTCCTAACCAGGATCTCGGACGTCTCCGAGGCAGAGGGAAGCTTGGCAATCGGCACAAAGTGGGCGAACTTGCTGAATCTGTCCACGATAGTCAGAACGACCCGTGTTCCCTCAGAAGCGGGCAACCCCGTGACGAAGTCCAGGGCCAGATGCGACCATGGACGCCGGGGAATAGGAAGGGGGGTGAAGTAGTCCAGAGCTGGGCCGATTGGTACTCTTATTCTGCGCACACACTGGACAGGCAGCAACAAAACCCCGAGTATCCTCGGCCATGGCAGGCCACCAAAAACGCCTGCGAAGAAACGCCATAGTCCGAGCCACGCCAGGGTGACAAGCCATCTTACTGGCGTGGGACCACTTGAGAACAGCAGGACGAACCGACTCAGGCACAAACAACCGACCGGGTGGACCGTTACCGGGACCGGGCTGAGTCCGAAGGGCCGCCAGCACCTCCTCCTCAATCTTCCACATGACTGCTCCCACGACGCAGTTCCGGGGGAGAATAGTCTCGGTCTTGGACCCACTCTCCTCCGTCTTGGAGAACATCCGGGACAAGGCGTCCGCCTTGCCGTTCTTAGACCCAGGTCGGAACGTCAGGACAAACTTGAATCGGTCCGAAAAACAACGCCCACCTGGCCTGACGGGAGTTGAGACGTTTCGCCGATTGCACGTAAGCAAGATTCTTGTGGTCAGTCCAGACACAAACGGTTGCTCCGCCCCTCCAACCAGTGGCGCCACTCCTCCAAGGCAAGTTTCACCGCGAAAGCTCCCGGTTACCCACATCGTAATTCCTCTCCGCAGGTGAAAGGCGACGAGTAGTAGGCGTAGGGATGGAGTTTACTGTCCGTGGAGCATCGGCTGCGACAGGATGGCGCCAACTCCCACATCAGACGCGTCCACTTCAACAACGAACTGACGGGCCGTGTCCGGTTGAGAGAGAATCGGTGCGTTGGTGAATCGCCTCTTCAAATCCAGAAACGCTCGATCCGCCTCCGGATTCCACTTGAAAGTCCTGATGCTGGAAGTCAAGGCAGTTAATGGAGCGGCCACACGGCTGTAATCCCGGATGAATCTGCGGTAGAAATTCGCAAACCCCAAAAATCTCTGGAGCTGCAATCTCGTACCGGGCTGGGCCCATTCCAGAACCGCTCTAACCTTCTCCTGGTCCATCCTAATCTCTCCCCTGGAGATGATGTACCCGAGAAAGGATGTTGTGTGGGCGTGAAACTCGCACTTCTCGGCCTTCACGAACAGGCGATTCTCCAACAATCGCTGCAGAACCTGCCGGACATGCTGGACGTGGTCGGAAGGTTCCTTCGAGAAGATCAGAATGTCATCCAGGTAAACAAACACGAAGAGACCGATCATATCTCTCAGGACGCCGTTTCACCATACTCTGGAATACCGCTGGAGCATTGGTCAGTCCAAACGGCATCACCTGATACTCGAAGTGCCCCATCGGTGTATTGAAACCCGTCAACCACTCGTCCCCCTCTCTGATCCGGACCAGGTGATACGCATTGCGTAGGTCTAACTTGGTGAACACCGTAGCACCCTGTAAGGAGTCGAAGGCAGAACTCATCAAGGGCAGGGGATACTTGTTCTTGACCGTGATGTCATTCAACCCCCGATAGTCAATACATGGTCGAAGAGAGCCATCCTTCTTACCCACAAAGAAGAATCCTGCCCCCCAGGGGGTGATGACGAGGGACGAACGAGACCAGCAGCTAGGGACTCCTTGATGTAGGTCTCCAACGCCTCACGTTCAGGTCGGGAGATACTGTATAACCTTCCCTTGGGGTAGACAGCTCCAGGGACCAGGTTGATGGCACAATCATATGGTCGGGTGGGGAGGGAGTGACAGAGCCTTCTGCTTACTGAAAACCTCCCCCAAATCGTGATATGTCTCGGGAACCAGGGACAAATCTGGAGGTTTAGCCTCAATCACCTGACTGGGAACCGAATGGGGGCAGGCAGTCTTGAGACAGTTAGCATGACAATCCAGGCTCCAACTCGTTACCTTGCCCGTCACCCAATCGAACGTGGGATTGTGTTCCTTCAACCAGGGGTATCCAAGGACCAGAGGAACATGGGAAGACGGCAGAATGAAAAATGAAATCATCTCAGAATGATTCCCTGACAACCGCATCTTAACCGGTTCAGTCCTCATCGTGATACGTGCCAGACTACTGCCGCTCAGAGTGGTCGCCTAATGGCTTCCGGCAATTGCTCCTGGAAAGCCCCAGCTGTTCCACCAACTCGGCATCAAGAAAGCTTCCATCGGCACCTGAATCGATAAAAGGCGTTAAGCGCTAAGCTCTGATTCCTGTTCACAAGGGTAGCCGGGAAGCGGGGTCTGACAGAGGTACTGAGAGGTTGAAACTGGCTCGCTAAAAGTCCTCCCAACTTTAGCGAGCCGGGCAGTTTGACGACCGCCGGGAACAAGTGGAGATGTAATGTCCCGAGCTACCACAGTAGAGGCAGCAGTTGGTCTTACGTCTATGTTGACGCTCCTCCTTGGTTAACCGTGCCGCCCCACTTGCATGGGTTCCGAATCGGAGAGAGGACCTCTCCACTAATCCACTGTGGTGGAGAATGATCGATGTGTTCTGGTCCACCACCCGACCCGACTGGGAACTGAGAAACTGATCGATTGGACGGACCCCATTGCTTCTCCCTCCTTCGCTCTCGGACTCGATTATCCACCCGAATGGACAAGGCTACCAAGCTGTCCAGGTCACTAGGCTCGGATAGGAGATCAACTCATCCTTGAGCTGCTCCGACAGACCCTGGTAAAAGGCCGCTTGCAGAGACTCCTGCTCCACCCACTCTCCACAGCCAACGTCTTGAACTCAATCACGAAGTCGGCCACGCTGCGAGTTCCTTGGCGAAGCGAAAACAGGCGCCTAGCTGCGTCCCTCCCTCGGACGGAATGGTCGAAGAGCTTCCTCATCTCGGCCGTGAACCCCTGGTATGAAGCCATGCAGGGATCCTGTCGTTCCCAAACGGCTGAAGCCCACTCCAGCGCACGACCACGCAGCAACTCAATCACAAAGGCTATCCTAGCCTTGTCTGTGGCATAAGAGTAGGGCTGTAGATCGAACACTAGTCCACACTGCATAAGGAAGGAACGGCATCTTCCCAGCTCCCCCTCATATTTATCCGGCGCCGGAACCTTGGGCTCACGGATGGCCACAGCTTCAGAAGCGGCAGGCGAGATGGATGAAACCGGTAGTGGATCCTCCACCGGCCACTTGCGTTGGTTCTGGACCTCCGTCAGACCGGTAGAAAGGTTTCGAACTGACAACGCGATCTCCTGTAGTACCGATGCTATGATGGCCCAACATCTTCTCCTGCTGGGTAATAGCATGGCGAACAGAGTCCAGGTCCGCTGGGTTCATAACTGGCCGGATCGTTCTGTCACGGTTTACTAAGCCAGAACCCAGAAGCAGACCAGGACAAGGTAAGTGGTGTCAAAAGGTGAGTGTTTATTTACTGAACCAAGGGTGAAGGGAAATAATCCAGGGAACAGAGCGGCGGCGTGGAGGAGTTGTAGAGGGTCCAGTGGTTGATCCGATGATGGCTTCGGCAGCCGCCGACCATCAGGCAGAGGTTGGGTAGAGGTTCCCGGACGAGTGACTGTGGGGAGAACAAAAACGGAGGTAAGTACCAGGCAGGTCAACAGGGTGCAACAAAACAACAAAAACTAACTCTAGTACTGAGGCTGATACGCCGGCAAAACATACTGTTCATGGCTAACGCATCCGGCAGGAACTGGATGTTGGGCCAGACCCTAAGAAGGGTGATGATTAGGCCCAGGTGTGCCGATTGCTGATGGGAAGCAGGTGCGGAAACAAGAGCGCTCCCCCGGAGCGTTCCCGAACCCTCGGGAAACAGGAGCTACGACCAGAAACACTCGTCACCAGACAGGACCCGACTCAGACCGCCGGGATCGTTACAACTCGTGCCAAAAGGCTGCCTAAGTATGGTCCCCAATCAGAGACAACGAGCGACAGCTGCCTCTGATTGGGTACCACACAGGCCAACATAGGATCCGGCTCCGGGTGTGACCACCACTTACTCTCCACCTCCCCGTTGCGCCCCTGGTCTGGTCTGGACCTTGGCGTGCTGCTTCCTCTCTCCTTCCTCCCACGAAGTACCACGCCCTGTCTGGACCCTGGTGTGGGAGACCCCGAACCTGGAGAGGGGCTGACGTCTGGGTCTGGACTGGAACCGCTGACTGGAGCTGGACCCGACGATGGTGGATCGAACTGCTCTGGCTCCGGGTTGGAGCCGCTGACCGGAACTGGATCAGGCACCGGTGGAGCGGACTGCTCTGGCTCCGGAGTGGAGCCGCTGACCGGAGCTGGACTGGACTCCGGTGGAGCGGATTGCTCTGGCTCCGGAGTGGAGCAGCTGACCGGTGCCGGACCAGGCACCGGTGGAACAGGCACGGGCCGTGCCGGACTGGACACACACACCACTGGCTTGGTGCGGGGAGCAGGAATGGGCCGGACTGGGCTGATGACGCGCACCCCTGGCTTGGTGTGGGGAGCAGGAACGGGCCGGACTGGGCTGACGACGCGCACCTCTGGCTTGGTGCGGGGAGCAGGAACGGGCCGTACCGGACTGGCGACGCACACCACTGGCCTGGTGCGGGGAGCAGGAACAGGCACGGGCCGGGCTGGCGACGCGCACCACTGGCTTGGTGCGAGGGACAGGAACAGGTCGGACGGGCTGGCGACGCGCACCACTGGCTTGGTGCACGGGGCAGGAACAGGCCGGGCCGGGCTGGCGATGCGCACCACTGGCTTGATGCGAGGAGCAGGAACGGGCCGAACCATACTGGGAACACCCACCACTCCCTTAGTGCGGGAATCAGGAACGGGCCGGACCGGACTGGCGACACGCACCACTCGATTGGTGCGAGGAGCGGGACTGGGTTCCTTCATTAACCCCCGCTCCTTCTGCTGCCTAACCAGCTCCTCACGCCGTGCCGCTACACTTTCCTTCTGCTCCCTCAGAACCAATGACCCCCTTAATCTGGCGGCCTCCTCTGCTAAACGGCTGAACCGCTCTATCGCGGCCTCCTGCTGCCTCGTCGTCCACGACATGAGCCCCCCCCCTAAACATTTTTTGGGCTTGTCTCTCCCCCGTGATCATGGCCTCCATCCCTCTTGCCAGACTCTCGCTCATCTCCTCCCAAGTCCATCCTCTCTCCTCGTCACGCTGCTTGATCCAGGATTGGTGGGATCTTCTGTCACAATCGTTCATGAACGAGAAGGACCAAGGCGCAGCGTGATATGCATTCATATTTATTTCACGAATAAACGCACAACCAAAACAACAAACGAAACGTGACGTCCAAGGTAGACAAATAACATACCTCACACGGAACAAGATCCCACAACTAACTCGTGCCAAAAGGCTGCCTAAGTATGGTCTCCAATCAGAGACAACGAGCGACAGCTGCCTCTGATTGGGAACCACACAGGCCAACATAGCTCTAGACATACTAGAATCTAACATAGACAAACCCAACACAGAAAATACACACCCTGACTCAACAAATACAAGTCCCTTGAGTCAGGGCGTGACAGGGGGTGGCAGCATCATGCTGTGGGGGTGCTTTGCTGCAGGAGGGACTGGTGCACTTCACAAAATAGATGGCATCATGAGGAAGGAAAATGATGTGGATATATTGGAGCAACATCTCAAGACATCAGTCAGGAAGTTAAAGCTTGGTTGCAAATTGGTCTTCCAAATGGACAATGACCCCAAGCATACTTCCAAAGTTGTGGCAAAATGGCTTAAGGACAACAAAGTCAAGGTATTGGAGTGGCCATCACAAAGCACTGACCTCAATCCTATAGAAGATTTGTGGGCAGAACTGAAAAAGCGTGTGCGAGCAAGGAGACCTACAAACCTGACTCAGTTACACCAGCTCTGTCAGGAGGAATGGGACAAAATTCACCCAACTTATTGTGGGAAGCTTGTGGAAGGCTACCCGAAACATTTGACCCAAGTTAAACAATTTAAAGGCAGTGCTACCAAATACTAATTGAGTGTATGTAAACTTCTGACCGACTGGGAATGTGATGAAAGAAATAAAAGCTGAAATAAATCATTCTCTCTACTATTATTCTGATATTTCACATTCTTAAAATAAAGTGGTGATCCTAACTGACCTAAGACAGGGAATCTTTACTAGGATTATATGTCAGGAATTGTGAAAAACTGATTTTAAATGTATTTGGCTAAGGTGTATGTAAACTTCCGACATCAACTGTAGATCCAATTAAGTTGGGGTTTCCTCTCTCCTCACTTTTCTTAGACAATAAGGCATGGGCTGTTTTCTCATCTCCTCATTCTGCTGCTGCCTCCGCTGCATTGTTCTCAACACCAATATGCTGGTTAACTTTGCTATCATGCACATAGCAACATGGTCTAGGAAAAGGCGCCAGTTCAACAGCGCACTGATGTGTTTCTGAACCGTGGAAAGCGACCACTATACAATGCGGGAGAAAGCATTTGTTGTAAAATAATATTATTTGTATTAGTGTTGCACCATTGTTCTTACGTAATATAACCATATACAATTTCAGTAGCATGTCTTAGAGTGATGGACTGTGCCATCCCCACGGCCTCCACAATGGATCAGTCCACTCAGACAGGCGCCGATCAGACAGGTGTCTTGTACACCATGATTGCAAAACTTTTTTTTTTTGCTACTGCTCGATTAAAGAAATCTCGGTCGGACCAACAGCCTATCGACCAAACAATCGACCAGTCGACTAAATGGGGTCAGCCCTAGTAATGCTACACATTATACACCAAGTGTGTGTGTAAAGCTGTCCTCACCACTCTGAAGCAGGAGCCCAGTGGAGAGTCACGGGCAGAGAAGAGAAAGTCACAGCTCAGAGAGTCGGCAGTCATCTTAGAACAGGGCTCTGCTATCTGTGGTACACCGCCACACTCAGGACTGATCTGTAGGCAAAAACACATGGGAATGAGAATGAAAAGCACATTCATAAATTTTTTATTTATGTAGGAGGCTATAACTATAAAGCCATAATGTGTCAAATGTGTCTTGTCCTACCTGCCAGCTGTGCACAAAGTCAGCCATGTTGTCAGCCTGGGAGCCATCAGGAAGAGGGAAGTCATTTCCTGCTTCATTGTCATTGGTCCCTAGGACACCAGTGGACACACCTGCATAGACAATCAAAGACAGTGAATGACATAGAATGACATATAGACAGTGAAGGAGTCACTAATTACCTCTGCTTGTCTACTTGAACTAAATACTACTAGCATACACCAGTATAAATATGACATGAGATTCTCTGGGAAAAAAAGCTTTTGGTGGAAGTCCGTACTCAGTAAACCTAAACAGTAATTATTGTTATCAAAAGCGTAATGGTGCGCAAATGTCTTATTTTGAATTACGTTCATACCATGTAGCCAGCCATTCAGAGTCAGGCTGCACAGGTCGAGCGATGGGTCACAAGACACCAGCGCTCCATTCTGATTGGACACCTCAACAACATTCCCCTCTTTCCTGATGACCAGTCCATTATCACTGTAGGATGTCTGTGTGCCATGACAATTGGATTTCACCTGCAATAGTAGAAAAATAATATCTGTTTTATCAAATTATCCTTTCAATAATGTCATTATCTGAAATACTGTATAGAGAACAGTGTAAAAAACGTTTATTATAATGTCCTGTACCTCTCCATCGTGGTGGATGGTGACAGTGCTGTTATTCATCCGCACCACCAGAGTGCGCTGTGAGTTGGAGTCTGAACCTAGTAGCACAGTGAAGGAGTCATCCTGAGTGACATCGCGGGCTAGGATGACTGGACACGGGCCTGGCAGCTCATACAGGTGGCCGTCGAACGACACCACAAACTGGTCGGCCACCAACAGAGCTTCATCTGGTGAAGGGAGGGAGGGACGGAGAGAGAGAGGGACAGAGAGAGGGATCGGCTAATATCACAAAGGATGGATGAGACCAAAGATGCATTTTAGAGATATTAAAATAACGGACCAATAAATAAATGGCTTTTTCTCAATTAATCTTTCCTCAATTCCTTGCATCCTGTCTCCTCGCCTCCTTCTCAACAGTTTGGGAGGAGAAGGTCCATGGTTGGCAAGCAGATGAGGTGAGCAAATTCAAGGAAACATACATTGAGAAAGAGCCCACGGCTCCAATCCCAATACAAAATGGCGATCTAGCTCACGGCAGAAGGGGCTGTCCATGATCCTCCTCTTGAGGCGGTAGAGCTCGGCGGTGGGTCTGAGGGAGGTGAGGGCCTGCAAGGGCCTGAGGAGCCACTCCTCCAGTAGGACCTCCACCACCCCAAACTTCTCCATCCTGGACCAAGGGCCCCACGCCAGGGTGAGAGGTATCGTTACGGAAACAGCGCAGTCACTGGGGGAGTAAAATATAATAAAATAGATACTTTATTGTCCATTTTTGTAAGAACAGAAATGTGTCTTCTGCCTATCTCAACAAAAACATGCAACAATCATGTTCCTTGTAGCTCAAGTACATGATAAACTCACTCTAGGAAATGTTTAAGGATATTCTTTAATTTAATAAAAAATAATAAGGTTAACAAACAGAAACAGAAGCTCTAGTAGAGTTCAAACCTTGCGGAGAGTTTGTACACAGAGGCCAATCTTCTTCTGACCCCCGCCAAGGCTACTGCCAACCTCAACTCTGCCCAGTGGGCAGTCTGATGGCTCACCTGGTACAAATATGCAAGCGTAAATTGCCAGAAATAAACTCCTTCGTTATTCCTACAACCACACAACTCTCTCCAAAATGGCTGCCATACCAATCGGTCATTCCCCTTATCTAGTATAGTGTCTCAATCCACTATAAACTCACCACATCCAGGACAGTGCTGAGGGTAGTGAGGGTGAACTGGGCTACGGGTCTGAGATGAGGGTTCTCCAGTAGGGGGGGTAGGAGCTCCACCAGTTTGTCTGTCCACATGGACACAGCCTCCCTCCATACAGAGTCTACCTTCTGGCCTGTCACATCATGGTACGCCCCGGCTATAGTGGCCAGTGGTCCTGGGAATGGGGATAATGGAGGTGGTAAAGTTAGAAGGTGTAGGTATGTACTGTACACGCATATGCACACACAGAGACACAAACACTCACTGAACCTCCATAAACTTGTCAACTCAGGTGAGTGACATTACCAGACTGATAGCATAAACCCTAGTGGTTAGGTTAAGATAAGTTTATGACAGGGTTAGACTCCCAACGATAGGTCAAAGGTCACTCACTCCTGAGCTCATGCTGTCCAAGCTGAGAGGCGTGCTGTAGCAGGAGGAGGAGGCGTGGCAGGCAGTGGGACAGAGCGTGGCGTAGTCGGCTGGTCCTCCAGGAGCCCCACGCTCCTCCCTCTCTCTGCCCCAGCAGGGTCTCTGTTCTCTGGGTAAAACGTAGGGCTGCGCCACTCAGGTCCTGAAGTAATTCAATGTCCTTAGACTAGTGGCAGGAGGATTACAGGGCATAATTGTTAGAAAGCTATTAAGAAACATTAGTGGATTAATCTATGGAGTACTAACATTTTATTTTGACAGATGCTCTTTTCCTGAGCTACTTAATAATAAAATTAGTGCATTCAAGTAAGGGTCTATGTATTCAAGCATTCAAGTAAGTCATATACCACGGATGTAAATTAATTTCCAAAGCAAACCTGCAGGCCAAATTCTGTCAGGAGTTGCTGTAACGTCTGCACTCTCTCCAAGATCTTATTCCTCATCTGAGAGCCCAAATGGTGGACCTGAGCCTGGAGACGGCATTGAAATAGTGGGATAATCAGGAAACTGGTTTCAGGAAGTCTGGTAGGATGTCTCATGTTTTCATGAGACAGATCAACGGTCGCTTTCTACTGGGTGTAAATCTCTTACCTCCACTGCCAATAGGCTCTCTGCACATCCCCTGGCCCGTAACAACAGGCTCTGATTGGCTGTGCCCACGGAGACGGACGTGAGTGACTCAAGCAGAGTCCCGTCCTCTCGTCTCAGTACTTCAAGGGTTAGGCCTAACTTCCGTTGGCCCTCCAGACACAGTGCCACTGTGAGGTCCTCATCTGGTCCTATAGCTGCACACACACACACAAACACACACACCAAAGACACAATTATGAACACCAGTCAAGTAAAATCTTAGATCATGACATGATCTATTGCGATGAAAGATATGCAATGGGCTTGCCTAATATTACTAGCCACAACTTATTTTGTTCTCAATCTTCAAGCCTATATTACCGTTCCCATATCCAGCTGTGGTGTGTAGACAGCGGCCCTCTAGTGCCCCCCTCAGCCACACCTGCTCACTGCGGTCGAGTCTGACCTGGATCTGCAGCCCAGGACCCCGCAGGGAGGAGAGTGCACTGCCCCCTACCTCCACACTCCAGTTACCCACATTAGACTACAGCACAGACAGGCACACAGACGGACAGACAGACACACACACAGGTAAAAAGGTAAATACTTTACACGGTGCAGATACAGATGGCTATAAACTCTAATGGTATGAACACATGACCTTGCCCCATGCCCTATAATACAATCATGTATATTACCATATAATACACATACAATGTACATAATAAAGACCATAATGTACATACAGTATATTAAAATAATACCCTGGTAAAGGCTATTAGCAGTGCTCACCTCAGTTACCAGTGATATGTTGGTGCTGTGTGCAGTAGAGGAGTTGGTGAGAGCCAGGCTGAGGCTGCAGTGTGGATGTCCCGTCACAGAGAGACGGGTCTTGGTGTACAGCAGCTCTGCCCCTATGTTCACTCTGTGGTACCCAGACCAGCCAAGAGACTGACACATAGATACACACACATACACACACACACACACACACAGAAAACAACACACACAGAAAACAACACACTGGTTGTACTAAGTGCTTACTCTGTCTCTGTACAACAGTATAATAATGAAGTTAGGTCGACGATGACCTAACAGGATGACATACTCACCAGGTGTGGGGGACAGAGGCCCACCTGTAGGTGGTGCTCCATCCTGTCTCTGAGGTTGGTGTGGAACTGGGCCAGCAGGGTGTGTGAGGGACAGGGGGCGGGAGACACGTTCTCTGCTCCAGCCTCCAGCTGGAGGGTGTGTAGTCCTGTGGCACTCCTCTGTGGAAACACACAACACACACTCTAGAGACTACACTATTAACCCTTTAAATAGAGTAAGATGTATCAATTATTTACATTCCAAATAACCATTATGTGATCCAGATTAGTGATTTCTCCCACCGATCACCTCCAAAAAAGAATGGTGTGCCTTTATTTAACCAGGTAAGTAATCGAGAACACATTACAATAATGACCTGAATTCAGTACCTGGTAGTTCATGCTTTGTCTGAGGCTCTTGTCACCCCACTTCAGCTCAGCATTCTGGGAGTAGGAGTTCCCTTCCTTGGCCACTGAGACACATCCCTCAACAGCCACCAGGGAAGGGACTACTGCCTGTAGGTCACACAAGCACACACACTCCAGCTGAGCTCCAGATGAAAGATTAGAAAAAACAAAACAAGTCTTGGGTGTAGCATTAAGATAATCTTAAATCGATTGGTAGGCAACGGATGAACAACGATCTTAACGTTTTGGGAAACGCATCCCTGTTAACCTTTATTAACCAGTGGGAACCATCAACAATAGATGGTACTAGAGTGGGAATTTGTACCCACAGACTTAAATAGAACATGCTATTGTGTCTATGGTTGTACCTCTGCAGGAGAGAAGCGGGCACAGGCCTGCCCCCTAGTGAAGCTGTCCAGCCACTGTTGGCTGAGGGTGAGGGAAACATTCACAGGAAATCCACTGTCCCAGGAGACATGGGTCTGAGCTCACAGAGAGAGAGAGAAAGAGAGAGAGACACACACACGTCATAAATCAATTATATTGATACGTGTGTGTGGTGTGTGCACGTGTCCATCTTGCCGGTACCTGATGGTTGCTTCTTTGGTCTGTGGCCGAGGTGTGTGAGATTGTGTGCAGGTAGAGTTGGGAGAGTGTTACGGTGAATGGCTGTCTCAGCTCCATTGTTGTCTCACTACTCTCCCCCTGACCCCTCCACAAGGAGAGAGCTCGAACCTGAACAAACACAAAAACACAATCAGATCCACAGTAACACATTCCAGAAAGACAACATGAAGTACTACAATCATCCTATACAGGCCTATATTGTCTCCTTCAGGCATCCTCTCTGGGGAATAAGGTTGCAAAATTCCCAAATCTTTCCCAAAATGCCCTGTTTTTTCAAGAATCCCAGTTGGAGGATTCTCATGCAGCTTGAAAAAACAGGGAATGTTGCAACCCTACTGGGGATCAAGCAGTATCCTCATTCATTCATTCGTCCATTCATTTATGAATTCATTCACACATCAATTCATTCCAATGATCCAATACATTGTTGACTCAACTCATAGCTCAGTAGTGTAACCAGTCTCACCTCCTCCTGTCTTCCATGTCTGTTCCAGCCCAGCACAACACTGTCCAGTCTACCATGGAGGGAGCGCTCTAACGCCACATCCAGACTGCACCCGCGAGGCACAGACGCAATCTGAACTGAGGACAAGGAAACACGTCACATAGGTAAAGCCTGCAGGTATAATGTTTAATAAGTTCCTATATGTATATATGAGCCTAGATAATGTCTTACAATTAGGCATGATGTTATTATTTCTATGTACATTCCAACAGACTCAAAATGGCGGGTATTTAGTCAGAAGTATTAGTATATGATGATTTTAAGACAGTATGAGCTGGTTATACATGAAACTGGCCAATAGTGTATAGTACCATTGAGTGTACGGTCTCCCAGTTGCAGTCCTGGAGGGGCAGTGTAGAGGCCTGCCATGTTGAACTCCTGACTGCCCCACACGGCCCAATGCTGCAGCTGGTGGCTCCAGTTCCTCGCCTCGTACAACATCCTCACTGCAATGTTCCTAGGCAGGGGCTTCAGCTAACAACACAACCAATCGCATGGTCAAACGCAGGGTTGGGTAAGGGGTCAATGACATTTAAATTGAGGAAGTAAACTGAAATTCCGTTTCCAATTTCTTCCAATGTCTCAATTACATTGAGGAACATTTGAATTTCAGTTTAACATCATGAATTTATCGAATTGAAATAAAAACTGACCACAACCCTGGAAATAAGTACATCACAAAGCATTAGTATGAAAGCTGTGATGGTGGCATGGTAGGAACGGTTATTCAGAATGCATAATCTTAGTGTTTGCAGATGATTTGGAAAGATTCCATTGTTTGCGGATCTGAATGAACTACATATCTGAAGGAACCTAGTCTTCCAACAGACTTTTAAAAAAGCTTACGCCATATTATTTACACCTATCCAGCACCTACAACAATGTTTTTAGTGTGAACTCATAACTAGGAGACAGCTTGTACAGTGAATGGGTGCCTACCTGTGGGTAGGTGTGGTTGAGCTCCAGGGCTTGACGGTAGCCGCCCTCAGTGACAGCCAGCTCCCCCAGAGCCCACAGCTTCCTCCTGCCCGACTGCAGCTCCACCAGCCCCCTGACACTGGAGCCTGACTGGTTCAACTGAACACAGAAACAGGTGAGCTCTGTTAGACTAAGCCACATGTGTCAAACAAAAGGCCTGCGGAGCAAAGATACACTACATGACCAAAAGTATGTGGACACCTGCTTGTCGAACATCTCATTCCAAAATCATGGGCATTAATATGGAGTTGGTCCCCCCTTTGCTGCCATAACAGCCTCCACTCTTCTGGGAAGGCTTTCCACTAGATGTTGGAACAATGCTGCAGGGACTTCAGCCACGAGAGCATTAGTGAGGTCGATCACTGATGGGCGATTAGGCCTGGCTCGCAGTCGGCGTTCCAATTTATCCCAAAGGTGTTCGATGGGGTTGAGGTCAGGGCTCTGTGCAGGCCAGTCAAGTTCCTCCACACTGATCTCGAAAAACCATTTCTGTATGGACCTCACTTTGTGCACGGGGGCATTTTTATACTGAAACAGGAAAGGGCCTTCCCCAAACTGTTGCCATAAAGTTGGAAGCACAGAATCGTCTAGAATGTATATGTATGCTGTAGCTTTAAGATTTCCCTTCACTGGAACTAAGGGACCTAGCCTGAACCATGAAAAACAGCCCCAGACCATTATTTCTCCTCCACTAAACTTTACAGTTGGCACTTTGCATTGGGGCAGGTAGCGTTCTCCTGGAATCCGCCAAACCCAGATTAGTCCGTCTGACTGCCAGATGGTGAAGCGTGATTCATTACTCCAGAGAACGTGTTTCCACTGCTCCAGAGTCCAATTGCGGAGAGCTTAACACCACTCCAGCCGACGCTTGGCATTGCACATGGTGATCTTAGGCTTGTGTGCAGCTGCTCGGCCATGGAAATCCATTTCATTCGCACCGGCTTATCGACTTGTTGTGCAGCCCAGTCAGTCACGCAAAATGGTCTTGAGTGGCAACAAATCTGCCCAATTAGCTGATTCGCTTTTCATACACCCACTTGTGTTGATCCTCCCACTTCTTTCGCCACGCCCACTTCCAGACACACTCCATGTATGCAGATACCCATGACTATGATTTTACAGCCTGATGCATCGGTGTATTCAACGTCAATTGCGCTGCTTACAGGGGTATTGTCTATACAAGCGGCACTCTCTTAGCCATGCTAGCTTCACCCTCATGTGGGTATTAACAAGCTAGCAAGCAAGTTAGGTATTGCTAGGTATCATCAGCCATTGTGCTTCCATCTATAGCTAGAGGACTCCAGATATCTCCAGGAGTGATAAGTATAATCTGTTGTTGTCTAGTACTGTCTTTTTGATAGCTAGGGCCATCTACTTTAAAGTGCTGTCTGTCTTCCCAGCAGCCTACTTGTTGTGTGAACTGCTGACTGCTCATAACTTGCAGCTGATTGTTGACACATCAACCAGGATTAAGGGGCAGGGCAATATGTGATTGTTGTTCTTCTTCTATGGTATAATGGCGTTCGCAACAATTAGATGTGCTTTCTGCCACCTACTGTGCGGGTGGATAATAAGGATCCCAAAAAGGAAAACATTTCGGTAATAATAAAAAATAAATAATTCAAACTACCAAAAAAGAAATTAACTAAACAAAATCAACCTGCTTTTCTGTAAAAAAAATCATTTTAATCAGGTCCCAACACAGGCTCCTGTGAGGGCGGGACATTTCCTAGCGACAATAGTCATTGTAGTGCTTCTGCCGTGAAGTCTTGGCGCCCCAAAAACTTCTCGGCTTCTGTACAATTAATCACTGTTAACCTCTTAAGAATCAGACCCTTTATTTCATTTTTAGCCCAAAATGACATCCCCAAATCTAACTGCCTGTAGCTCAGGACCTGAAGCAAGGACATGCAAATTATTGATACCATTTGAGAGGAAACACTGAAGTTTGTGGAAATGTGAAATTAATGTAGGAGAATATAACAGAATAATTAGATCTGGTAAAAGATAATACAAACAAAAAAACATGAGTTTTATATAAAAAAAATTGTTCCATCGTCTTTGAAATGCAAGAAAAAGGCCACAATATAATATTGCAGTTTAGGCGCAATTTAGATAAGTGATACGTTTTTTGTTCTTGTGCACTCTCCTCAAACAATAGCATGGTATTTTTTCACTGTAATAGCTACTGTACATTGGACAGTGCAGTTAGATTAACAAGAATTTAAGCTTTCTGCACATATAAGACATGTCTATGTCCTGGAAAGTTTGCTGTTACTTACACAGTCATGCTAATCACATTAGCGCACGTTAGACACAGATCCCGTAGAGGTTAACTACCTTCTTCACAATGAGTGTATCCAGATCACCCGATTGACTTAAAACACTTGCAACTGGTTGCAATGCATCCACCACAATATCTTTAACACGGTTCCTTCTTGCCCCTTCGACTCTCTTCACCACCTCCACATAGGAGATCCGCTGCGCAGGGCACTCAAGGAAGTCCGGAGTATGATCCCCACCACAGTTGCAACATTTTCCATTCTCTGATTCTTCAAAATACTTATCCCATCTATAAGCATTTGACACGTGACCATATCCTTTACAATTTCCACACTGTAATGGATTGGACACAAATGCGCTCACCACATACCTCACATATCCAAGCTTCACATATTCAGGTAGAGTCTCCTCAAACAACAATAATATCGATAGGCTTTTCTCCTTCCTTCCATTTACCAAACGGGTCAGGCGACGTGCACTGACCACTCCTGGGATTTTCTGACCAAGGTACTCATCATCTACAGCTGTGGAAAAAATTAAGAGACCACTGCAAATGTTTCTTAAATCAGCATCTCTACATGTATGACAGCCATTCCATTCCAGTGTCTGTTGAATTCCAACACAGGCACACCTCATTCTACTGAATTAGGTACTGATTAGGTGATCACATGAACCAACAAGGAAAAGTATAAAAACCACTGCTGTGGTCATCACTATCCTCTTGCAAGAGGACCAGCTGGATGGCAAAAACAGTGCTAATAGTACCTCAAAAGTAATATTAATCAAAAAATAACGATTGACCATGCCAAAAGAGTTGAAAAGGAAAGTTGAGTGAGGAAAAGAAGGGTTCAATTCTGGCTTTACTGGCAGAGGGATACAGTGAGCGTCAGGTTGCTTCCATCCTTAAAATGTCAAAGACGGCGGTTCATAAGAACAAGGTCAAGCAGCAGACATTGGGGACAACAAAGCTACAGACCGGCAGAGGGCGAAAACGACTCTCTACTGACCGGGATGACCGCCAACTCATTCGAATGTCACTCAACAACCGTAGGATGACATCAAGTGACCTACAAAAAGAATGGCAAACGGCAGCTGGGGTGAACTGCACAGCGAGTTCGAAACAGGCTCCTAGGGGCAGGGCTGAAGTCGTGCAAAGCTAGAAAAAAAGCCCTTCATCAATGAGAAGCAAAGAAGAGCCAGGCTGAGGTTTGCAAAAGACCATAAGGATTGGACCGTAGAGGACTGGAGTAAGGTCATCTTCTCTGATGAGTCCAATTTTCAGCTTTGCCCAACACCTGGTCGTCTAATGGTTAGACGAAGACCTGGAGAGGCCTACAAGCCTCTGTGACATTTGGTGGAGGATCGGTGATGATCTGGGGGTGCTTCAGCAAGGCTGGAATCGGGCAGATTTGTCTTTGTGAAGGATGCATGAATCAAGCCTCGTACAAGGTTGTCCTGGAAGAAAACATGCTTCCTTTTGCTCTGACATTGTTCCCCAACTCTGAGGATTGTTTTTTCCAGCAGGACAATGTGCCATGCCACACAGCCAGGTCAATCAAGGTGTGGATGGAGGACCACCAGATCAAGACCCTGTCATGGCCAGCCCAATCTCCAGACCTGAACCCCATTGAAAACTTCTGGAATGTGATCAAGAGGAAGATGGATGGTCACAAGCCATCAAACAAAGCCGAGCTGCTTGAATTTTTGAGCCAGGAGTGGCATAAAGTCACCCAACATCAATGTGAAAGACTGGTGGAGAGCATGCCAAGACACATGAAAGCTGTGATTGACAAATATGGGTTATTCCACCAAATATTGATTTCATTAGTATTGTGTTGTTTAAAAATGAACATGAACTTATTTTCTTTGCATTATTCGAGGTCTGACAACACTGCATCTTTTTTGTTATTTTGACCAGTTGTCATTTTCTGCAAATAAATGCTCTAAATGACAATATTTTGGGGGGGAATTTGGGAGAAATGTTGTCAGTAGTTTATAGAATAAAACAAAAAAGTTATTTTTACCCAAACACATATCTATAAATAGTAAAACCAGAGAAACTGATAATTTTGCAGTGGTCTCTTAATTTTTTCCGCAGCTGTATATCCAATGAGACTCCAGCTAGTGCACACTTCTGCTGTTCTTCATCAACACAATTAACCAAAACAAGTCCGCTTCTAGTCACCTTGATTGAATCCACCTTTCCCACTGCTTTCTTCACAGTCCTCGATATTACAAATGGATTTCCCAAATGAATCTCCTTGTCACACACATCACTTGCAGCACTTACAGATTCAAGCACAGTCGCCATTTTCCCCCTTCATGCTGCTTGGCTTCTCTCTGGTGGTTTGCACCCGATTGTTGTTGTTTTTTGTAATCAGTGGCTGTATTGGAGGGGGAGATGTTTATTAATCTCCTAGGCAATCAGCAATTACTACTGGGAGGTGTGCTCTTCACCTCTGCTAGGCAATTACATTACAGAGACATGGATCACCCCAGAGAACACTGCTACTCCAGCTACTCTCTCTTCATCTGACTACGTGTTCTCTCATAGTCCGAAAGCATCTGGTCGACACGGTGGTGGCACAGGGCTACTAATGTCTCCTATAATTGAGATTTTCCATCTCCTAATTTGAATTTCATTCTGTCACTGTCACTTGTCCACTCAAGCTTAACATTGTCATCTATCACCACCAGGTGCTCTTAGATAGTTATTCAATGAGCTTGACATCTTGATAAACTCATATCCAACGATGGCTCACCGCTCATCGTACTGGGCGACTTCAATGTCTGCCTTCGATTCATTTCTTTCTACCTCTTTCTTTCCCTTTCTTGCCTCTTTTGACCTCACCCTTTCCCAGTCCTCTCCCACTCACAAGGCAGGCAATACTGTTGACCTCATCTTTACTAGAGGCTGTTTGCCTACTAATCTCATTGCAACCCCCCTCAGGTCTCTGATCACTACTTTGTTTCCTTTTCTGTCTCCCTCTCCTCCAACCCTACCCACTTAGCCCCTACCCAGATGGTCATGCGCCGTCGCAATCTTTGCTCTCTTGTTTCCACTACTCTCTCCTCTTCTATCATCTCTCCCTTCTGCTAAATCCTTTTCCCTCCTGTCTCCCGTTTCTGCCTCTTTGACCCTACACTCCTCCCTTTCCGTATCCAATGACTCTCACTATCCCGTTTCCTCCCGGCTGGCTCGGCAGTCCCCTCCTGCTCTGTGGCTGAGTGATTCATTGCGAGCTTACAGAACAGGGCAGCTGAGAGAAAATTGAAAACTAAACTTCC